>NC_087200.1:160966433-161033933 GCF_015104395.2 Macrobrachium nipponense
AAAACACTGCTTGGAAGCCTTTGAAAAGCCTCGTGCTTGGACCTGAATTATTTGAGAGAGGATTAGGAGGCAAGAGGAAGGCAGGGCAAGGGAATACCTGAAGATCTTCGAGTGTTCCCGCAAATATTCATATGATATTCGAAATTTTATCAAGGACTGAAAGACAATATGATGGTCACGCTATTGAATATAGGGGGGCCTAGTTATGAAAAACTAGATTTTTTTTTTTTTAATTAAAAAGTCATGAACACTGGTGTAATCAGAGAATTTATTGAGGAATTAATACTTATGAACTGGCGTCGCGCCGACTAATGACCATCGACTAAGTCACAACAGATAGTGTGCTCATAAGATTTTATCATTTTCAACACCTAATCATTATACGCTGCATAAAGACTCGGCTTCTTAATCATTCATTCTTTAGAATCATTTCAGCGATAAAAGGATCGTAACCTGCTTTGTTATACTAAAGCAATTAAACAAATTTATTTCCCCTTGTTGTATAAAGGTGGACGATCGTGTCACTTTCAATATAAAACGCAAAATTTCCGACGCAACGAGAATAACTTAACCGTAATATAATTATTCATTAAACCATCAAACTCTTTTGGACAGCAGTACCATCACCCACTTCCCCTCATCGGCCTCTCGGACAGACAAAGAGAGAGAGAGAGAGAGAGAGAGACAGAGAGAGGGAGATAAAAGAACGGCCCGTGGTTCCCTTCAACGCGGCATCTGTTCTGGTGAGGGATTATGTTCTCATAAAGAAGGTGATTACCGAAGAGGAACATCCGGGAACCTCCACCACGTTCAGTAGCGCTAAGTAATGAGTAAGTTGACGGCGCGGCAACAGCGGCGCTCGCGGTAGGGTTAAAGTTGTCGCTAACTTTTTCATGTTCTCTCTCTCTCTCTCTCTCTCTTCTCTCTCTTAAGTACACTTACTGTCACGCGAAACCTCAGAATCTGAACATACCCATTTTTATTTCACCCTCTTTATCAGACACAATTTACCTCACCTCCAACCCCCTGCCCCTCTCTCTCTCTTTCTCTCTCTCAAACCTGTTGGCACTCCCTCACAAACCTTCTACCGGGCTCTTCCTCGCATAAACGGACATACACACGCACACACCTAGCTATTTCTTTTCGAGTCGAATCAAAGGAGCAGATAGAGGGGTTAATCCCCGTAGCTATAACGGCCCGGAATAAAAAGAGGTCTTAAAAAATATAACATAGGACGGCAGTACAGAGACGTAAGAGAAAACAAAAGCGGAGGGATTTGAGTAAGGAGGGAGGGGGTGACTGGAGTGAACGGGGAGGGGGGGGTGGGGGGGATAAAGGTGTAAAGGTACGTTAGGAAAGGGGAAAATGGGGAAAAAAATAGACTACAGAGATGATGCAGTTGAAGTGACGTCTACCTTATGAAAGATAGGTGGCGGGAAGGTGGAGTAATAGTAATAGTAGTGATAGTATTAGTAGTAGTGGTACGGTAAAACTTAAAGGATAATAGGAGGCATTAAAAACTGCAGTAATTAGGCGAGACGAAGCTTAGTGGATCACAGGAGGAAAAATGGCCTACTGTATTCATTATGAACTTATACTTTAGGGGACAAGACAGAAGACCATTAACTTACCTAACACGTTAATAGAATTCTCATGTGAGAAAAAAAAAAGAAATAAGGGGAAAAGAATGCAACAATAACGACACATAAGCAGCTACGAAATACAAGTAGCTGCTAAACAGGTCGACGTGGATAATCACAAGTTAAAAATAAAACCAGACTGGGGAAGAATAAGCCGACGGTACAGAGGCTTTGCTCACACGTCAGGAGAACATTGGTTATATTCATACCCTTGATTATGAGTCGAGTTGCATATAAAATTTAGGCCAAAGGCCAAGCACTGGGACCTATGAGGTCATTCAGCGCTGAAATGGAAATTGACAGTATAAAAGCTTTGAAAGGTGTAACAGGAGGAAAACCTCGCAGTTGGACTATGAATCAAGTATCAGGAGAGGGTGGAAAGAAAGATGAAGAAAGAGAATATGAAAGGAGGTACAGTAAAAGGAGCGAAAGTGGTTGCAGCTAGGGGCCGAAGGCACGTTGCAAAGAACCTTAAGTAATGCCTACAGTGCACTGCATGACGGCACTAACATCACAACCCCCCCTTTGATTATGGAATTATGTATGGCAGCCATGATGACCAACAGGGCAAAGATACTGGAAGCAATTCAAGAAGACAAAATTGAACCAGGTGAACGATGTCGTGTGCCCTCACCTACACAACGAAAGTGGTTAGACTGAACTAAACTGTATCACTGGCAACAGAGCAATAAAGATGGATTTATACAAGGACAAACGACGGAATACTTTTAGAAGTAGTCGTAGTGGCTGTCATTTTTTAGTTAAGCATGAATAATTCTTAAAACAAACACATTTCTAGAACACGCGCCCAGTGAATGAAGCGTTTTTCACTGCAGCATTCTTTATTATTGTTACAAGTTATATGGGCACAATCCTATGGAACATGCAAATAGATCCATAAACTTGCAAAGCTAATTTCCGCGGAACAGGAAGCCCATACACTAAAACAAATTACGAGAAAAGGCGATAAGTTTATAAAATGGAAGACTCAATCAATAAACATATAGTACTTGATTACTGTCAGGAAAGTGGCATCCAAAGGAATGACGTAAGCACTATACTCTGATTTTTTCCATCTGTCCATCCGCCTGTGGTGTTTTCGCATGGTAACATTGCGTCCCAGGCTTAAAATAGTTACGCTATGTGTAAGTTTTAGGTAAATAAAAGGATATCTCGGTGTACATTTTCAACTGAAAAGTGTTTTAATAATTTACTGTATGCGCATTACACGGTTAATATTCGAAATAGGATATTATTTAAAGCCCGGGACGCATTGTTACCATGCGCAAACACCACAGGCGGATGGACAGATGGAAAAAGACAAAGTATAGGAGGTGTGACATCACGTCCCCTCCACAAACTGTGAATGATGGACAAGGCAGAACGACTTACACTAGCACACGCTCATTCTTAAAGTTAGTGAGCCACGCAAAGGCAATAGCAGTAGTTCCTCACTCAAACAGCCTATGAAAGATGACCAAGGTAGGGTATTTTCCCGTTTTAAATTAAAATCACCAAAGGTACGAAAAAGGGAACTACCATTCTGGACACCTTCGTTTAGGAGATGAAGATTTCTAGAAGCTGCAAAGGTTCCAGTAACGGTAGACAACCTAATTTGAAATTTATGACATTTTATCCACGATAAAGGAGGCCTTACGAGAATAACCTTGTTTTTCTAGGAGCATCCAATATGTGTTGCGAGTGAGCGAAAACAAAAGTAGTTGCCTGCCCAGTTGAACAGTCAGAAACTCAACGACGCTGAAGTCCACTTGAAAAGTACAGACTAATTCTGCGTCAAGATCTTTTTCAATTAACTAAGAGAGTGTCTATATCCAAGTTATTTATTATGTGGTTTGAAGATCAACCTATGGTATAATCTTAGCACTGGAAGAATGGAAATTAAAAGTCTACAACTGTTGCCATCAGGACTTATGCAACCCTTTGGAATAATGGCTGTGTTGCGGTAACTGGCGCTCTTCTAAAATGGGGGTGGGGGGGGGGGGGGGGGGGGGGGGGGGTGTGACAAATAAAGCAATAAAATGTTAACAAAGTACGAGAAGTGATGAGGAAGTCCGTTCCGCAAATAAGGGGGAACCACATCAGGACCTTCACCCGTAACAGTTTTGTTTGTTCCCGAGACAAAGAGCAAACTGATCGGGAAATGACTCGAACCGAAAATATACCGGGACAGTATGTAGCACAATCAACCTCCTTGGGACAGTGTATGGGTTTGTCTGAATGCAAAAGTGGGCGGAGCTTCGTGTCTGAACGATCTCAGCGGGTTCGCTCAATGTATGGGTTTGTCTGCCGATTTAACGCTATTGCGCCCGTCTCTTCTAGTGATGATGCCATGTCTTCTCGAGACAAAATCTTTGTTCAGACTGAAATCCGTGCGGAGATCGTTCATGCAGTCATACTGCATGAAAAGTGTGTGGGGGTCGATAACGACAATCGTTCAGTGTATGGGGGCCTTAAGTCTCCTATCATGGGTTGCCTCTGCACATGAATCTTCGAATCCAGGTAAAAAGAAAGTCACAGGTAAAAATGTCAAAGAAAAAGTCAGAGGAAAAAAGAAGTCACGTTAATCTTTCCCAGGTAGTGACTCCCAAGGATTTTAACCCGGCATGTATCCAAGTATGCACCCTTGCCGCGTGTTTAGTACAAGGCCGTGGGAAATTATTTTCTTTAAACTCGATATATACCCACCTTTACGGCGTGTTTAGTACAAGCCCGTTGGGGATTATAGTAAAAACATAAACAAAAGACTGTAAATATTATAAAGATAATGATCCCCAAGAAATATTGTGCATTTTACCTGATGACTTTCTTGCCGGCCACCATAAATTAATGTGATTTTTTTCCTGACCTTTTTCCTAACCAAAATTTTTACTTTTATTCTAGTTTTTTTTTTTTTTTTTTTTTTTTTTTTTTTTTTGTGACTGTTTCCGACCACCGAATCTTCAAGTCAAGATTACCTAACGGTAAAAGACTTTAAAGGAAATGGTATTTTTCCTGCAAAACTTCAAAGGAGACAGTTACAAAAGTAAAAAGGACTACTGCTAACACTGAAAGTACTCAGTTACCCTTCTGACTGCCAGTCAGGAGAACTCGAATGACTCACCGAAATACAGAACTGTCTCTATAACAAGTCATAGGACACCAAACTAAAGAAATCATTAACTGAGCAGTTTTGGCAATACCTCTATTTGTAGCCCTGATGAAAAGGATCGAAGGAGAGGTAGTATAGTGGTTGAAAAACTAAAATGACCTGAATGGAAGGTCTCTAAAACTGATACTTCCATTATTATTATTATTATTATTATTATTATTATTATTATTTTATTATTATTATTAGTATTATTATTATTATTATTATTATTATGTTGATGATGCGACTTTCACATTAGCTACCATGGAAAGACATCGTTAACTTCGAAAACAGACTTCTACGAAATAAAAAAAAAATATAAAAAATACAAAAAATTGGAGCACCATGTAGTGTGGATGACTAAAATAAGAAAGGTGCACTTCTTACTGCAAAGTTCATAACCGTATTACTATACACTTTATTCAAAGAGTGATATTTTCACAAGTTTAAGAACCTCACTCTTGCTGAAAAATGCCAAATGTCAAGTTAGATTTTATATTACCATAAGATGATCATAAGTGCAGTGATAATGCACGCTCGCTCTCTCTCTCTCTCTCCTCTCTCTCTCTCTCTCTCTCTCTCTCTCTCTCTCTCTCTCTCTCTCTCTCTCTCTCTCTCTCGTAGTAGTCATCTTGCTTGGTGAGACGTTCCTGGTCGAAGTCAGATTAATCAAACAAATATCACAAGTTTAACATACGTCTAGAATTTGAGAAATATCTAGAAGTGTTCGTGAACTATCGGTGATAAGATTAGTGTGGAAATAGTAGGATAAAGCGTCTTCTAAGTTAGTTTATCAAGTGAAATACTGTAAATCAGGAACAAGATGGCAGTAAGCTCCAACTGCGGAAAAAATGGCGAGATTTAGCTTGCTTGGCAGATTCGCAATGCGATGAGGTAGCAGGAAGGGAACTGGCATTTCTGATCTATGAAATCAGCAACAGGTCCAAACCAAAAAGATACAAAATCATTCATAGATATATTAGAAGGATACAATCCTTCAAACTGGAACAAATCAAATGAAACCATCTTGAAAATAATTGAAGAAGTTCCAAATAAAATCCAAGTGGTCAAGAGACTCATAAAGAAAATATACATAAACCAACATATTCCGACAAAGAAAATGAATAAAGTGAACCTTGTGAATATCCTAATTGATGCATTAGGAAAAGAATGCCAAAAGCATGTAAACTGTGTAAGGTGTGGTATAGCATAGTTTTAATCCACAAAACCTAATCAGAAAATGTGCTGCATGCAACATTCCGACCCATCCACAGTGTGCTGAGGTAATGCAAGATATGAGAAAAGACACAAGAATTTTTGCTCAACATGTCTACCATGGATAGACAATGTTATTAAATCAAGATTGAATGTACAAATAGTTGAGGATGAAGACGAAGAAGAAGGGGAAGAAGAAGGAAGAAGGAAGAGAAGAAGAAGAAAAGAGAAGAAGAGGAAAATGTAACGAGAAGTAAACAAAACTGAAGATGACAGAAAAAAGATAAGGAAAAAGCAAAAAGAAACAAGATAAAAAGTAATGGATGCAGAGATACTCATTGATACTACATATGAGGCTATAAAGCAGCATACCTACGAAGAAATAAATTACGATATGACAGCACAAAAGAAAATGCCGAAGAGGCTCTACCCAGATCTACACAATGACGGGAAAGAGGATATACAAAAAAGACAAAGTCTGCAACCTTTTGAAAAGAGGGAATTGCAGATATGGAGAAAAATGTTACTACAAAACATCCTAAGGTATGTCACAACTATGAAATATATGGTAAATGTGCATACTTAGATGGATATGAGGATGATTGCAGAGATCTACATCCAAAAATATGCAAAAACCTAAAAGAAGGAAAAGGATGTAAGTTCGACAAAAAATGTAAATATATGCACCCTGTAGCCATGAAAAATAATCAAATAAATAACCAATCAAGCAATAAAATCCAAAATAAGAAAGAAACCAAATAAAGAGCGGAATGAAGAATATCAGGTAAAAGAAAAAAGCAAGCCATCAACGAGATATGCAGAGGTGCCAGCAAAAAAAATTTCAATGCATCAGCTCCAAGATTCTACTCAAGAGATAATAACTGTTTTTATTATGCAAGGGATATTGCAGATATGGAGAAAATTGCAGATTCAGACACAAAATGAATAATTATGATGAAGGAAGAACAAATATTATGGAAAAGTTGGATTTTTTAATGTCTGAATTTCTGGAATGAAAAAAAGAACAACATACCAGAACAGGAAAAGAGACATGGGAAAATCCTTATTATTACCAATATTAAATGAAGGAGAAAACACGCAAACCATCATAGTGATGAATGCGCAGGGTTTAGTTACGAGTAACTCAAAAGAAAAATAGAGTACTTAGAAGAACTAACCCAAATTGAAAAGAAAATAGATATAATGAATATAAGTGAAACCTGGTATTCCCAAGAGACTGGGAATGATGATCAAATAAAAGGGTTTCAAACTTATAGATCAGATAGAAAAATAGGAATCAAGGGGGAAACCGCAATATATGGGAAAGACAAAAAACAAGGAAAAATATATGAGAAATATAGTAACTCAGAATGTGAACTAATAGCGGTAGAATTTGAATCTGAAAAATTAATGAACATAGTAATATATAGACCTCCTAATACTAAAGAGTTTGACTTAATAATAGAAAAATTGGATGATATATGAAGAAATCACAAGGACTGGACTATTCTCCTATCTGGAGACTTCAACTTTCCTTTCGTAGACTGGAAAGAACGAATAGGAGATTGTGGATGTACTTATACATATAAAAAAGAGAGTAATAGTAGTGCAGAAGATAAGAGGCAATTCGAAAAGCTATTAGATATGCTACTAGAATACAACATTCAACAAATAAATCACCTGCCAACAAGAAAGGAAAATACTTTAGACCTAGTATTTGTGAACGAGATGAATTATGTTAAAGAAATAATAGTTTATAATGCGAGTATTTCAGACCATAATGTCATAGAATTAACAGTCCATTCCAAAGCAAGTGAAAACAGAGATAAGCAAGAAATGAAAAAGTGGGAAGGATATGGAAAATACAACTTCTACAGTAAAAATATCGGTCAGAAATAAATGAAGAATTAAACAAAGATTGGGATAATATTTTCGTAAGTGATGACATAAAGGTAAATACGGAGATATTATATAAAATATTAGAGAAAATAGTGGATAAATATATACCGAAGAAGAAAAGTAAACATCAGTCATGCATACCAAGAGACAGAAGGATCTTGTTCCAGAAAATCAGAAAGTGGAAAAAAGGTCTAGCAAAAAAAAAAAATGCATGGAAAGTTATAGAACTAAAAAGTAAGATAGAAAATGCAGAACAAAAGATTATACAATCAAAAGAAAATGAAAAACGGGACTTGGAAGAAAAAACCCTATTAAATATCAAGCAAAATCCCAAACTATTATACTCATATGCGAAGAAGATGAATAAAAGAAGAATAGAAATAGGCCCTCTAAGAATTGAAGGGAGATTAACAAATGAAAAAAAGGAAATTTGCAACATACTGGCAGAACGATATAAGAGAGAATTCACCCCTAGAGATAATGAAGATAATGATATAGAAGTAAGGGATGAAAATAGTGAATATTTAGCTGACATAGATATTAATGAAGCTGATATTGTGCAGGCTATAATGAAATTAAAAATGGAGCTGCTGCAGGGCCTGATGGAATTCCTGCTATTTTGTTAAAGAAAGTAGTTCATTCTATCGCAAAGCCACTTGCAATATTATTAAGACAAAGTGTAGATACAGGCAAGATTTATGATGAGCACAAATTAGCATATATTACCCCTACTTTCAAAAGTGGATCAAGACTAGAGGCAAGTAATTATAGGCCTCTGAGTCTAACATCACATATTATGAAAGTGTATGAAAGGGTAATGAAGAAAAATATTATGAAACAATTTCATAAAAAATAATTTGTTTAATAAAGGAAACAACATTGGTTTCGTACCCGGAAAAAGTACACAAACCCAACTGTTAGTCGACCGTGAGAACATATTCAAAAATATGAAAAGCGGAAATGAAACAGATGTGGTTTATTTAGACTTTGCAAAAGCTTTTGATAAAGTAGACCATAGTATATTAGCGAAGAAAATTAGAAAACACAATATCGTGGGATAAAGTAGGAAGATGGTTAAAGAATTTTTACACAACAGAAAAACAGATAGTTATTGCAAACGACGAGAAATCGGATGAAGCCAAGGTAATATCCGGTGTGCCGCAAGGTACGGTGTTAGCTGCAATACTGTTTGTTATTATGATTGAAGACATAGACAATAATGTTAAGGATTCGGTAGTGAGTAGTTTCGCAGATGACACAAGAATAAGTAGAGAAATTGCTTGTGATGAAGATAGGAACGCTCTACAAAGAGACCTTAACAAAGTATATGATTGGGCAGAGGTAAATAGGATGGTATTTAACTCTGATAAATTTGAATCAATAAATTATGGAGACAGAGAAAGAAAGCTATATGCATATAAGGGACCTAATAATGAGACAATCACAAATAAGGAAGCAGTTAAAGACCTTGGTGTGATGATGAATAGGAACATGTTATGCATGATCAAATAGCAACTCTGTTGGCAAAATGTAAAGCAAAAATGGGAATGTTGTTACGGCACTTCAAAACAAGAAAAGCTGAACACATGATTATGCTTTATAAAACATATGTTCGTAGTCCACTTGAATATTGCAATATGATATGGTACCCACACTATCAAAAGGATATTGCACAAATAGAGAGTGTACAAAGGTCCTTTACAGCTAGAATAGAAGAAGTTAAAGACCTTGACTACTGGGAGAGACTACAATTCTTAAAATTATATAGTCTAGAAAGGAGAAGAGAACGCTACATGATAATTCAGGCATGGAAACAGATAGAAGGAATAGCAGAAAATATCATGGAACTAAAAATATCAGAAAGAGCAAGCAGAGGTAGATTAATAGTGCCCAAAACTATACCAGGAAAAATAAGGAAAGCACACAGGACATTAATCCACTACGCACCAGCATCGATAATGCAGCGTCTATTCAATGCGTTGCCAGCTCATCTGAGGAATATATCAGGAGTGAGCGTAGATGTGTTTAAGAATAAGCTCGACAAATATCTAAACTGCATCCCAGACCATCCAAGATTGGAAGATGCAAAATATACCGGAAGATGTACTAGCAACTCTCTGGTAGACATTAGAGGTGCCTCACACTGAGGGACCTGGGGCAACCCGAACAAGATGTAAGGTCTGTAAGGTAAGGTCTCTCTCTCTCTCTCTCTCTCTCTATATTATATATCATATATATATATATATATATATATATATATATATATATATATACAGATATATATATACTAATATATATATATATCTATATATATATATATATATATATATATATATATATATATATATCTATATACATACATATATATATATATTACACACACACACACACACACATATATATATATATATAATATATATATATATATTATATATGTATATATATATACCTATATATATATCGATATATATATATATATATATTATTATAATATTATATATCTGTATATATATATCTATTATATTATATATAATATATATTATATATAATATATATATATAATATATATCATATGATATGACTATATCTATAAATCTAAAATAATTATCCTATATTATCCTATATTATATTTATGTATGACTGTATGTGTGCGTTACGGGCAGATAGCTAAAGCAGGCATTTCGCGAACTGCCTGAAATTTTAGGCAGATAGCGAGATGCACTTAGAGACACTTAATCCCACCATGAGCTAGTACTAAACACGACGAAACACCGACTCACCAACACTGTTACGCCGCGTTCAGTATAGGCCCGAAGGTCATGTGGATTTCGCTGTGATTAGTACTATAGTAGATTCACATCAACCGTGCATTTGAACTCTAGGCCAGTCCCTTACGACGCTCCTGATTGGCTGTTGATAAGCCAATCACAGGGCTGGAAACGGTCAGTCTCTCTCGAGAGTTCACATGGGTAGGATCTATGTTCCACCTTTTCTGAGGGATACGTCTTTCAAAAATATCCCTCAGGAGAGATGGAACATACATCTTGCCTATGTGAACTCTCGAGAGAGACTGAGAGTTTCCAGCCCTGTGATTAGCTTATCAACAGCCAATCAGTAGCGTCGTAAGGGACTGGCCTAGACTTCAAATGCACGGTTGCTGTGAATCTACTATAGCGCCTGCGTTATGAAATGTCCCTAAGTGCATTCTCGTGAAATGCCTGATTTCGCTATCTGCCTGTAATATATATATATATATATATATATATATATATATTAGAGAGAGAGAAAGAACACATTTAACAGCATTGACAACTGACAAAATTTCCCACACCATAAGTTGATTGGTTAATTAGTTTCTCTGCACATGCACAGGCTAAATTATGAGTTCTTCAGTTACATAACTCTAAGGAATAACATTTATAAATCAACTACGCAAATGAAATGAAAATGTTATGAAAAACTGAAATAAGTACTAACGCATAGGTTGTATGCAGCTTCCAATATAAATAAACTATATATATATATATATATATATAATATAATATATATATATATATATATATATATATATTATATATGTGTGTGTGTGTATGTATAGTATATATATAATATGTCTTTATATATATGGGAAAACGTCTGATTGTTTGTTTGTTCATATGAATGCTATACAAATCGCATTTCTTGACCGATTTTGATGAGATTTTAAATATAAGTCATTATCAAAGTGTGAATGGTCATGGTGAAAATACAATTAAAATAGGACTAAAGGGGGGTTCGGAAGGGGGTGACATGTGAAAATAATCGAAAATTACAGATATGAGTGTTTCATCCACAGTTTTTGAGGTTGCTGAAATGAATAGTGACACTCCCGATGCCCTCCAACTCCAAGTTCAGCCCTGATAGGAAGGGGGTGGTAAGGGGTAGGAGGGGGTTTTAACATGTAAAAATAACTGAAAACATCAGACATTAGTGTCAAATCGTTGAAGTTCAAGTCCCCCCCCCCCCCCCCCCCCCCCCCCCCCCCCCCCCCCCACCGGGTGAAAAGGGGTGGGAAGGTGGTGACATGGTAAAAATAACCAAAAAATACAGATGTTAGTGTCTAATCCATAGTTTTTGAGGTCACAGAGATACATATTGATAGCCTAAATGTCCTTCAAATCCCAGTTCAGCCCTTAGGAAGGAGTGAGTGCTAAGGGGTGGGACTGTGCCCACATTTAAAAATGAATTAAAAGTACAGAAAATTAGAGTCTATTCCATAGTTTTCGAGGTTGCTAGGATTAATAGAGACACTCCTGATGCCCTTCAAGTCCAAGTTCAGCCTTGATATGAAGGGGGGTGGGGGGGGAGAGAAATGGTGAAATGTCAAGCGTCAAAAATGCCGGGCAATGTAACTGAAGTAACTATGTTAACACAAATAAGAGAGAGAGAGAGAGAGTTTACGGTTGTCATTCAGAGAGTCCCCAGTCAGTGCTGAGCTGGCTGGGTAATCTCTGAATGACAACCGATATATATATATATATATATATATATATATATATATATATATATATATATATATATGCGTTTGGTCACGTGTGCGCGTGAGGGTTTGAAATGCATACAATAATTTGCAAATTAAGGTTCACACATCCACAGAGAAGAATAACCAAACGTATTATTTTTCATTTTGCCTTCCCATCCACTTCCTTTTACCGAACACTACTGTAACCAGATTCCAAAGACATTTGACTCCATTAGGACGTCATAATTAAATCAGAAAACAATGCAATTATGCGAGAATTTGACGATGTAATTCAAGGATGATTTTATTTACATACATGCATACGCCTGACACGAGTCTGTTTCTTTTCCTTGACTTTTCTTTCATGTTTTCAAGTGGTTCCATCTCACTCTGATATTATAACATATTTTGCTGCTGTGATTTTAACTTCATGCGACTGTACACATACACAGGAATAAAAATAGAAAATTGATTGTGTTCATGTATTTTTTTTAACTGTAGAATTGAATTGAATCTGGCCAAGCACTGGGAACTTTGAGGTTACTCAGTTCTGGAAAGGATTTTGAGAATAGGTAAGTTTGAAAGGCGTAACAGGATGAAAACCTCTCTGTTGCACTATGAAATAATTGTTAGGAGAGGGCAGATGGCAAGATGGAAGAGATAATATGAACGGAGGTACAGTAAAAATTACGAAAGGGGTTGCGGCTAGGGGCCGAAGGCAGGCTGCAAAGAACCTTAAGTAATACCTACAGTGCACCGCGTAATTCACATTCCAATGCCACGGTCAATGTTACCTGATGACTCAATTCACATTCCAATGCCACGGTCGAACTTAAGCTGATCAAATTGCCTTCATTCATTCAATTACTAAATCACTGTGGACTTCCCTTACCTCGACCGTCTTCCCATTACCCAAGGTTGACAGAGTAACGTAAGTGACCTTAACTGATTTCCTTGCAAAGGTCATGACTCGCCATGACGTCATTTCACCTCGCTAGGCCTCCGCTCCTCAAGTTCGTCGTTTGTGTGATTGTAAGGGTTGGCTGTGTGTTTCATACTCATGCATTCGAAATCTTATTTTCAGAGAGCTCTTATGTATCATCTCTCTTTATTTTCTTTCGCTGAAATATTACCATTGTTCCCGGATCCGAAAAATACTTGTCGATATAAATACTTCATCAAAGTTAATTCTTCTTCTCCCACCAAATAATCCACTTTCTCTGGCTACTCTTCAAGTGGTCATCTTTGCCACTTCCCTTCTGTTTCTCATCAACCTCCCCTTTCTCATATTCTGATTTTTATGTTTTATTTCTTATTAATATCCTAATCCTCTCTCTCTCTCTCTCTCTCTCTCTCTCTGCTCTCTCTCTCTCTCTCTCTCTATCTCTCTCTCTCTCCTCTCTCTCTCTCCCATGAGCATTTCGTTTGTATCATTTCGAAAATCGTTCACTTTATAGATACAAATTTAAGCACGTGACGGCATAACTACAAAAACGCCTCACACAGAAATATATATATATATATATATATATATATATATATATATATATATATATAATATATATATATATATATATATATATATATATATATATCTCTAGATTCTGGTTCCTCTTGTATCTTGGAACATGCACATACTCAGTGATCATAACAACAAATTATACTGCACTCCATTTCTCCCTTCTCGCTTTGTGATCAAGACTCAACAACGAGGAGACTTTTAGAGAATTTACTCTGACGTAGGAGGAATTAGAGTCGAGATTACAGAAGCCTTAGAGTGCTGTGACCGCTCCACAAACTTTAAAAAGGTTTTGTGATCCGCCTAACAGAGATTTATTTTTTAATTAACGGATGGGAGACCACCTCGCTCTCGTAATAATCACAGTAAACTTTAATCGTGTACAGACAAAAGGGGATGAATATAATCACTATTTACGTGAAAAATGCATTTAATCCCCAGTTTGTTTTTGTAGAGAGATTCCTGAAGTTGAGTGTCACCGATGGCATATTAACTTTGGTCTCGTTTCACACAGGCTGCAGACTGCAGCTGCTTGTTTGTGATAAGCCTCTCAAGCACTGGGACCTATGAGGTCATTCAGCGCCGAAATGGAAATTGATAGTAAAAAAGTCTGAAAGGTGTAACAGGAGGAAAACCTCAAAGCAGTTGCACTATGAATCAAGTGTTAGGAGAGGGTGGAAGCAAGATGGAAGAAAGAGAATATGAAAGGAGGTACAGTAAAAGAAACGAAAGTGGTTGCGGCTAGGGGCCGAAGGCACGCTGCAAAGAACCTTAAGTAATGCCGACAGTGCACCGCATGAGGTCCACTGACGGCACTACCCCCCTACGGGGCTCTCACTTTGGAATCTTAACTAGTGAAGACCGATCGGAATCTCAATAGAGAATCCTCAGCATGCGAGCGAGTGCACATACACACACACACACACATAAGAAGCTATATTAATGTCGTTCATGAGACTAAATCTCTGAGACAAGTACTTTTTTGGAGAGGAAAGGATATGGAATTATAAAAAATACAAATATCTGTATTGTCGTATAGCTGGAGGAAGGAATGAAAGGAGTTGACGGAGCGCTTTCGTGTATTTTTCACACCTCCTCAGGGTCAAGTGATACAAAAATTCATTATTTGTTACAAAGACACCTCTGTGGCAGCAATAAATAAACATAAAAACTACCGTACTACTATTTAAAACTAACTGTCTAAAAATGTTGTTTACAAGTAGTTCATCCGGTTGTACATCCCGGGGCTGCTGTTGATCAAATCTACACGATTTTTCTTTAGTATACATGATTCGACAATATTTCGTTTTGTGATGTCTTTACAGAACATGATCTCTATCGCTTCTTTCCTGTTCATGGTGTGGTTGCACTCATTCATATGTTGAAACAAACTGCTTGCATTATTCCCCGTTCTGACATTATATCCGTATGCGTGTTCGTGATTCAACATTCCTTTTAAAATAATCTTAGTCTACTTTTCTACCTACCGTAATGGTAACCATAATAACAAATTATACCCCTTTGTAAGGTAATGTATCTTGATATACAAGTAAAAATATATATGGAACCCGTAGGGTTTAAGAGGACTACTGTTCTCATCATCAGAGGGGATGAAACCGAGCCAAAATATTTACAGAGACAAACGCTGTATCTCTGGATATTCGAGCAAATTACTGCCCTTCCTCCTTCCTTTGCAGGAAGAGAATGTTGAGAGTAAATATGAGCAAGACCGAGGTTATGAGGGTAAATGGAAACCAGGAAGATGGGTCAACGATTGAGAACATGGATAGTGAAAAAATGGAAGTTTTCGATTTGTATAACTTTTTGTGAGAATATATAACTGGTGAATGCCAGGTGACAGATGACCTGAATGAAATTAATCACTAAATGGATAAAGCTAGAAAGGTACCAGGGTGTGTGCATAAGATTCTGAAGGTAATTCGACTGTCTACGGAAGCAAATGTAGGGATGTATGGAAGGATCTTTGTGTCAGCTCTCCGCATCTGGAAACTGATGGACGCCGATAAGTTGGTGAGAAGAGAGTATAATTTAGAAGTGTTTAGAGGGAGACGAAAGGGTAAATCTAGAACAGACTGGATGGACTGCGCGAAAGGAACTGGAAGAAGTATTACCTTTTAGGAAGCACAAAACTGAGTAAACCAGGCAACTAGTGAAGTATGTGCAGGGGGCCTTAAAAGTATGCAAATTCATCAAATGGTTATTTGGATGAGAGAGAGAGAGAGAGAGAGAGAGAGAGAGAGAGAGAGAGAGAGAGAGACTTCATTTCGATATAGAAGAAAACACAAGCTGGCTGAAGGTTCCCAAACTTGGAAAAAGTATTTCAGAGCTAAAATTTGGATATGAGGGAAACAGAATCTGAGAGAGAGAGAGAGAGAGAGAGAGAGAGAGAGAGAGAGAGAGAGAGAGTGCTACAAGGATTAGGATGTCTCAAAGACTTTTTAGTCCATCCGAGGAGACGTCGTGTGCTCACCTATCTCTAGGAGCAGGTTTTAAAATTAATTCACAGTGTTCTAATGATTTTGTCAAGCTTTCTTTTGAACTCTTCCCCACTGCTGCTGTTTGCAACTTCTGGTGGCAGTTTATTCCATAATAGGTCACATGAAGTTCCCACAATGGGATGTGTTGTATCTTTTCAGTTCTAGTTTCCATCCATTATTTCTTGTCTGGTTTTCGCTTAATGTGAAGAGGTTACTGTATACTTCTGTTATGCATTTCAGTATTTTGAATGTCTCTATTTGTTGTCCTCGCAATCGTCCGTGTTTCTAAGTCATTTATGTTCAGGCTTTCTAGTCGTCTTCGGCAACCTATTGCCTGATGGATGGAATTAACTTTGTGGCTCTTGCTTGTACTCCTTCTAGTCTATTCATGTCTTTTCTTAGTGTTGGTGACCAAAACTATGATGAGGTCTAACTATTGATGTGCAGAGCTGCAGCATCGTTACCTTGTTTCTGTATTTAAACTGCCTCTGTATGTAACCCACTAGTTTCTGTGCCTTCTTTTCAGCTTTTATGCATTGTTTTGTGATTTTAAGTCCTTGGTAAGAATTACTCGAAGGTCCTCTTCTTGTTCTATACTATTTATGTCATTCCCAAGAAGCATGCTGTTGGCATGAGGATTGTTTGTTCCTGTTTGTAACACTACTTTATCCAGGTTACAAGGCATTTGCCATCTTTTTGACCACTCTCCTATCTTCCTTACATCATTTCTTAAAACTTTCCACTGTATCTAGTTTGGTGTCATCTGCAAATTTGGTTATCCTGCTAGATAAGCCTACATCAATGTCATTCATTAATGTAAATCAAAAACAAGAGCGGGCCAGGGACAGAACCCTGCGGAACTCCTCTTGTCACATCTGCCCATTTTGATTCTTCACCATTTATTAAGACTGTTTTTTTATTCCAGTAGAGTTTACATGGGAGACGAACTATCTCCTCTTTTAACTCTTTAATTTCTCTTGGATGAATCCCACCCATGCCAGGAGATTTGAACTTGTTGAGTCTATCTATTTTGTTTTTAATGTCCTATTCTGTAAATATTATCTTGTCTAGCGGTTCTGCCCCTTCATATTTATTAGCTAGTTCAGGGACGGAGGTGGTGTCTTCAATTGTGAAAACACTAGTAAAAACCTATTCAAAAACTGCTTTTTCTAAGTCTGATTTCACCAGGTTTCCTCTATTGTCCCTTTGGGGACCTATGCTATTTTTTATTAGTTTCCTACAATTAACATGCACAAAGAATTCTTTTGGGTTTTCCTTGCAAGCTGATGCAACTCTCTTATCCTCATTTATCTTTGCATTTTTTACTAATTTGTCCACCATTCTTCAGAGCTCTTTATGCCTGCTTGCTTCTTCTGGTGTTGGGTGTGGGTTCATTGACTTGTGCAATTTCTCTCTTTCTCTTATTGTATCTTTATTTCACTGTTGAACCACTTAGGCTGAGGGTTGCCATTTGTTAGTATTTGCTTTAATAGTATACATTTAGAGCGCTATTAGAGCGTTTTTCTGTGAGAGAGAGAGAGTTCCTCGACTTTATTTTGATATAGGAAGATAAAGGAGCTGGGAGGAGCTCCCGAGCTTAATCATGAAAAAGGAACTGAATGTAAGAGGGATATTTCTAGAGCTCAACTTGAAAAAAATCTGAGAGAGAGAGAGAGAGAGAGAGAGAGAGAGAGAGAGAGAGAGAGAGAGAGAGAGAGAGAGCTTAACTTGGATATAATAAGAAACAAAATGTGGGGGACTGAAAATTTACTACTTTATTTTGGATGTAATACGAAACAGACGCAGAGAGAGAGAGAGAGAGAGAGAGAGAGAGAGAGAGGGAGAGGAGAGAGAGAGAGAGAGAGAGAGAGCTTAACTTGGATATAATAAGAAACAAAATGTGGGGGACTGAAAATTTACTACTTTATTTTGGATGTAATACGAAACAGACGCAGAGAGAGAGAGAGAGAGAGAGAGAGAGAGAGAGAGAGAGAGAGAGAGAGAGAGAGAGAGAGTCTGATTATAATTTAAAGTGTAAAATAGATGTTGAAGGAGAAAGTTTGCAGCTTACATTACATAAGAGAAAACACAGGCTACCAAAGAAAAGACAATAGGTTTCTGTGGATTAAAGGGGAAACAAGACTTGGCAGGGTGGGGGGGGGACAAAATCTAACCCTTGAGTACTTAGGCCCACACTGGATAAGAGAGAGAGCCATAAACTAATAGAAATTAAGAGAACTACAACTTATTTTTGATAGAACAAGGAACAAAGTGCTGAGAGAGATCAAGAGTACCAAGGGCTACCTTAAAAATTAGGGAAAAAGAAATTGGGAGTTACAGCTTATTCAGCACAAAAGAGAGAACCAGGTCATGAGAGAGACTGAGAGTGCCAAGGCCCACCCTGGATAAAAAGGGGAACTAGAAAATGGGAGAGATTAAAAGTACTACAGCTTATTGTGGATAGAAGAGGGAAACAAGCAATAATGATAACTGAGAGTGCGAAACCCTATCCTAAATAAAAGAGGGAACCACAAACTGGGAGATTAAGAGGACTAAGCAACAAGCAACAAGAGAGACTCACAGTGTGAAGGCCCACCCTGAATGAAAGAAGGAACCCGGGACTGGAAGACATTAAAAGTTCTACAGCATATTTTGGATAGAAAATATGAAACTTTTAGAGATTAAAAGTACTACACCTTATTCTTGATAAAAGAGGGAAACAGGAGAGAGACTGAGAGTGCAAAAGCCCCTAGAAACTAGGAGAGATTAAAACAAATACAGCTTATTCTGGATAGAAGAAGAAACCAGGTGCTGACAGAAATTGAGAGTGTGAAGGCCCACCCAAGATACAAGAGGAACCAGAATCTAGAGATATTAAAAGTACTACAGCATGTTTTGGATATAAGAGGGAACTAGGAGTTGATATAGACTGAGATAAAAGTCTGAACCTGAAAGTGGAGGAGATTAAGAGAACTACATTTTATTCTGGATACAAGAGGGAACATGCTATGAGAGGGACTGAGAATGCAAAAGCCCACCCCGAATAAAAGAAGGAACCAGAAACTGGGAGAGATTAAAAGTACTACTGCTTATCTGGATACATCAAGGAACCAGACAATGAGAGAGACTGGGAGTGCAAAGGCCTACTGTATAAAAGAAGGAACCAGAAACTGGGGAGATTAAAAGTACTATAGGTTATTCTGGATAAAAAATGAAACCAAGTGCTAAGAGAGACTGAGAATGCGAAGGCCCACCCTGGATATAAGAGGGAACCAGAAAAGGAGAAAGATTAAAAGCACTACAGCTTATTCTGGATATAAAAGGGAACCAGGCAATGTTGTATCGAGGAGTGACTGAAAGTGTGAAGGCCTACCCTGGATAAAAGAGGGATCCAGAAACTTGGAAAGATTAAAAGTACTACAGGTTATTCTGGGTACAAGAGGGAACCAGGTGCTGAGAGAGACCAAGATTACTGTAGTCTACCTTAACAAAAGAGGGATTCAGAAATTGGGAGAGATTAAAATACTACAGCTTAATCAGGATAGAATAGGGAACTAGGAGCTGAGCGAGATCAAGAGTATCACAGTCTACCTTAAAAAAATAGGGAACAAGAAACTGCGAGAGACCAAGAGGACTACGGCTTATTCTGGATACAAGAGAACACCAGGCAATAAGAGAGACAGAGTGCAAAGGTCACTATGGATAAAAGAGGGAACCAGAACCTGGGAGAGATTAAAAGCACTTTAGCTTATTCTGGAAAGAAGAAGGAACCAAGTGCTGAAAGAGGCTAAGAGTGTGAAGGCCCAACATGGATAAAAAAAGGGGGAACCGGAAACTTGGAGAGAGTAAGAGAACTACATTTTATTCAAGATAGAGGAGGGAACTAGGTGCTGAGAATGACTGAAGTGTGAAGGCCCACACTGGATAAAGGAAACAGGGAGAGATTAAGAGAATTACCGCTTATTTTGGATAGAAGAGGGAACCAGGCAATGAGAGACACTGATAACGCAAAGGCCCACCCTGGAAAAAATAGTTAACCAGAAACTGGAGAGATTAAGAGAATTACAGCTTATTCTGGACACAAGAGGGAACAAGTTAATGAGGGAGACTGTGAGATGAAGGCACACCCTGGATAAATGAGGGAACCAGAAACTGGGTGAGATTGAGAGAACTGCAGTTTATTCTTGATAGAAGGGATAACCAGGTGCTGAGAGACTCTGAGAGTGTGAAGGCCCACCCTGGATAAAAGAGGGAACCAGGCAACAAGAGAGAAGGAGAGTGCGAATGTCCACCCTGGATAAAAGAGGGAACCAAACACTGGGAGAGATTAAAAGTACTGTGGCTTATCGTGGATCGAAAAGGGAGCAAGGTGCTAGTGAGAAGGAGAGTGCAAAGACTCACCATGGATAAAAGAGGGAACCAGAAACTGGGAGTTTAAAAGTACTACAGCTTATTATGGATACAAGAGAGAACCAGGCAATGAGAGAGAATGAGTGCAAAGGCCCACCCTGGATAAAATATGGAACGAGAATATGGGAAACATACGTAACGAGAATGTGGGAGAGAGTAAAAGTTCTATCGCTTATTCTGGATAGAAGAGGGAAACAGGCAATGAGAGTGACTGAGAGTGTGAAGGCCCGCCACGGATAAAAGAAGAAACCAGAAACTGGGAGACATTAAAACTACTACAGCTTATTCTAGAAAGAAGAGGGAAACAGGCAATGAGAGAGACTGAGAGGTGAAGGCCCAACCTGGATAAGAGAGGTAACCAGAAACTGGGTGAGATTAAGAGAACTGCAGCTTATTCTACACAGAAGAGCTGCCAGGTGCTGAGAGAGCTTGAGTGCAAGCTCCCACCCTAGATAAAAGAGGGGACCAAAAACTGGGAGAGATTAAGAGAACTATGGCTTATTCTGGATAGAAGAGGGAACCAGGCAATGGGAGAGACTGAGAGTGCCAAGGTCTACCTTGAAGAAAAGAGGGAACTAGAAGTCCGGAGAGAAATCGAGAGGCCCAAGGCCTACACTGGATAAACGATGGTGCCAGGGGGCAAAATACCAGGCGCTGAAAGTCAAATCAAAAGTGCCACGAGCTACACTGGATAAAAGTGGGAAATAAATAAACAGAAGAATGTTGACAGCTTACTTTAGATAATAGAGGCTACGGCTGCGA
Source organism: Macrobrachium nipponense (assembly GCF_015104395.2). Taxonomy (NCBI): domain Eukaryota; kingdom Metazoa; phylum Arthropoda; class Malacostraca; order Decapoda; family Palaemonidae; genus Macrobrachium; species Macrobrachium nipponense. The sequence continues at coordinate 160,988,026 of NC_087200.1, forward strand.
TATTTTGACACGAAGCGTATTCAATCATAAATTCAGAAATATATATTCCCTTTTTCAATAACAAACGGCAGCACAGCCTACCTTTTCAACAAGTTTCGCTTGCTCGCTACTTAGAATTTTCGCGACAACACTCAACACTCATTTGAATGCTGATTATTTAGTTAAAACACACTTTTATGATAATTTTTTATGGTTTTCATTACTCAAGTTTTAAAATATCCTTACAAATATTAACTTGATTATTAGATGCAATTATCTTTTAAAATCACTGTTACCCGAGACTATCAACCAAAAACCCAAGATAATGAATTCTTTAATATTCTTCCAGAACATTTAACAGTACAATATTATTTTCCAGCTGCTCCTTCCAGTTTTGTAACCATATGAAGATATCTGTGCGAATACATTCCAACATTTATTCTTATACCTTATTTTCACATTTTCTAGCCTTTACTCAAAAGTCTTTTGCTTGAACATTTTCCTATATTCACACTACCTGCCACGCTTATGTTTGGAAAGCAATCATGGTTCGGAAGAGTAACAACAAACACAAAGAGAATAACTTGACTCGCTAAAATGTTCCGGAAAACAATGATCATTTGGATAAAGCAATTATCGTCGATGATGTCAGAGAGAGAGAGAGAGAGAGAGAAGAGAGAGAGAGCAGTAAAAACAAGTAAATAACTACCAGTACTCTTTATACAAGCAATCTAGTGTTAACGTGTCACTGCTTCGTGTTTTATTATGAAAGATTGAATTTAGTTTGTTAAGGATTATTTTCAAAGTTTTCTTACTCGTTAAGGTTGGGAACACTGACAGTTTCCTTAAACGAAGTTATGCATCATGTCTCATATCAATGGAAGTATGTATACTGTGTGTGTTTGTTTGTGTGTGTGCGTCATCTACGGAATTAGACCCAGTCTTTTACCTGTTTGTTATCTGGTTTAGGCAAAAGAAGAGATTCTAATAGTTCATCTGGTGGGTCTCCGCATTAACATAAAATATACATACATGTGTAGACTTTACATACATGCATGCATTTATATATTTACAAAATACAGTTTCGAAGGAGTGGCATTTCTCTTCTACCTATTTTAACAAACAGAGAGAGAGAGAGAGAGAGAGAGAGAGAGAGAGAGAGAGAGAGAGAAAATACACCCACATCTGTTCAAAAGTCATTTACATAAGGGGACGAGAGCTGTTTCGCTTATAATTATCTCAACCGCACTAACCACAACAGCGCTGGAGTGGCTGAGAACGTGCTTATGAACTGAAGACTCGTCACCGGTTTTGAAAACACGACCAACGTTGTCCAAATCACCAACTCACAAACGATATCAATAAAAGGTTCAAAATGATAAAAAGTTGGACAGAAGCGAAGAATACATGTGGTAAAAATAACCTTGGTTTACATGATTAAAATAAAGGAAATGACTGTTATGCACAGACCAAAAATATATAATTAATCAAAAAACATGTCTTCAATTCCTTGAAGTCCACAAAGCGGCAAAATCCTTTACTCAAATAGTATACTAAAGATAACATACAAATAATCAGGATATATCAATTAACCTTGCTCTGTGTCACATTGTACTGGAATCTTTAGAAGGGCATTTTGACAATATACAAGGAGACAATTCATAGCTTTTCCTATTCTGCATACCACACCATTGTGCGACATTCTATTAATCCCTTTCGAACATGCAACAAACACAGACAGGTAGCATGGTTAGAGAATACATTTTAATGATCAAATATACGAACGTACCTGTCCAAAGTGATAACAGATTCCCTCATAATTACAATCAACAACAAAAACATTAAGAAGCACGGTTACCAATCTGGCATTTAGGTCTACCCTTACTATCCTTATCTTTCGCTTATCAGGTTTTAATTTTTTCGCCTTTCATATCTTCTCAACCTGGCCGTAGGCTCTATGTTGCCTAATTAGGAGCTCATCAAAGGCAACAGATACGCTTGGGACACAGTTACTGATTCGGATCTTGAGAACCAACTATAAAATCCTGAGACGGGGGGGGGGCTTGGTTTCATGGGTTACCGGGAAAGTTAATGTTGGGTCAAATATCACTGTACTGGTATTCATGAATGTACATATCAACACACACATATATATAGATGTGTGTATATATATATATATATATATATATATATATATATATATATATATATCATACATCTATATATATGTGTGTGTTGATATGTACATTCCATGAATTCTTATAGTAATATATATCAGTATATATATATATATATATAATATCTATATATAATATATATATATATGTTAATTTTTATCTCATCATCGTGATTCATATACATGTATTAAAATACAATGTCATTAAATATCCGACTCGCTCTACCTCGGAATTAAATATATTTTCATATATGTTAACCGAGGGGGGATTTTTTTTAGTTGATAATAATTTCGTCATCTTGTGGATTCGAACCAGGGGACAGATGAGAAATCAGGACTTCAGTGAAGTTACCCACTCGGCCAACACACACACACACACACCCACCCACATATATATATATATATATATATATATATATATATATATATAAAGAGTCATATTACATTACCGTGATTCCTATACATACATCGAGATAATGTGATGTGACTCATATAATGCTACATGCGGACAAAAGCTACAACGCTACCGAGGTCGAGGTGGGTTGATTCCGACTCCAAAACAACGAACACCTGAGAGCGAGAGGTATTTGTAGTTGAGAGGCGGCATAAACTTATACCCTCTTGCGGTGGCAGTGTGGTTTAAGGCTTCACTGTGTGTCCTGAATTTGTTGGGTTCGATGGTTCGCGGCCTTGAGCCGACAAATTTCTTATCTACTAAAAAATTCCCCTTCGGTTAACATATATGAAAATATACTAATTCCGAGGTAGAGCGAATTAGATATTAAAGGACATATTTTGTAACTTGATGTATGTATGCGTATGTGTATATGTGTGTGTGTGTATATATATAATATATATATATATATATATATATACATATATATACTATATATATCTATATATATATCTATATACATATTATACATATTATATATCATATATATATACATATAATATATATATATATATATATATATATATATACATATATATATATATATATAATTATATAATGATATATATATTATATAATGATAAATATATAAACTTTGCAAATTACAAGCCAATTACGAGGTTTCAGGTCGTAACAGAAAACAATCACGACACTCGTTAATAAAAATAAAAAGAATACAACGCCCATACAATTTTTCCCGTAAAGTGAAACAGTCTGGAATGCGGAAAATACTCTCACGTAAAAACCACCTCGTACCCAAAGAAATAATAATGTATAATTCGTCATGAGAAGTGGTATATCGTAGCCAAGCCACGTGATGTGCACTATATTAGAAATGGGGAAAAAGCAAATTTTGGGACGTGTTATTCTATTGTTTGCCTCAAGGAGCAAGCAGCCTGAATCTCAAAAAAATCATAATGGAAGACAAAAAGCTAATTTTTCACACATCCCCACTGAGCCGGTGGATTTGAATTTAAGAAACATAAGACAAAGAAGGCTCTTTAGACCAAATGAAAAAAAAAACTAATTAAACCCTATCAACGATCCATAGGAGCAAGGCCTCATGATGACAAATGGGCAACTTAATTTAATAACCTATAATAATAAAACGCATATAAAAGATAGTGACCTGTGGAGCTAAGTAACACCAACTCAAAATACTTGATAGCTTTCAATCGCTTAAAATGAAAAATCTTTCAAATACTCTGGTATCACAGAGTGCCAATGTATAGGTCCTGAAAAGTAAGAAAAGATTTCTTTGGATACGCCATTTGAGATGTATATGTGACAAAAGAATACATGCATACACATACACATACATACATACACACACACACACACACACACACACACACATATATATATATATATATATATATATATATATATATATATATATATTTATATATATATCAAACACCACTGGGAAGAAATGGAAAAGGGTTGTAAACCTTGACCGGTGTTGGCTTGGTTGCTAAGCCATCTTCAGAGGACTGGTGCAACGTTGTACAAATTCAACATATATATGTTAGCAAGACAGTACATACGAACATACAGACGGTTGGAAACCAAATATTGGAATCTGACAGTTGTTTGGTAGAGGAAGTCCTAGCCTCTTTAGTGACAGGTCAAATATTACGAATGCTTTTTTCCGTCACTCCCCTACCGTCCTTCAAATTCAAACTTTTTCATATTCCTTTTGAAATTAGTGAGTCAAGTTTACGTATACCTTGACTGATATTCATGTTCTTAGAGAAAATTGCTTTTTATAAAACTAGACTCCATGAAGTTTCTTTCCAATGGATTATTAGAATAAGCTATTTCTTTTGCACCTGTTCAGTTGATCATATGACTGTTTTCACTAAAATGTACAAAAATTCCATTGTTTTTCCAATTTGATAGGAGCAATGATTCACCTTTTTTTCATCATGCCACCACTCGTAACATATACAATCAAACACCTGCATAACTGAAATTTAAACATTTCCATTCTTCCACAATCCTAACTGATAATTATTAGTCCATTTTCTTTGTTTCCAGAAAAACACTTTCGGATTTTTCCATCAGTCTCTGCAGTTTCTCTATCCCTTCACTAATAAACACTACTGTCTGCAAAACATCAATGCGTTGAACAGCGTTCGTTACCGCTTCTCTTAACCAACATACTTCCTTCATCCCACACTTCCTCATTCTTTTCTCATCCCTCAACCCACAGGTACAGCCATGACACAACAAAATGTACTCTAGTCTGTGAGACCAACACTAAAATATATTCTACTTTTGATGGAATCAATGAAAATGGGTCTGGTGTCATGTCTGTTGAAGGGGGGGGGGGGGGGGGTAAGTATTGTTGTACGGACTTCAGTTGGTTTGAGTTCTTTCGTTAGTCTGGGCATGAGTTCAGCTGCGAATATTCTGCTTCTGCTTCACAGCGTGGTCTTACCATTCTCTTTCATAAGACCCATTTGTGATTTCGGTTAGTGTCCTTACTTACATTTATTACTATAATAAGAATTCAGTGACTAGCCCCAAATGCAAGGATCTTTTTATCTTCAGTTCCTTTTGTCGTCAATCTGTCATTGTCTATTAGTTCACTGTCAATCAGGCTCAGCTTCCGGAGACTTTTGTGCAGAGCCTCAATGAGGAGTATGGCGGCCACCTCTGCGTTCACTGCTCTTAGGCTCTTCACCACACCCTAAACAATCCAGCTCTCTCTCTCTCTCTCTCTCTCTCTCTCTCTCTCTCTCTCTTACATAACTTCTACTTTCATTACGAAAACATTCTCCACGGCAAATGTCCTTCGGTTGTACCTACAGTTTCTCATAGGTCCACGTACGTTATATATATATATATATTATATATATATATATATATATATATATATATATATATATATATATATATAATATATATATATATATATATATATAATAGGTTTTCTTAGTAGAGAGAGAGAGAGAGAGAGAGAGACTCATTACATCGCAAAACAGAAGCTGATAAAGCGCACAATACAGGAGAGAGAGAGAGACAGAGAGAGAGAACGAGCGAGAGAGAAAGAGAGAGAGACGACCGAGGAGGACGAGGAGAGTGATTAGAGAGAGAGAGAGATAGGAGAGCGGAGGCGCACGTTCAGCGAGTCAATACCGCAATGCTTTCCATACAAACCACACCTTATTAGCAAATATTCCGTCATCGAGGTGCGAGATATTTTCCGAAAAGGGGGAAGAAGTAATTGCCATTGACAGGATGAATAAGAAGGATAAAAGAAATAATTAGCAAACAGAAGGGCTGCGGAAGGGGGAACAGCGCCGAATCACTTCAGCTTATTGCTTTTTAATCGCTTCCCTTTCGACTCGAATTCAAATCAAGAAACGTCTCGATTCCGCGGATAATTTGACAACAAGGATAAAATCGCAGATCTGCAATATCCAAATATTTTCTCGGATAATCAGAGACGATCACTCGACGCCAGCTTCCCTTTCTCCTCCCATACGCGCACACGCATACGCACACACACGCACACGCGCTCACACAAACACACCGACATCCCAGAAGGACGGACGGACGGACATCTTCTCTTCCAGGACTGTCCCGCTCAAAGTCTAAAGAATGTGTTATGAAGCTTTGGACCTCCTTGAATTCTGGCGCTACAGTTCTTGGTGTAATTAATTACCTGACATTGATCTCATTGCACAGATTTTTTTTTTTTTTTTTGTTTTTTTTTTTTTTTTTTTCAGGAGTACTCATACACTACGGAATTTCACTGATCCATGGGTCGCTAAATAATGACGCTAACACCATGAACTTTTATTCAAACCGAAAAATCATCTTAGTTAATAACGATAGGATACTTGGCCATTTACCACTGCTACTGAAAGAATATCCCTCTTCTTAGTTCAGTTTGAAAGTTGCTGAAAAATGTCACGATAAACGATGAAATTACAGGGTGCAAGAAAACCTCAAAGCGCCTGAGAGAAATCCCGGAAACCAGACTCCAAAGCACCTTGGAACCAGCTATATTCAAGATCCAGGCGATTTCAGCGTTTTCTTTGTCATGCAACCGGTGTCAGAAGTTGTTATCGCCCACTGTAATGCGCCAGGTGACTGCATTTCTAAATTAGATCAGAAACTCACATAACGAATTGTTACATGTTTATTCTGCACGTATTTGAATTTGGACAAAATGACAAACTCTGATAACTTAAGACCATTAAGTGTTCAAAGGAAGAGAGGTAGATAATTTGAAAAGAAAAAAACAAAGACTAGGAAACATAATCTCAGCAGACATCGGTATCAAACCTTGGCCAATCAACGAAAAGCTCGTACCAATGGAAAAGGGGGTTTGGGAAACAACAGTTACACAGTACAGCGTCAGTGTTGTTTTGAATACTTTAATAATCGCTAGAAAACCAAAGATCAACAGATCAACGCCTTAACTGACTGACTGAATGAATAAAAGCAGTTCAGAATTCAATAACAAGGCGTCGTCCGACCTCCCTTACCCGAGGCGCGTGCTAAAATCTACGGTCAAATGTACAGTGTTGTTTCGCCAACGAAAATTAACATAAATACGCTATACTTTATTAAAAATAATTGTTCTATACTGATTAACATGAGCTATATTTATTTTTTTTACATCTTCAGACCTATTTAGGCTTTTCCATAAAACTTTCCTAGCTCCCCCCACCCAACAAGAACAAGAACAAAAATAATAAAGTAGTTTGTACGCTTACTCCTTGAGTAAGCGAAAATAATAATCTAGCAGAAGCAATATCACGGATTTCGAGGAAGTACAAATTAATGGGAATACCTAATCATGGATGACTTTGTACCTTTCCGAGTACCTACCTGTCTAGGCATCAATACAGCATTTTTATACTTCTTTTCTCTCGGTTTGAAACCTTCAAATGCGCCTCCTTTACTTCACGAGTAATACTGTTATTCACTTCCTCTTACGCTGTTCTCCGCATCATTCCAAAAAACGCCTTATGAATCTGTTCTCGAAATAAAAATCATCATAAAAGACTTCCTTAAAAAGCAAATATATTGATTCATGTACAAAGCTCTTCACTGTAGCTCTAGAAGGGATTAAGTTAGCCTTTCGAATCTCATCTAGTCATCTAGGGTTTAGCACTACTTTGGCTGTAAACCATCATAGGCAACACACTGCCAGGTAAATAATTCACTAGGTAGGTAAACAGAGGTACAATAAGAGTTACCGGAATTTGACCAAAGAATTCCACAGCTTATATGTAATACGCACTGTACTTTAACTAACATCATCAAGCCACGTATAAAAATAGTTCCTGTTTCTAAATACCACTGCGCTTTTTAGTGCTTTGAAAACAAATTCAGAGAACCGTCACGCATACTCACGAAGAAGAAGAAGAAGAAGAAGAAGAAGAAGAAGAAGAAGAAGAAGAAGGATGTTATGAATCTGAACACTACAAAGACCAACTAGAAAAAAGTACATCCAATAACGTAGACAAGGTTGACAAGCAAATAACACAAAAGAAAAGCTGCTAACAGAAAATTATTCCGTTGATCACAGTAGGGCTAAATTCTTTATAATCCGTAAGAAGAAGACCCAAGAAAGGAGATATATGGATTAAGAGGAAAACAGAAACGAGTTAGAGCAGTACATGTTTTTGGAAACAAAAGATGGTAGGACTGCCCAAATATTTAGGGCAAGAGTAGCAATGTCCTCATTTAAAAGGGACAACGGTAAAAGGTCAGGAATAAAACAAAAAGCTGACCAGGAGAAAAAGGGAGGTTAGGGAGTCAGCCAAGGTCCCCTCGAGAGGAGCTCTTGAGGAAAAGGTGGAGGCAATGAAAGAGGGGGGAGGGGGAAGGTAAGAGGGGAAAGCCAGAGAGGAAAAGACGGCCCTTAATTGGCGCCCAGCTGTCAAAAGAAAACCTAAAATGCATCAACAAACAATACAAGATTTCTATCTGCCCGGGGAATCCTCTCTGCTCTTTTTCTCAAACTTTTCTTCTGAGAAGCCAGAGAAGAATGAGGATTTTCTTTTTCTTTTGGGTCTCCAATTATTCTTCCTTCGTGCATATTGACATCTGGAGGTCTACATATTAACTTTGCGAAGAATTCATCTTTACAGAAATGAAGCGTAAGTCTCATAAAGAGCGAGTCTCGCTTCACAACACGGAACACACATCCACATTTTTCACTGACTTCGTGCGATTAGAAATAATATAAAGCATTTCCCAGGAAGTCGACGGAACCGACACCAGTACGGAAAAGAGTTTAATAATGATAGAGGTTTGAAATTAGACGGATTTCCCGCTGGTGTACGTAATGTGTAATGAACAAGTTCAGCTTTTCGTGTAATTACTGAAGGTGTCAACATCGATAACACTTTCTGAAGTAATTTTATAATCCTGTATTTCGGTTGTGGTTTATTTGGTTTCGAACTTTGTTGGTTCATGTACTTGACATCAATAATCATATGTAATGGCACAATATATATAATATATATATATATATTAATATATATAATATATATATATATATATGTATGTATTATGTATGTATTTACATATATTAATACACACACATAAACATACATACATACATATATGTATATAAATATGTATTATTTTGTATTTACCTAATTTATTAACACCACACATACATACTACATACATATATTATATATATACACTAAATATATATACATATATAAAATGTGTGTATGTAGGGCATCTGTGTATTTGCAGTATGTATTCACCAATAAGCCGTTCCCATACTATAACGATACGAAGAGGGAAAAAGAGAGTCGCATGTACGATTATACTACAACTGCTGTATCAACGCTATTCCATCGGTATGTATGACCTCCGCAAAATCAGATGCATCATTCACCTATAAACAAGACTCTTCAACAGCAGGTCGATCCCTCCTTAATACATACAACTACACTCACCTATACACTGCGCGCGCTCACACCCACATACATACTACACACACACACACACACACATGTTTACCTTCCTAGAAATCATGCCTCTTACGTTCCATAATAATTCCATCCAGTAAGCATTTTATCGCGATTCCTCCCCTCTTTCTCGTACACATCTGGAGATAACAAACATATTTAACAAGCTTTTGGTGCCCATTTCCCTCCTGCAACGCACCACCGCAAACTTCTTGATCTACCTTTCATAGGAGATAAAACATTTCGATATAATATTTATATTATATATATATATATATATATATATATATATATATATATATATATATATATATGTGTGTGTGTGTGTGTGTGTGTGTGTGTCATTGTCTGTATATACTCATACATACATACATTCATACATGCACACACACACACACACACAACACACACTACACACACACACACACACACACACACACACACACACACACACACATATATATATATATAATAATATATATATATATATAATTTTAATATCTATATATATATATATATATATATATTCACAGACCAAGTTCAAAGTCTTGTGACGCAGAAGACTTCGTGTTTATAAAATTTTCATCCTTGACTCAACAACCGTAGCCATTTTTTTTTCTGAAACCACCAAGTTTTAAATTAAATTTTGGTTTAAAAAAAAATGAAAATGAATCTCATTCTTTATTCTCAAACCTCGAGAAAGAGCATGACAATAATTGCTTTCCTGTTTGTCTGTAACCCAACCCGACCCACTCCTTTCATGGATGAGGAATTTGAACAAAAGAGCAAAATGATCATCAACAGCTTCGCGCAATAATGAAAGCACAAGCACAGTTCACCCTTTTATGAAAACATACTGGAAGTGTCGTCGGTAACAAAGAGCATGCAAAGGATGTCAGGGTATTAGTTTAATTAATCGTGACCAGCCATGCAACCAACGCAATGATTCGGGTCAAAATATTCATACTCCCTCGAATGACACATGCAAATACAGAGAGAGAGAGAGAGAGAGAGAGAGAGAGAGAGAGAGAGAGAGAGAGAGAGAGAGAGAGAGAGAGAGAGAGAGAATGTAGATTCATTCATTTTTAAGTAAATTTGGTATCAGAGTTCGTTTATCTTTACAACCGTAAATAATTTGATTTGTAGAGAGATCAGTCTAATTCACTTACGGTATTTCAAAACGGCAATATGACAATATGAGGCATAAAGGTTCGCTTACAATTGGTAGACCGAGAATGCTTGATATAAAGAAATTTCTTGGAAAATCGTGTCATGCCTAAACCACGCATCGCCGCTGGCATGATCATGATCTTATCAACGAAATGTCGCTTTCGTAACGTAAGATGGTTTCGCTGTCTTGAACTGAAAACAAATCTCTTCAGCAGCTCACGTTTTGGTAAAGAGTCATAAGATAAAAATAGAAAATAAGTGCTTTTTAAAATCCAGACAATACGAAAAAATAAAATGATAAATGCTCTCGAAGAATTATTTTCCGCATATATACTGACTATCATTGGAAGCCGATATGTGTCCTAATTACTGCCATCTCTAAAATCGACCATACTTAACTTTTAATTATTATTATTACCATTCAGAAGATAACCCTATTTCTATAGGCACAAGTCCGCAGGGGCCACTGGCCTGAAATTCAAGCTTCCAAAGAATATGGTGTTCATTAGAAAGAAGTAACAGAAGGTAAAGGGAAATAAAGAAAGAAGAGATCAGTTATCAAAAAAGAAAAAAAAATATTGAACAACTCAATAAATAAATGGATTAAAATGTTGGTCAATTATTAAAATACAAAGAGAATTGAATTAGGGCAATCATGTCCAAATATTTCCTTCTTTTTTCATTAATTTTCTTCACTTGTTTTCTAGCAATCATTAAAAGCAATCCCCTTTACCCCCAACCCCTATATACTCGTCAAACCTTCGCAGCTGGCCCCACTGTCTGCGGACGTCAATTTGACTCACATGGAGGAGTAAATCGTTCGACACTTGCTGAGTTGATGAGGATGGCCAGTGAAGGGAGAGGGGGGTGGGGGGGAGCGCTGACAATTGGGAAAAAGTTGCAGCAGTCAGGAAAGTGAAGAATATATATATATATATATATATATATATATATATATATATATATATATATATATATATACATAGAGGAGAAATCAGGACTTTTAACATATATAATATATATATTATAATATATATATATATATATACTAGAATATATATATATATATATTATTATTATATATTATATATATCATAAAAAAATCAATTTTACATATAATATATTATATATATATATATATATAGATATTATTATATATATATATATATCTTTAAAATATATAATATTATATATTATATGTATATATATATATAAAAATAATATTAATATTATATTATATTATATTTAAGAATTATATATATATTGTAATATATATATAAATATATATATATATATAATATATATATATATATTTATATGTTAAAAGTCCTGATTTCTCCTCTATGTACTGGTTCGAATCCACGAGAGGACGAAATTATTATCAACCAAAAAATTCCCCTACGGTTAACATACAAGAAAATATATTAATTCCGAGGTAGAGCGAATTGGATATTAAAACAAGTTTGTAGCTTGATGCATGTATATGAATCACGGTGATGTGATAACAATTCACTGGTATGCACTAAAAGTCTGCAGTTTAATAAGCCATTTCCCCATCACTATCCGAATATACGAACGCACGCACGCTAGTCTTCGCACGGTTCTGATATTCGTATGTACGAACACACTAACTGTTCTGGAACCTTCCATGAACACGCCCTGTTTGACGCACGAACAGACATGACAGCAGCTGGGTCAAATGCGCACACGCGCTCTCGTCTCTGAAGTCCGACGGTGTTTTGCCTTTCCGTCCAACGACTCAAGGAATTCGCTAATGTCTTGAAGTTTCCCAAAACAGTCGAAACTGTGTTGTTACACATTCCAATCTGTTCGCGACAAAGTCCGTTGAACCCTAATTTTGATTACTATCATTTGCAGTACTTTAAAGATATATAATATATATACATATGCATATATATGAGTGTATATATGTATGTACATGTATATATGTATGTATATACATGCATACATATAAAGAAGGCTCAGTAGCACTGAGTCTACCCCAAACACACACTATGCCACTCAACTGTATCTTCCATGCCCTCTCGTGCTTCTTGGATAATAAAGCCCTTCCATACCAACATCTCGTTCACCCCATTAGACTTATATCCTCTTGGTCTCCCCGTTTTTCATCCCAACAAACTTCGCTATCCTATTATCCTACGTTCTCTCCATCCAACCTGAAATCGCATTGATCCATCTTGTCACCTATATTAACTTCAATTTTCTCTATGCAAATACACTAAACGTGCAACGTGTCTCGTCTATCTCTAAGTTTTTCTTGCCATTTGTGTTCAACATTCATAGCCCATTCCTATAAAGAAAGTTGGCACAACAATTCTTCCCTAAACCACTTGCAGACATCCAGCTACGTTCTTTGTTTCACCTTTTCTGTCATTCATGTTCCTCATCTTGCCATCAGTCTTGACTTTTCCTACCACATTCCTATACGAAACCACTTTCTTTTTCCTACCATTTATACTGCCTTTCATTTTACCATCTTTTTTTTTCTTTTCTTCACTACCTTATTCTTGCTAGCATCACGCGCAATTTTCTTCTATTACAAAAACTTCCAAATTTCTTTCGCGGTCTGCAGCTTCTCTTTACTATCATCAACTAACTCTGAATCACACGCATACATGTCATTCAATTCGCTAACGTCTCTCTCTCTCTCTCTCTCTCTCTCTCTCTCTCTCTTCTTATTCTTCTGCTTCTTCTTCTTTTCTAGCCGAGGAGGCAGCTTATTCTATTAAGGCAGCAGCTCTCCATTTGCATTTTTTTCTCCTGAGGTCCTTTTATCTTTGTATTTGCTTTCCTTTAGCATAACTCCTTTTTCTCCCCCATAGTATTTGCTTGGATTCATCCGGTAGTTTCATCAGTCGCGATATTCTTTTTTCTCGCCCTCTTTCTTCCTTATTACCATTTCCATCCTCGGTAAACAGTCTCTCCTGTGCCATGCAGCGGCATCTGAAACAATTTGCTCTTTTCTTCGTTAATACCCTCACTTCTTAATCCCGCCATTTGCTCCTTTTATTCCTTCTTCCCACACGCTTTCCCCTGAAAAGACTCCCGTGAGTTCTCCTGACTCTTCGTGAAATCCTTTCGCTCTGTTTTCTTAAGCGTTGCACATTTTTCATTCGTCCTCTCCCTTCAGGCAAGTCTCAGTTGATTCTTAATTATCCGTTCATTCTTAATCATATGTACTTATCAAGTCGAACCATTTCCAAGTTTTACTTTTTTCCGCGACTAGATAATGATCAAGAATATCTCGAACCATTCCTCTTCCCCCCATTAATTCTATTATTTTCACTCTGTAATAACAAAGAGCTTAACGAATTCTTTTCCTTACTTTCTTTCTCATTCAGGAGTATTCTTATAAATATTCTTCTTGGGAAATCCCACACTGAACTTTCAAATGGTTCTCTGAACCCCTGTTTACTCTAGGCCAGGGGCTCTTAACAGGGGGTATCCATACCCCTTGGGGGTATGAGAACCACATGCTGGGGTATGGGACTTGATCTCTGAATATTTGTAGATATATTTGATTTTCATGTGGCCATGTATACATGGGTGTATTTTGTAAATAAATAAATATATAAAACTATAAATGCTTTTGATTTTCGTGTACGTTCTATTCCTACCTATTCATACCTAAAGTATGTATTAAACTAAGTATATTAAGAACTATTGTTAACAAATAGGACTTAATTGGACTCAAGCATCTGTCCTATTAGGCCTCTTCCCACCAGGCTGTAAATCTACTTTAACTAACACTTGCTCCAGCTTCACTATTCATATAGGAAATGTGCGGGTGTTAGTTAAAAATATGATTCTGGGACACCATCAATGGTGCACTCGACCTCATCCAGATTTGAAGCACGATACACAAGAATAACCCACGTGAAACATTTGTTAACTACTGTGAACTGATACATAGAGCATACGCCATTATTCAAAGATTCCGAAAGATAACACTTTTACGAGGTAATATGTTACATAGGTATAATATGATAATGAGATGAAAATGCACGATAAAAATTGGAGTTTCACATAAATTGAAGAATCCATAGGAATATGTGATACAGATGAAACAATCACAGATTCACGATGTTTCTCAGGTAACTTTACCGCAATCTACAAATGAGGTACTACCAAAAAGATGAGTGAAAAAAACTAGAAAAATCTAAAAAAAAAAAAAAAAAAAAAAATGCACGACAAGATATTCAAAATTGACAAATAACATTTGGAATCAATCAAAGAGAGTACCTAACGCATTTGAAAGAACCCCATGACGCTCCATCTGAAGCAACACTAATAAACGATAAACGGTAACCTTGACGTGATAATAATGTTTTAGGTAACTTCGGAATGATAATGCCCGAAACAATTCCACGAGGAAATACGGGACATCTGAGACAATGCCTAGACAGCGGAATTTGTGATCTGGCAAGAGCAAAGCCCACACCAATAGACATGAAGTGATGTCCCCATGAATTAACCATTGTCTATACAGATGGGTCAAAGGGAAAAAGACGCAGCTATTCGCAAAGTTAACGAATTCAGGAAAGGCTTCAAAGGGATGCCAGTTCATCATTGTCAAACATATGCAGGAACACTCAAAACTGAAAAGGAATACTAAAACTCTCTCTCTCTCTCTCTCTCTCTCTCTCTCTCTCTCTCTCATATATATACGTAAATGTGATGTGATATAAAATATATGAAATATATATGTATGCATATATATATATATATATATGTGTGTGTGTGTGTGTGAGTGTGTGTGCGTGTGTGTGTATGTGTGTGTGTATGTGTGTGTGTGTGTTTATTTGTGTGCCCGCTCGCGCGTGTAAAGTAATTTAAATTCGCTAAATAAAAAGCATAGATAACCACTGTCCCCGTGGAAGAGATGGCCCAAATCTACAAAACAGCGGTCGCTGTCACATTCAACCTCCTCCCGCACAAAGCATAAAAGGCCAATTCCAGGAAGCGTGATGACGAAAGGAAGCTGGTGAAACTTGAGAAGCGAAGACGAGAGAGAGGCGACAGCAAACTAAGGCGAATATAAAGTGGACACGGGAAAAACGTCATGAAAAAGGCGACTAAGATGCAGGGATAGATGGGGAGAGAAAATCTAAATCAACATAAATGAGAAGAGGACCGAAGGAAGGGGCGAAGAGAGAGAGAGAGAGAGAGAGAGAGAGAGAGAGAGAGAGAGAGAGAGAGAGAGCAAACAATATGATGTCAGGAGGACATACGTGAGAAAAGAAAAGTGAAAAAAATGCGTAAGGGGGAATATGAGTGTTGAATATCTCGTGGATTAGCACTACATACAATATATTCCTCTCTCTCTCTCTCTCTCTCTCTCTCTCTCTCTCTCTCTCTCTCTCTCTCTCTCTCTCTCTCTCTCTCTCCCCGAGTTGTTTTGCCCTCGCTCCGACTGTTTACTTATAATATATAGCTTTTATCTGCATTGCAAATCTACGTGCATTGGCGCATTTGTATGTGAGGATGCACGCCTCAAAGCACGCGTTTTCTGTCACAGGGGTCACTCCTGATTATGTATGAACACACACACACACATACTGCATGTGTTGGCCTTGTGTTCCTCTCGCCGAAGGCGTTATTGCATGAGATCATATTTTCTGAAGTGTACATCCAGCTGCATGCATAAATAATCTCTACGTGTTCTCTCTGCTATCTATATAGGAAATATATCATTTTGAGAGGACAGCCACAATAAATTATCAATACAGCGGTATCATATATGACACTGAAGATATTACTTTGCGTTACTTTCCGTCTCACGCAAGCAACCCAAACCATATCCCATTGTGCCTCTACTGACCTAATCATTGCATTATGTACTTGACAGTCAGTCGAATGTGGTGAGTCGAAGCCAGTGGGAAAGGGCAAGGGCTGGCAAAATGATCCCAAATTGGTTCTCCTTAAATACGAAGAGGAGAGATGGGGTGAAGTTGGGCGAGATAATTGGTGAAGTTGAGTGAAATGGCGTTCAAGAACTAAGGTTGCACTGTAACGTCAGAAGCGGCTGCCTAAGAGGTAGAGTTGGCAAGACTAGGTTAGGATGCATCACTGTAATAACCATTTCCATATTTTGATTGTAGCCTGAACTTTGCAATTTTGCGTCGTTTTAATTTATCTCAAAAAAAATATGTTTTTTTTATGCATATAGCTACTAATTTCCTCTGTAATGATTTTTTCACTCATAGGTTTCTACCTCTTGGGAGTGAATCCTGATATGCGCAGTTTTCAGTATTTAAGTTAACTTCACATAAAATGAATAAAAACGGATCCTTTTATTTAATTTTTTTTTCGTGATAAGGAAAGATTAGAGGTAGGCGTAAATCAAAAGTTAAGAGAAGGGCTTATAAATGGAATAGAGCACGACAGATGTTTACAGTTGATACGATGGTAATTGGTGATTTCAAAGAGATCCAGCTACTTGGTGACAGAGTATGAAAATATCTGCTAGAGGATAAATGGGAAGTCAATGTTGCCTGGTGTAAATGGCTGAGGGTAAACCAAGAGCCAAGACTGATGAAATGTTGGTTTATCAATAATGTAAGAATGGCTGTGGTTCTTACTTTCATAAGGTGTCGGGGTTATTATAAAGAATAATGAAAGCAGAGAGAAATCAAATCATGAATGAAGTCAAGATGGGAAACGGAATTCTTCTTAGAAGAGACAGCGCCTTTGGAAGTTATCTGTGGCTAACCGATACCAGTGAAAGAAAAATTAGGGGGCTATTTAGAGAATAACATAACTGTTTGTGTGGCATATAAGAAATGAGGAGCCTTGAAAGCATGAATAATGCAGTAAAACAACATTTAGAGATAGTGTAAGACGCTGTTTGGAATATGTGAAATTCATAGACAATCAACTCAGGACAATATGTAACTCCATCACTTACAACTGTTTCCTTTTGATATGCGAGTTGATTCCAGCGAATGAATTGTGTTATTATTGACCATGATACGTCTGGAAGTCGCTAGGCGTTAAATATATGAAAAACTCCAGTATAAACTAAATCCAATGATGCAGTCACAGTTTTAATGACAATGCTTTCTTAATGTTACTATTTAACCTTGGGCATCTGCCTATGATCCTGGCTTAACTCTGAATATTGGCATCATTAATGGATCATGCATGCCAAATACATTATAGAGTTGGAAATTTGTGGCCAATGTTAAATTCTAATCTGACCTGTGACCTCTAAGTGTGGCCTGGAACTCACGTGGCACGTCCGATGTTTTAGTGGATATTGTATTCCAAAAAACAAGGGCAAACCAGTGTTAAATTCTATTTGGCATTTGACCTCCGAGTATGATCTTCACCTCATTATACACATCATTTTAAGTCTTTTCATGTGGACTTGCAGTTAGCAGTAAGGTGCCGCAGAGAATGTTATGTTACCTTTGCTGTTTGCCGTTCTCGTGGATTACAATCTAAGAAAAAATTGGTTAGAAACTTGATGTACTCAGAATAAAGCAGATGATGTTGCTTGAACCAGTAAAGCACCACAATATTTACAACGCTTGTTTAACAGAATGCCTCATATATCTAGAGTAATGGGACTCTAGATATATATCTAAGAAAACAGAAATAATGACAAAGATTACTCAACAAGATGAACTAACACTACACGCAGAAAGGTCCAAAGATAAGTTGTTCAGGTATTTGGAAAATATGATATCCATTGCAGGTTCTTCTGAGTTGGAAAGTAGTGAATGACGAAAAGATGTCAATCAAACCACATTGAATTTGCAAATGAAAGTGAGGTCATACGCTTTGCTATACGGACGTGAATCATGGCATGACAATGCAACAATATTTAATATGTCTTACCGAGTTGATAATCAGAATTAAAGACAACTGGTAGCACCCAGATGGCAGGATAGAGTAAGAAACCATACCACAAGGGAAATTACTGAACTCTAGTTTATGTACTCGTAGATGAAACAGTAATTAAGGGGGAGATTGATAACGTCTTGGACACGTCCTTCGGACGATCCCGGGGAGAATAGTACGGTGAACGTGTCAGCGTAGCTCCTCTGGAAGACCCAGTCCTACTTCGATGATAGTGTAGACTAAAGAGAGTGAAAGCACAAGAAAGACATGAGTATCTGAATTTCGTACGAGGCCCTTTGCGTAGCACGGTGCTGGAGGAAATGGTGATGATGAATCTGCTATTTAACGTTACTGAAGCCAAGTGACAAAACTCAAATAGCCAATGAACCAAAACCACGACTCGAGGTTTGTAACATTCACAAAGTTCATCACATCATCATACGACCAATGATTTTATTACGTAGCGCAAAGCGCTGTCCGATGGACAATTCCCAGTTAATAATATCTCCAGGGGATCAGTTGGATGACACCAACAACAACAACACAAACAACTACAACGAGAGGAAATCATGGAGCAGAGGCGATGCCTTTCCAAAGGGGGAGAGGCAAAGAGCAAGAGAGAAGAGAATGAACAGGCAGAAAACGGAGGGATAGGATAGGAAATAAAACAAAAGAAAGAGAGAGAGAGAGAGAGAGAGAGAGAGAGAGAGAGAGAGAGAGAGAGAGAGATTAAAAAAAGGTTGAAATATTCATAAAGAGACAGGTGGTGAGAAAGGGGCGAGAAGAGGAGAGACAGATGGACACAGCAAAGGAAAATGAGCCAATATAAATATGAGAGAGAGAGAGAGAGAGAGAGAGAGAGAGAGAGAGAGAGAGAGAGAGAGAGAGAGAGCAAGTAATGAGGACAGGTGAGGGATTACTGGCAAGGGGAAAATTAATACGGCGCTAATGAGGGGCGCATTGATGAGGTGACTGAAGATGAGGGTGACAGTATGATGATGATGATGATGATGATGGCAGCAACAACCTCTGTGATGATGATGATGATAATGTAAGGTATGATGATACGCAATTATGTAATTTTAAAGAAAACCTACCCACATTTCCTTACAGAGAGAGAGAGAGAGAGAGAGACTTTCCTCGTATTAACAGGATCAAACCAGGTTATCGTAAGCTAAATGAGAAAGAAACGTTCAATAAGATGGAGAAGAGGAAGCTGCAGAGGTGAAATATAACTTCTAAGAGGCCATTTCGGGATTAACGCTCAATTCATCTTACATGAGATGAAGGCGACTCCTACAGTGACATTAATCACAAAATGCTCGCATATGGATGCCACCATTAAATACCCTAATAAAAGAAAAGGATGCCTTATGAAACTATATTTCAAAGAGACCAAAGAAGAAAAATGCTCTCAAGTACCTTTCAAACAGCAAAGACTAAAACTCCCAAGGCAAGTTTCTTTGTAGCGGAGGCGACGTTCAAACAAAGCCTCATTCTTTTGAGGAATCCAAATATCAGGCGCCCAAAGAGCATCTAGTAAGTAAATGCTGTACAACTGATGAAAGAAAATGTTGAGGGAAAGGAACGGATTAAAACCTATCAGAAAGATGAGTACACTTTCCGAAGGAGAAGAAAAGTGCAGCCGAGAGCTGGTGATTATCCACCTTGAGAAGGTTCATCTTTCTTTTTATCGGCCGTCATAGTCTTCAGTGCTGGAGACCGACGACCGTCGTCTGTTGCTGCTGCTGCTGCTGCTGCTGCTGCCTCGTAATTCCAGCAAAAGCCTGCGCGGCCCTGCACGCATGTAGGAGGCCACAAAGAACAGCAGGAAAAAACATCACTTCCATTACTTTAATTCTTATTTACCTATAAATAAAACGTATCAGAAATAATTAAAAAGTAAATAATCATCGAACAGAATTTCAATTAATTTTGGAACTGTGAAAACGAACTCAGAGAACGGCAATAAAAAGCAGAATAACTGGAAAACTTACTTTTCTGCCATGAAACATATATTGCAGTATCAAAATCAATCTAATATTAAAATTACCAATGATAATAATGATGTGTTCTCACGAGTTTAGTGAATATACAGATGTCCAATTTTGCTTGAAATTCAAATAAATACCAGTGGTAAAGAATAATTTTAACCATAAAACCTGAGAGAGAGAGAGAGAGATTGAGAGAGAGGAGAGAGAGAGAGAGAGAGAGAGAGAGAGAGAGAGAGAGAGAGAGAGGTTCTAACAACCCAATAATAAAACTGACGGAAGGGATTTACCAAAGCCCCCTGTCGTTGGTCGGAAAATAATTCTATCACAATGAGACAAAAATGACAGAAATTTTTGGAGACCTTTTTATTCTGAGTTTTGGTGATTCTGCTGCGAATAATTTCACAAAAAAAATAAAATGTACTATGTGATAAGAATTTGGTTAAACTACGTCACTGTCAAAATACTTAACGAATTGATGAAATTTACATATTTGCATGATAGGATGTTGAACAATGTATATATTCCACACACACACAGACATATATATATATATATATATATATATATATATATATATATATATATATATATATATATATATATATGTGTGTGTGTGTGTGTGTGTGTGTGTGTGTGTGTGTATCTGAGTGTTCATTTTCTTCTTCCAAACAGTTGCACTTAGTCAAAAGAGCATCTCATAAAGAATTTGGTGCAAAACACTAAAGTTTGCAAGGTCATTCAGGACGAAGTTTTAATTAAATAATCTCTGACAATTATTTTGTTCAAGACTCCGTGAGATCAGGATGACCAATGCTATGGTGTAATACAAAAGCAATAGAAATTGTAATTCTGACATTATAACTTCTCACAAGGAATCCAAATCTATTTCAAACAGCATATTACACCACTAATAGTCATTAATAACCATCTTTTAACCTGAGCAATGCCAAATGGACCCTTAATACATATATGTATGTGTGTGTATATATATATATATATATATATATATATATATATATATATACATATATATATGAGTATATAATATATATATATATATAATATATATATATATATATGTATGTATATATATATATATATATTTTTTTTTGTATATATATATATAATAATAATATAATATATATAATATTATTGCATGTGTCACTTCATGACGCTTGCAATTTCTGACAAAATAACATTTTACCAACCAAAAGAATGTGTAGAAAGAAGGCGATGTGGGTTATTTTCAGTGCAGAAACCAAGGTGATTTGCCCTGGGCTGTTTTCTACTTTCAGATAGGAGTGGCACAAACAGTGCCAGGCAAAATTAGTTCAATTCATCTCGCTGTCAAATAAAGGATAAACACTCCCAGTCACCTCGCCTGCCACACCTTCATGTCACCATAAATCAGCTTATGTAGTGTCAAAATAACATCAGCCTAATTTTGTGTCGCTTGACGTACCATTTGCAGCCTTAAATTTTCTTTTTAAAGTCATAGTGAATACAATATCGCGATATCCAGGCATTTCTTGAAAACTTCCACAGGAGTTCTCAGACCGTGGCACTTATTTCAGAACACCTGTATCAGATGATCCCACGGCGATGTCTGTCCCTTAAGTCTATCATCAAATTCCCTATCCAATTCCGTATAACCACCTCTAACGACCGACCTCCAGCTGTCATTAGCACTCCATGCCACCCAGCTAGCAGGCCACCTGCATATGCCCATTTGCATTCGGTTATAACACTCATGGGAAGGGGGACAGATTCAGTCTTCACACCTCTTCTTCTATTGTGTAAATTTCCATAGGGATGCATACCTTTATTAACACCTCCGTTCTAGCGGCCAACCCCTCTCGACCCTGTCACGTCATTGAATTTTGACCTGACCCTAACCCTTTTGCACCTAGTAACTCTGCCCAACCTCAACCTCTCTCCTCTGCAACGCCCCTACCATTGCTTTATCTATTGAGACACCCATTCTGTCAAAATATTGCTATCTTTCAGCACTACCTAGGGACTAGGGAAGGTCTTCCTTTTGATGACGAAACAATGGAAGCCGCCGATCGGAAAACATTCAAGATGGTGGCTGCAGATGGGAATATAAGGGCCCGAGATCGCCCTTACAATTAGTTAAGTAGGGACCTACAATTAATTAAGAAGGAGCCTCTAGTCACGATAGACCTACGACCATAGTTATCACTGGACTTAGCTGTCCACCTCGAGTTGAAAGAGACTCATCTGGCCAGTGCCTTGGCTCAAGCTATAAGCCTATGAGCTCTTCTGTAATAGACTAACACTCCAGACGAATTCCTAACG
Source organism: Macrobrachium nipponense (assembly GCF_015104395.2). Classification (NCBI taxonomy): domain Eukaryota; kingdom Metazoa; phylum Arthropoda; class Malacostraca; order Decapoda; family Palaemonidae; genus Macrobrachium; species Macrobrachium nipponense. The sequence continues at coordinate 161,010,940 of NC_087200.1, forward strand.
CTCTATCATAGCCAAACTTATACCATCAGCCTTGTGCGACCAGCAATTCCATTCACACCCTACTTACTTACCCCCTTCATTGGCAACAAGAGGATACACGCTTCCTCAACCATCATCCCACTTTCTCATACTACAACGAACATCAAGTCCACTGACTTATCAGGTAATGACCTGAGAGAACTGTATTTTCGATTTGATTTAGTGTCTGTCATTCCAGATCCTAACCAATTTCTCCATTCCCATTCCTAAATCCTAAAACTCCTTTTGAATTTGTTTCCCCATATTCTCATTCCAGCGAAACATGAACAAGTGCCTAGACATAATTATTCTGTTGAAGTGCTATAGTCATAGTTTAAGAAGTGATTTTAGTTGTGCTCTTGGCAACAAGCTTCGAGTAAATATTTTGCTTGAAACACAATGAAAAATTTAATAAAGTTTTTCTCTGCATTCGTGCCTCGAAGTAAACTCTGCAATATTTCTAGCCTCAGTCGCTACAACTCTGGATAACTTACAGATCCACTGCCAGTGCTGTTGTGCCTACATGTGTGTCAAGCAACGGTTTTGAGCAGAAGCAACTGCAAACCACGCATTCTAAATTATAATGGACGCTATTTTTGAGTGTTGCTTTTACTCAAGCTGTTTTGACTCATACCCATCAAAGGAAATCCTGTTTTTATTTTTACGTGCCAGCTTTAGAATTAGTTCTAGCTAATTTAATTATCACAGCCTACCTGGTGAGGCACTAGTTAGTGTCTGTAACTGCTTAACATAGCCTACAGTGTCACTGCGTTCAATAGAAGCCCCTGTAATATCCCATGCATTTTTTTGTGAAATTATACCTAATTTTAGTGGACACTGTTTTCTTTCGGACCAATTTTCAAAGTAATCATTTAACTATTTTCCGTTCGCTGTCATCCTTTTTGGTTGGTCCTATGTAGTCACTGATAAAGTTATCCTGTTACAAAGGCATCCCAACTGAGCAAAGTCATTGACCTAGTAAATCAATTGAAACCTTAACCCTTGGACACAATGAGATCGCGACTGGAACACGACTATATATATATATATATATATAATATATATATATATATATATATATATGTATATATATATATATATATATATATATATATATATATATATATATATTGGTTGATTCGTAGAGATATTTGAAATTACATATAACAAATGATAGAAGGGTTAAAAAGACGAGAGTCGTCAATAGCATTCTACGTGACAAGAATGCATCTTAAGTACTATGGCCTTTACGAATCCTAAACTGTAATATTGGTTGCAGGCTATCCCCTACAAACCTACAAAGACACTTAGCGAGCAGATTTTCAAAAATTCTAGATAAAACAGAGGTAATTGGAAATTGGCCTATATTCTGAGAAGCATAAGGAGGACTTGGTCACTTAGTTAATGCAACTGTTTCCCTTCCTCCAAGCAGAAGGAAAGCAGCTTGCGTGTCCACATAATCTTCTGAAAATTGTAGTGATCTTAGGATCAATGAAATCAGCAGTCTTTTTTACAAAAAGACGGGGAAGATCCCGTGAGTCTTTGCTGCCATATCTTTAAATACCCAGAAGGAAAATTTTGGTCTATCTTCACCAGGAGGCCATTGAACACAAACTAGGCTGTGGAGAGCAGGGCTGAGGGAATGATCATCCTCACTGCACTATTCGATTACAGAGGCTTGAGGCAAAAGTTCTGTATTATGTTTAGGGCAATATACAGCTTCTACAAGGGGAGGCATATTGAATCAACTTCAAAGACCTCCTTCCTACCCGCATTATAAGGTGTCTCAGCTTTCTCATAGACAACCTGAGCTTTAGTTTTAACTCAATGAAAGTACGCCACAAAAAGTCTAATCATTAGTTCATCTATGATGATAAGTTTCTTGCTTTTTGTGGTAGAAAACATTATTATATATCTAATATGGCATTTATGCTATCAATATTTTCTGCACAAAGGATCCATCTCTACATCAGCTAAAGAATTAATGTGGCAGTTACAGTATAATTTTTTATAGAACCAACATATCAAGTAAAACAGATTATTATACTTAATATATATATAATATATATATATATATATATATATATATATATATATATATATATATATATAAATGTGTGTGTAATTGCTTACTAAGATACCTTGTAGCGTGATATTTGAGAAAATAAGAATAAAAAGTCACGGCGTTTGAGACAAAAACAAAAATTCATAATTAGCCACCTGTTACGAACTTGCCGATCACCTTTCATGGCAGAAGTGGTGTGATATCGATTCTACGAATAAAACCTGAGAAACAGGCATACGTACAGCAGAGTCGATATCAACTTAAACCTTTCTTGTTGACTTCGTCGAAAGTCACTGTACATCGTTGTTTCTAAATCGGTCGGCAGTTAATATTCAATTGGTAAAGAACTACTTATCAATTATAATTACTCTTGGGAGCAGATTATTTTCGAGGTATAGTGAATTGTATATTAAACGGTATTTGTGGATTAACATAACATACGTACATATATAATATATATATATATATATATATATATAATTATATATATATATATAATATATATATATATATATATATATATATCTATATATATGTACAATCTATATAGATATATATATTATATATAATATATATATATATATATATATATATATATAATCGGCGTGTGCTCGTATGCGTATGTTGAATAAGTTCTTCCAATCTCAAATTTACTATAGATACACGAGTACTCTGTCGCATATGTACGTATACGTTCATACTCATAAACGAGTGACGGAAAGAGTTCAGCTCGTAATAAAAAGAAAACTACTCCCTTTTAACAACACCTACACCCTATACAACCCCCTCCAGGTACCTTTGTATCACCTATTTATTTTCTGTGCGCTAAAATCGGATACACTTTCCTTTCCATGCCATTTCATTTTTGTAACTTTCATTCGCTCATCTAGTATTCTTGATTTCATTTGCAACTGATAATGTATACATAGTTGTATATTATCAACAGCATGTGTAAGTTTCTTTTCCTTTTTCTTTGGGGTATTATCTACCTAGAAATATCCCGTTGAACGGCAGCGTATTGTAAAGTTCATAACCTTTTAATAAAAATAATAATAATGAGACCATAAACCACATAGCAAGCGAATATCCGGCACTTGCACAGAACCTGTACAAAAAGAGGCATGATTCAGTGGCAAAAGCCCTCCACTGGAGCCTGTGCAAGAAACACCAACTATCTTGCAGTAATAAGTGGAACGAGCACCAACCTGAAGGAGTGATAGAAAACGATCAGGCAAAGATCCTCTGGGACTATGGTATCAGAACGGATAGGGTGATACTTACAAATAGACCAAACGTGACGATGATTGACAAAATCAAGAAGAAAGTATCAGTCATTGATGTCGCAATACCATGGGACACCATAGTTGAAGAGAAAGAAAGGGAAAAAATGGATAAGTATCAAGACCTGAAAATAAAAATAAGAAGGATATGGGATATGCCAGTGGAAATTGTACCCATAATCATAGGAACACTAGGCACGATCCCAAAATCCCTGAAAAGGAATCTAGAAAAATTAGAAGCTGAAGTAGCTCCAGGACTCATGCAGAAGAGTGTGATCCTAGGAACGGCGCACATAGTAAGAAAAGTGATGAACTGCTCAGGAGGCAGGATGCAACCCGGAACCCCACACTATAAATACCACCCAATTGAACTGGAGGACTGTAACAGACCAAAAAAAAAAATAATAATAATAATAAGTAAAAATCTGGCAACAAGGTGACAGAGGCACAGTAACTAGTCTTTACTATATTAAATACTGCATGCATACTCTCGTTAAATCTCTACAATAAACAAAAGCCTTATAAAAGTATAGTACATCTGAACGAGACATATTGCATTACTGCCCAAAAAAAAGAGGCGTATGATCTTAAGAGGTTGTTAGGGTCATTCGGACTGGGGTCAAGTGAAATTGTTGGAGAATCCTATTTGCCCAACATGATATTAATCTGACGATCAAATTAAATGAGAAGTAAAACAATTGCATTAATTTATAATAATAACGATAAAAAGGCAACTTCTTTCTTAATTTTCGGTCGAGTCTTCAAGAAAGATTAATTATGTACAATCTCTTTGAAATCAAATCAAACATTTCCTGCCACAAAAGGAAAGTCCTTAAGGAATCCTCTTCGATTAAATATGCATTATTTCCACTATAATTATCATATGTTATTATTTGGAAAAACAAGGTCAGGACTCGGATTTATCCCCGTAGGAAGGTATTGCCGTTAATGGATCTCACGCGGCGCACCGTAAGCATTACTTGAGGTTCTTTGCAACGCCCCCTCGGCCCCCGCTGCAACTCCTTTCCATCCTTTTACAGCAACTCCGTTCATAGTCTCTTTCTTCCATGTTGCTTTTCAACCTCTCCTAACAATTGTTTCATAGTGCAACAGCGAGGTATTCTTTTTACTACTTTAGAACCGTTTTTTCCTCTGAGTGACCTCATAGGTCCCAGCGATTGGCCTTTGGCCTAAATTTTATATTTCATTCAAGTTCTAATCCTGGACAGTACTACCTTAATTCTTGGACGTGAATTTTAACTCTGCTACTTTAACCTTGGGGAACTGAATTGTTTGCAGATTTTCTTACTAACTAACTATTTCGCATAACATACTTATTTTACATCAAAGAACAATAACAATACTACCATATCATATCAAGTAGCATATCAAGCTATCTGATCTCTTATCTCTCTCTCTTTAATGTCAGAAGCTTACATATTTCACATGAAAAATTTTCATATCGAACGGTCAAAAATCTTATGGTGAACATCCGTATCTTTCGCTTTTTCCCCTAAAACAGTCCTTTCCCCCTATAATTTTATAGAATTTTAGTTGCGACTTAATAAAGATAGTTTGCGATTAATAAATACCAATTAACAATCAAACTTAATTTGGAAACTGAGACTATAATCGTAGCTATATCAGGAATGCTTGTCAACGGATAACAGGGGAGATGCTATCCACAGGTTTCCACCAATCTCGTTATTTCCAGCCCACAGTCAACATTTTCCTGTAGAAAATACGACAGCATTTTCGACATGAATGATAAAAATTGATTTTACAATTATCTGACCTACAAAACAAAGGGATGGTTAGAAAAAGACAATGATAACAAGAAAGGGACTTCCAAAGAAGTAAGAAAGAAACTGGTAAAGAAAATTATAGAGCGATTGTTAATTAACCCATTAAGAATTTGAACATTTGAGGTAACATGCTCGACGAACAGTATGAAAGCCATTGCTAAATCAACAAGTAAAAGTGACTGTTTAAGAGCCAAATAAAACAATGGAAACTCCACAGTTCCTGACTTCCTCTTACTTTCAAGCAAGAGACATCTGTTTGCAAGGCGGTAACTTCGCTGTCGTGGGATTCAGAGTGCTGCTATCACTAGGAAAAGGATCAAATTAAAAATAGTGTTATGCATCAGAACAGCAATAGCAGAAAAACAATCATAATAATACAAGGAAGAAGGCTGGAAATGGGAGGGCTGCTGCCAAGAACAATGACAGTATTCTCACAACACAGTTGTGTATTGGTACCATTAATATCCGAAGAAAGGCATAATGAAAATATAAAGATCACAGAATCATTACTGATGAAACAAATAGAACATTACCAAGATACACCCTCCGTTAAACATTATGCTCTTTAGTTTTTCATACACAAAAACCTACACAGCACAGACACATACATACAAACACACAAATATATATATATATATATATATATATATATATATATATATATATATATATATATATATATATATATACGTATACACAATCGTGAACGGGTGCCAGCGTCATCTATGGCCAATATATATTGGCATAGGACATAGCAACTCCCTGGCCCCGTCTAGAAAGTGAAAAGAACAAAAGTAGTGAATACGCCTCTATGGTGAAGCGCTCTGCTCGCTTTCGCTGGTCCTGGTCTACCAACTGCCGCTTTTTTATGTGCTTGTCACTACAAAGCCTAAGATCCAAACGAAGAACCAAATCAAGAAATTCTGACATCCTTGGCAAGATTTGAAACTGTGCTCTTTATGTCAGAAGGGGTAACTTCAAATACTTCAGTGCCATAGGTGTCAGAATTTCTTCACTTCGTTCTTCATTAGGATCTTAGAGTTTGTAGTGACAAGCGTATCTAAAATGTGTGATGGAATCGAAATGTTAAGAGGGCACTATGGATATCCTGACTGGTTTCATAATTTTTTTCTACGATATCTTCTAGAGGACTAATCAGTCCTTTGAAGAAAATGGCCAGGAATTACACCCAGGGTTTCAGTTCCCTTGAGGAAGTTGTGGAAATATAAATCACTTGTCTGCGAATGTAAACATACACAAACACACGCACACATATATAATATATATTGCTACATAAATAAAGGTTTTTTTGCCACGAAGGAAAAAAATGAAAAAGCGAGATAGCCAAGTACTTTCGGTCCTGTTCGGACCCTTTACTCAGTAAAGGGTCCGAACAGGACCGAAAGTACTTGGCTATCTCGCTTTTTCATTTTTTTCCTTCGTGGCAAAAAAACCTTTATTTATACATAGCATCACGTTTTATATACTTCGTGATCAAGTTATTCATATTCCTACATGATTATGCAGACAGCATGCTTGCAACTGCATATCTCGTACAAAGCAAGCCTACTTGCCTCAGATCAGAATAAAACGAAGAACCAAAAAGTATAGAGAACTTGTCTGTCCAGATTTTAGTCTCCCTATTCATCGGCTAATAACAATCAACACCCACCACCCCCGGATCTTAATCTTCTTTTTCGTGGAATAAGTGATTATCGCTCTCTCTTCCTCTCTAACAGGACCATGGTGTTGGGATTAGTGGATCAACGGCCACCGGCATAGGCAGAGGACACCATTAACAAGGAGAAAGTTGATGCGAGAGCTGGCCGGACCTTTCAGGGCTTGGCGCCAGAAACTGAGGACCAGTGGCACGTGGTCACCGCATGGCCCCAACTCCCATCATGCATTTGTGACCCATGGGTCAGACCAAATGACCACATAAGAACAATAGATTGGGGTTAGGATCTGATAAGTGAAGCTAACCTGTGAGCACTACCTACACCAAGATGGTGGCCCTAGTTGTGAGTGCTTCCTGCACTAAGCAGCCAAGCTAAATCAGAAATCCCCTATTAAAAAAAATTACTCTTTTGGGCCAGTAAGAAGCTGATATGAACCTTATTAAATCTATCTTTATGTTTTGTAATGATTTGAATAGCATTTTTCATTTATCTTGTATTGCATTCTGTAGTAATGAGTTTTATTGCTTTATAGATTAATTCTTTTTTAAATGTTATATTATAAGCTCATTTTCTATCAAATGAGCCCAATTTTATGTAATAATTTTGTTTCATTAGACTTGAATATTTGTCTTTTTCCTTTCTACATGTTACTACACTTTTTGTGAACGGCTGGGTAACCTTCCCTTCTGCATGGTCTACGTCGACGATATCGTCATATTTTGTCCCAACATCAAGCAACATCTTAAGGATATCTAAAGGGTGCTGCAAATGTTTAAAGAAAACAGTCTCATAATAAGGAAAGACAAGTTTGAATAAGCAAAGAAAACAGTGGAATTCCTAGTACGTCAAGTAAGCCCAGAGAGCATTAAACCCTTACCAGAGAAAGTAAAAACAATCACCAATTTCCCAAAACCAACAACAATTGAAGCAGTACAAGAATTTTCAGGACTAATTAACTATTATAAAAAGATTTGTCCCAAATATTGCTAAAATCATGAGTCCAATCTGCAAATGCTTAAAAGGAAAACAGAAAATATTAAGTTGGTCAGAAGGTCAAGATGATGCATTTCTTTCAGCAAAACAAGCAATAACCTCTGTAACCACATAAATATTTCCACTACCCCATAGGACGCGAATAACATGGTGATGGGTGACGTACTTGAGCCGGACACAGATGATGGTCGTTATCTATTGGTGTTCTTCTTCAAGAAGTTAAAGTCAGCGGAACAAAAGTACTCAACATTCAACAGGGAGTTCCTACCAGTTTGCAAAGCCATCCATCACCTCTGTCATATGCTTGAAGGATGACAGTTCATTGTACAAATAGACCATCAACCCTTGGTGCATGTCATCACAAAGAGAGCAGACGCATGGTAAGCACAACAACAGCATCACCTATCAACAATAGCTAAACACTCCTGCACCATCAAGTACTTGAAGGGTTCAGCAAACACCGTGGCAGACACACTTTTGCAAAACTGCATCAACACCATCCAGCTCAGGATAGTCCATCCCAAAATAGTAGAGGTGCAAAGAGATGATGTAGACCTACTGTGACTGCAGCAGGACAAACTCCCCCCACCCTTACATTGAACGACCTGTCAATCAACAATGGGGAGACGACCATCACCTGTGAAACAAGTACTGGACGACCTAGCCTCTACCTGCCAGAAGGCCTCGGAAGAAAGGCTTTCAACCTTGTCCATAACCTGTTCCACCCATCAGACCAGTTAACCACCCGAATTTTAGCAGAGCAGTACATCTGGTGGGATGAAAAACTTGACGAGAGAATGCTTTAAGTGTCAGAGGTAAAAATCACAAGGCATGCACGGAGCAGAATAGATTTCCACACAATAAACCGCCGACTCACTCACATTCACATCGACAAAGTGGTACCTCTACCCAGCTCCGAGGGGTACCTGTTCATCATCATCGACAGAAATACCAGGTGGCCTGAAGCAATAACTATATGGCAACAGACGGCAGAGAATTGTGTGAACACTTTCATTGGGTGGGTCAGCAGACATGAATCCCTCTGAACATCATGAGCAAACCTTTTTATAACCAAAAATGGTTCTATTAACACTCTATCACCAAGAGTAAAGGCCAACTTCCCATCTGCCTTACAGAACGCCCTCACACAGTTTGGGGACAAAGATAATACACACGACAGTCTACAACCCAGAAACTAATGACATCATCGAAAGGTTACACCGGTCGTTGAAAGCATCGCTCACCCACAGATGCCTAGGCGGGAGTTGGAGAAAGGAGTCACCTTGGGTATTACTGGACCTGAGAATGTCACCACATGCAGCATTCAATGCATCTCTAGCAAAGCAGAAACCCTGTACAGCCAATCATTAACATTGCCGGCAGACGTCTTTCAAAATCTAATGAGCCCAACATCCCTATCCAACACCCGAAAAACATTAGAACAAATAATGCTGTCCAAAATGACTTACCACATGGCCAGGAAAGTGTACATCCCCAGCAAACTGCAAAATACAAAATTGTGTTTATACAGGTAGATCACACAAAGCCCCACCTCTCTCCCCAGCCTACTCAGGACCATACCATGTCATCTACAAAAAAAACAAGGCCTACCGGATGGCAGTGGACGGCAGAACTACATGGGTCCCCATCGACCACCTAAAACCAGCATACCTCTCCAATGGGAGGGGGGGAGGCACTGGAGTCCTGTAGGGTTCTACGTGGACCCACACACACCAGCCATCTCACCTGGTCAGCTAATCTTCTCACAAAAACCAAGAAATGCTGCTACATCATTCATCTTTTGTACATATGTATGTTATCATTCATATTTAAGTTATGTTAAATGTATCATCATTACCACATGCTTTACACTGTCAGCACTTCAGTTATATGTATCATAACTTCATTCATATCTTGTACATCAATTTATATAAATCTTCCTATCCTTCAACAAACAATTGATTGTACTGTGACCTTTGTATTATTTACCTCGGGTCAAGCCCTACATTTCCGCTCGCAAGAGCTATTGACCTGTCAGTTTGTTGTCTGAATAAATCAGTAAGTTTGTCGAAGCAACTTCTTACTCATACCTTCGCTACAAGTGTATGAATCTCAGTCTTTCATCATGAACACAAAGGTATGCGCACAAGCCTTTGCATAAGCTTTATTCGTCTCCTCTACATGCATAAAACAAAAGCGCAAAAGAGAAATACAAAAGTATGAATAACCCTCTTCAGTTTACCATAAACAAAAGCAAACATATAGACGTCCACGTAAGCAACATTCATCTACCATATGCACCAACACACACACACACACACACACACACACACACACACACGTAAAGGGCCCCAAAAGTGGACATCCACAGAGAGCATACTTGAGAATATTCATGCGAGCGGTCACTCGCTCCCCAGAAATCATTAAGGGCAAAGGCAAGACATACGAAGACACCCCGCTGGGGCAGAAAATGCCTCTGATGGCAAAGCATTTTCACAGTGAGTTCGGGCAGTGGGAAAAATGGAAAAGCAATCAATGCACCATCTTGCAATTAAGATTTTGCATGCAATAGCCATTGCATCTAATTATGTATGCAATAATTACCCATAGTAGCTTTTTGGAAGTAACATTTATGAAACTATATTCTCCTTTTCTATAAACAGAGCCTTTTAAATTATACATAATTATATCGATATTATAAAGAATATTTCATATAATATATATATATATATACTTATATAGTATATATAATATATAATATATATAATATATATATATATATTATGTAATAATAATAATATATATATATATATAGATATTATATGATATATATATATATATATATAGATATATATATATATATATATATATATATATATATATATATATATATATATATATAGTATATATATATATATATATATATATATATATATAGTATTCTCAAGAGAAGGGCTTGATATCCCGTTAATTTCACTCAAATATATACATACAAATATACATATACAAACACATTTGAATTGCATACTTAATTACGCATGATTTATTCCTTCAGTATCGTTGTAATCTCAAACAGATAAATCTACATCTAATAGACGATGGTTTTATAAATAGGGGAAGGATAGGGAGGCAACTAGGTCAGCGGGAGGGGAGCACTGCAAGCGAGAGCTGAAGCAAACCATATAATGTGCGATCCTTAGACGGGCAATCTCTATATATGTTTTCTTGATGGCCATCATAATCGTCACATTGGTCGAAAACCCCACTGACTGAAGGCCCTACAAGTTACATGCACAGTAATAATGATTCTGTGTTGAGGGGGTCTCTCTCTCTCTCCTCTCTCTCTCTCTCTCTCGTGAGGGGACATCAATTCCTACTTTTTTCAGTCTTTTTTGAGGGACCAGGGAACTGGTATCGCCAACGTCGCCCGTGGTGGTTGTGTGCGAGAGAGTGGCTGGTGGATGTATGGACCCTAGATAGGGGAGAGGAGAAGGCTGGCGAGAAGGGTGTTGAAGTATTAACAGGATTGGGTCTTTAGAAGGGACAAGCACGAAATTTAGAGGGGAAGGAGCCATATTTAGAGTGGAGCCGAGCGATGTTTTGGGGTGGTAAGTGGCTGGCGAGAGGGGACCAACTTGCAAAAGGGTGTTAAGGCATTAGGAAGCTGAAAGCGAGAGTTAAGTGAGTGTTTCGGGAAGAGAGAGAGAGAGAGAGAGAGAGAGAGAGGAGAGAGAGAGAGAGAGAGGGCGCAAAGAGTGTTCCGGCTGATTTTGGGTACAAGGGGAAAGAAGAGAGGGCTCTCGCGAGGTGGTAATTGGGTGCTTAAATTACTGGCGATTTGGAAACACGAGATGAATTGTCGTATGCAAAAAGGGAATTATAACTCCTTATCTCCCCTTCTCCACTCCCTCCCCTCCCTCCCAGCAGCCCATACAACTGACATATTCCTCTCCGCCAAACCCCTTCCCCCAACCTCGCCTTCCCATTGCGTTTAACAACCTCTTTCTCTCTCAACAACAACCCTCTTGGAAGTGATGGCGCAAAACCACACAACCACCAACAGCGAGAGGCACAGCGAGACCATGGCGTCAAATGAACACGGCCTGCAAAAGTGAAAATGAACACGTTCCGATGATAAAAGTGTTTTGCTTTTGACTGCTCGATAGGCGCCATCTTTGTTCCCTTGGAGGGATGTTTATTCCGCTTGGATGCTCCTCGCTGCTGACTGTTTAATAACAGCGCTCTCTCTCTCTCTCTCTCTCTCTCTCTCTCTCTCTCTCTCTCTCGTGCCTGAACGTCAACATTAATTTCCTCTTTGTTCGCAGACACTCTGTTAATTAGCTTCGTCTTCTTTTTAATTCTCTGACGTTTCATTTATATAACATACAGACAAGTGCACACACACACACGCATATATGTATAGTATAGTACATATATACGCATTAAGCTACCAATGTCCTTTAATATCTAATTCGCTCTACCTCGGAATTAATATATTTTTATATATGTTAACCGAAGAGGAATGTTTTAGTCGATAAGAAATGTTAGCACTGTGGTTTAAAGTGCTTCACTAGCCGACGAATTTCTTATCAACTGAAAAAATTCCCCTTCGGTTAACATATATGAAAATATATTAATTCCGAGTTAGAGCGAATTAGATATTAAAGGATATTTGTAGCTTGATGCGTATATATGAATCACGGCGGTGAATAAGATGACATGATTTTATAACATATGTATAAACATATGGTATAAATATTTGAATGTTATTATTTATATGTACTTATATATTTTATATGTATATATAATTTATATATAATATCATATATATATATTTATTTTATATATTATATTTACTGTAGTATTGAGGATTCATATTTACGCATATGTAAATGATATGTAAGTTGTGTGTGTGTGTGTGAGAGAGAGAGAGAGAGATCATAACAGAAATGAGGAATTTCAAGTAATAAAGTTTTCATATATATACTCCAGCTATGGTCTTCCTTTAACTATTCAAAACAAAAACTTCAGAATCATCTGCATACTGTGGTGTTTTTAGACAGATAAATCGCTAAAAACATATTGCATATCTACTGTACTCATGCCGTCAAGAAAACAGCAATACAAGAGAGGGTCGAGACGGCAAGTCTAAAATTCGGACTAAGGTGCCTAAAGCATACTTATACAGAAGCCATTGGTGATAGATTGGCTGGACCATGAAAATTATGAAAGGCAAGTTTATGACCCCCAGGCGATCTGTTACAATCAGAAGGAAGGAACATATGAATACACACTGCGTTTGGCTGTTTAGAGATAAAGCCTAAATGCACTGTCTTACTTTTTCTCTTTCTCTTAAAATATATACTGTGTATATATTCGGAAACTAGTAAAACCCCGATAAAATAAAAGAAAACGAAAAGCTTAAAGAAACCAAATATTAACACTTTTGCACCTTCTTTAACGCACCAATATTACTGCCGCCAACCCACCCTCGAGGTAAAAGAAAAAGGAAAGGAAAAACATAAGTGGTGGTTAAGGATTTATGAAACGATGAATCCACAGGCACCGACATTCTTTTAAGAATAAGAACGAGCTAAGCACACAAATCCACCAATAAACAGAAGGAAAAGCATCATTTAATGAAAAAGCTAAGAGATCAGGCAAGCCTCTATCTCAAGCAATGGAGCAGTTGTTACCTGAACACCTGTAGTTCACTTATCTCAGTTAACGTTGAAACGTTTCCACCACTTTTGATTGTTTATTATTTGGTAAGTGATATGGCCTGCTCGGTATATACTATTGAATCTTTCTGAATTTGTATAGAATCGGATATGGGTCGTGTTTTGGAAATTGCTATTTGAAGCCACAGACTAATTGGCAAACACACACAATGATGTCTAATGCGGATAATGAAGGTACTTATCAGAGTAAATCAAACAAATTTAAAAGAATACTTAGCTAAATGTAGTAAGCCCAAGAGAGGCAAGTTGTGACGCAAACTATGACATCAGACGTAATAGGAGGGTTCCCAGGAGTATGATAATGATTGTAGAAACACAAATATGTATTTGGCTCTTTTCCACAATAAGCAATATCTTGGGTAGGATACGCGATAATTATCGAAATTTTAAGATAAAACATTATAAAAGGATGATAATCTAAATATTTTTTTCTGTACAGTCAAAGTAAATCAGTAAAGAAATTATTACAGATTTTGTCTAAACCTAACCGAGTTGAAACTAATATTGCTCTGCTACTTAGCGCTCGTCACCAACTGTGCATTCCAGAGGCCATGAAATAGTTTTTTTCCCAAACAACTTTTAAACCGTTGTATGGATTTCCGTGCTACTAAAGCACTGAAAGTTTCTAACATTGTCCTAATTTATGGCAGTACAATGAATTGACAGATGTGCTTAATTAAGACGTTTACTTTTAGAAAAAAAGGCCAACTTCTTGCCTTTCCTCAGACCATTTCGAACAGGTGGTGCTTTAAGACATATCTGTGACGCAGAGCCATCCCCCTCCCTAATTATTTAATATATATATATATATTATATATATATATATATATATATATATATATATATAATATATATATCATATTACATATATATTAATTTGCTTCAAAATATTTCCTATGACCTAGTATAGGTAAAATGACGTTTAACCATAAGGCAAGCAACTATTTGAAAATTTATAGTGGAGAATCCGCTATACTGACGTCACTGATAACGTCACCACTTTTGAGGATGGTTGGGCTAAGATTAGCTTGAACCTCATTTTCTTAGGTAAAAAAAGTTAATACAACACAAATGCTAATGCGCAGTACTTCCAAAGATTAGGACGAAGTTTAAAACGCTCAGTGTTTTACTGCCGTGGAAATCCATAAGTTGGTTTAAAAATTGTTTACGAAAAGCACTATTCACGGCCTCTGGAATGACTAGTAAATAGGCGACCATACAGTTGAAACCAAACATAGAAACACAGATTTTAGTTAAAAAAACATAACGTTCATAGTACCGACGTCACTGATAAAACAGAAGCATGACTGCATCAAATTCCAGCATTAAAGGAAAGGCTAGGCAAAATAAATCACTATTGAGAATGAAGACAACATACGGTTTCCATGGGTAATAACACAAATATAATAAGAATTGGTACATATACATATGACAAAATCATGGCAAAGAAATTTGGTTAAAATACATATGGCAAAATTACTATTTTCTTTGTACAATTTTATGTTTCCCATGGAAATACATAGCAATTACAACGCAATTTCTATTACCCCTTTCACTACCTGTTATACAAAACAAAGAAACAAACAAAATGTCGTACCAGACACCTCGAAATGATCATATTTTCATTTCAATATGATTGAATTTCACCAATTCTAAAGGTTTTGTAAAACAGGTGGCCCAATATACCAGGTAACCTTGCATAATGGTAAACCCCAACGATGACAGGGCGAGGGCAGCCGATCATTCATAGGTCGAAGCCACGTTATACGTGACTGATGCTTAATCTATGGACAGCCCAGGAAATCGCCCTTGTGGCTGCAAGGCTGCTTTCGTGTTGAGTACTTTTGCAGCATGCAACAAAGAAAAGAATCGTATGCGTCATATGCTAAATATTAACAGGTAAGGCGATACACAAATACCAAACGATTTAGACTAGAGGACAAAGGTGACTTTTATAGGGGCAATACTCGAATAATAAGTATGAAAAATGATAACTTCAAATACATTTAAAAAAAATAGATACAACCGGGAATACACACACACACTGATAACCACTCAACAACCCTACAACAAACATTAATGTCAGTTTCAAGTAAATGAATCAAACTTATAGAAACAAGACAACTGACACTGAGGCACACAGATAAAATAATGAAAGGGAGTAGTGTGCTATGCCAAGCACTGTGGACTTTTTACTGGACTGATCATGCATTAAGGAAGTTAAGGTCAGAACACTTGCGTTATGTTACACTCATTTAGCAGGACTAAGCAGGAACATGTGAACCGGAACTTTTGAGACAATATGAAGCAACAGACGATGAACGTGGACAATAAATGGAGCTTCTTGGGAAAGGAGGGTACTCGCTGGTATCTGAATGATACTTTTCGTATCCTTCAAACTTCAGGGTAACAATGGTATCATAGTGTGTAAGACTTGGTGCATATTTCAAGTTAAAGGAAACTTTATTACACAATTAATAGTCTCATTTGATCCCCATCCTCTTATTGTACTCTACTTAGAGACATGACTCATCGAAAAGATGAGAGAGAGAGAGAGAGAGAGAGAGAGAGAGAGAGAGAGAGAGAGAGAGAGAGAGAGAGAGAGAGAGAGAGAGAGAGAGAGGGTAGTTGTTTGAGCATGTGAAAATTTAAGAATTCCACATACTACTACTCTTACAACTACTACCAACACCTGAGTCTTCATTCATAAAGTATGTGGGCTGGGTGTCTAGTAAAGTCCGTCATACTACAGTATCAATGAGTGGGAGGGCCTTCAGTAATAACGTATTACTCCCCTCTGTCTACAATCTTGCTAGATTTAGCTACGTTTCCGTTTAAATCTCTTTGATTTACTCTGATATGTGCCTTAATTATCAACATGAGACACTGCATAATTTTGCCAATTAGGTTGTGGCTTCAAATGGCAATTTCCAAAATAAGATCCACATCCGATGCTTCAGTAAGATTTTATCAACGAAAATCAATTAGACGCGGCCCTGAAATGCAAAGTAGATGGCTACATTTTTGGCAAAGAAGGGATGACAACACGGAAACTGTTAACATTCCTTCAGAATCAAAATATTCCGAAAAATCTTGATTTACTTTCCTTTTACGTCTATTAACCTAATATATGAGCTCTCCTACCACTCACGATTCGCTAGTTTCAACAGCAACTGAAAGAATGATCAATAACAAAATTCAGCCACATCACTCTCATACTCTTCCTGCGAACTGGAGCAATTATAATTGAGTTGCTTCTTAAGTAGCTACCCTGAATCCATACATAACTTCACATGACGAAATATCTTCTCACCTAGCAATATTTCCGGCTAATTTAATTTTCATCACCATGAATTTCTTATTTTCTGCAAGCAAAGTAATGAAGCAGATTTATTTTCAATGAAATATTTGTAAAAAGACACCACCCACATATATTTAGAACTCTGTATAAAAGGATATCAGATATCAAAAATATCGAAAACCAATAGAGAGAAGCAACAAAAGGTAATAGGCTAAGTGCATCTATTATCGAGTATGCAATAATATACATTATGATTAAGAAATCAAATCAGTACGATTATATATATATATATATATATATATATATATATATATATATATATATATAGAGAGAGAGAGAGAGAGAGAGAGAGAGAGAGAGAGAGAGAGAGAGAGATATATATATATATATATATATATATATATATATATATATGTATGTATATATATATATAATATAGTGTGTGTGCGTGTGTGTGTAGTATTTATTCCAGTCTTCGAGGAAGTTTTGCCAAATTGGGGACACTTGTGTATTATTATTTTATTATTATTATTATTATTAATTATTATTATAGTTATTATTGTTCAGATAATGAACCCTATTCACATGAAGCAAGCCAACAAGCTTGAATATCAACTGACTTGAAATTCAAGCTTCCAAAGAATATGGAGTTCAATTGAAATAAGTAACAGAAGTTTATAGGAAATAAACAAATAGGAGAACAGTTACTAGACAAGAAAAAAAATAAATTAACAAATTAATAAATAAATAGATGGAAGTTATTTTAAGGTAGTAATGTGTTTCATCTACCCTTGAAATTTTGGGGTTCCAATCATGACCTTGGTTCCGATTGGGCAACATGCTCATGGAATCTGTTCCACAGTCCAACGGTGTGAGGAATAAAGGTCCTCTGGGACTGAGAATTTCAACAGCGAGACACATTTACTACATATTGGTGCTGCTGCTCAGCAAATTTTGCAGCTCTAGACAGGAAAGGAGGATCAGGGAACGGTTGTGGATGTGAATGAGCTCTGCTAAAATACAACTTGTAAAAAATTGACGAACAAGAGACCATCCGTCGATGGTCCAAGTCATAACTTCTAAAGTTAGGAAGCAGACATCCACACAGAAGAACAGTATTCTAGTAATGGAAGGGCAAATGATGTAAAAGAGGTTTCAGTGATTTTATGTACAATACATACCGTCCGTGCGGCATTTACTGACACTTACACTTGTTTCTCATGAGTAAGATGTGATTCAAAAGTTACACCAAGTTTAATTAATACTTTACTCATTCAGTAGAGCCCCATCCACTTGAAGGGGAAGATTGGGGTGGAAAATCTGTACGAGATCAATAGTTTTCGTTTAATTGTTAATTTTCAAACCTATTAATTAAATCTAATGGAGCATCGCAGGTATATAAGGGCTTCCTATATGTATATAGACTATCAGTTAACAATCTTTCAGATTCCGCATGTTTTTATAGTTGCTTACAAATGAGTTTTTCTGAAACTTTGGAGAGCAAAGGGAGAAGAGAAATCGACCTGTAGTTACTGCAGGCTGCAGATGTGCCAGTCTTTGGAAAAGTCACTGTATTACTAAGTTTTCGCTCATCAGCAAAGATACTATATCCACGTAAAAACTTAGTCTACTAATCTTGGGAGACAACATGAGTACTTAAATGTGGGTTTCTGCATCCATACCATATTGATTTGATTTCTTAATCATAATGTACATTATTTTCTCTTAACTCATGAACTTAGTTTCCAACTACCTTTTGATACTTCGCTTTATTAGTTGAAGCGTAACTGAAAAGTCGCCGTTTCCCAACCATTAGGTGGTTAGAGTTCACTTGGTGACGGGTCGCTTTTCCTATATATATTCTCCTTCTTAGGTTGGAAGAATTTGATATTAAATGACATTTGTACCTTTAAGTTTGTGTTTTAAAAATGACACGGTGTATGTGAAAAAATTCACACACACACACAGCTTGGTAAGGTCATTTTCCTGCGGTATTTGTTTAGAATTTGTTTGCTTATATGCTGAAGGGGCATGCATCTACTGTAATTATATATATATATATATATATATATATATATATTATGTATATATATATATATATATACAATATAAATTATATATATAATACATTCACACACACAAACACACACACACATACACACATATATATATATATATATATATATATATATATATGTGTGTGTGTGTGTGTGTGTGTATGTGTGTGTGTGGATGTATGTATATGTATAATATATATATATATAATACATATATCATACTTTCTAAGGAGGAGAACCATAAATATATATTTACATAATTGTGCATATTATCCCCGGAAACATACTGACAAATAAATTACATAGGTGAAAAAAAAAGCAAACTCCAGAAAGAAAAAATAACTTCACACCGGCAATCAGGCAAAGGGTAACGCGAGATCTGAGTAGCTTTGGAACAAAAAATAACAGAGCGAAGAGGAAAAGACTTTTGTCAACAGCAGAGGTGAGAGGGATCAGAGGAGAACTTAAGAAGGGACAGGGGGCGAGCGAGACCCTTCTTGAAGACTAGGGAGAATGGATGGCAGTTTCTACTGCAGCGGGTCTAGAACGAAAGACGTTGATGTAGATTAATAAGAAAAGAAGCTATGTAGAGTAGAGTGAAGGGACATAAACCTCGATACTCTTACATGCAGTTACATGTACACACCCGCACAATGACGCACACAGACACACACATGTGCATGTATATTTAATCATATAGCATAGTACTCTCATAGCTAACAGACAATGGCAAGCTAATCCACAACCCGACGCACATACACGAACACAAATATGCAAGAGCAAACACAAACTGAACGGGAGAGGAGCATTTTTCTGAGACCTCTGCCATGTAAGAAGAGTTTCACCCCAAAACACCTAAATCTGAAGGGGGTCAAAGCACACGACTAAATGTGTTGACAAGAAACGTGAGACGGAATGAGAATTATAACAACAGAGGGACACGCAGGGAACACAGAGGGTCCGGCGACGAAAATAAAAATAATATGTACCCGAGAGACGGAGGAGATGCACACGAGATGGGATGACAGCAATGCCGAATGATGAGAGAGAGAGAGAGAGAGAGAGAGACATGTGAAAGTTTTATATAGGTAGCCTATGTACGTGGGTGTACATACATACATATAATATACATACACACAACACATTATATATATATATATATATATATATATATATATATATATATACATATGTATGTATATATATTAGCAAAAAACAGGCCGTTGCTCAGGTTGAGAGAAGAATGAAAAGGCTCAAAAGTGTTCTTAATAAACATAGCTTGATATACGACGTTCAGACTCCTCGTCCAAAGGTATCTCTCACGCATAAGAGGGAACGACTTACCCTAAGCTTCTAGGTCGCCCTCTACGTAAACAGTATGATTACTATTACAAATATGTAAATGACATACATACATCCTTTCGTGTATATCAAATAAAAGCACAGTATTTCGTTCTAGAGAAAATTAGTTTTAGCATTTCACCTTGAACAGAGTCCTTCCGTTAACCGTTTCTTAATTTCCTTGTGCCACTATATAATTATCTCTCTCTCTCTCTCTCTCTCTCTCTCTCTCTCTCTCTCTCTCTCTCTCTCTCTCAGAACCGATATACTGAAGTAAGTTTTACTACAGCTATGAAGTAACGTTTTTCGTTTTGTGCGTTTCTCATTCTTTCTCCCTCGAAATATCCAAATATCATATTACGTGTTCTTTTTGTTAAGTATTTTTACACACACTCTCTCTCTCTCTCTCTCTCTCTCTCTCTCTCTCTCTCTCTCAGGTGTGATGGTGATGCAATAAATCATTTGTTAAATGAGTGGAAAAGGAAATTTTTTTCTTATTCTTCTCTCATTGCAAAAGATTAATCTCCGTCAAAGGGTTAGAACCATTTTTAATCTTAACATGGTATCTGACACTCTTCGAAAGTGGTAAAATAAAAAATCAGAAAGCATAAACAATATTTTGCACAAATGCCTCTCGCTGTCCATATCTAAGAAGCTAAAACTTTTTTTTTAATTTATTATTATTATTTTTTTTTTTTTGCAAAGTTATTCAGTCTACATCCACGGCCCTCCCGAATCAGAAGTCCAATTTTGGACAGGGAACCGACAACGTTGTCATCTGTTGTGCACTGCATCATTTAATCCTTTGATTAAAGCTGTACCAAAAAGCGACTAATGTGGGTCGGTGCCTGAATGCCCGTGGGGAGTGCCCTAATGCATGCTCGAGAGCTCGAACGTGTCAGGCAACATCATACTAATAACGGATACGGCAGCAAATCTCATAAAAGGTTACATAAAAAAAACAGTTGGATGTATACAATGCCAGCGCACCAGCGACGGCGCCTACCTCTCCGAGAAACATCATCCTATATTGCAAGGATGCACATCACAGCCAGTTCAAGGATGAGGTTAAGGCCATGAAGAGAATAATTGACAGAGGCGCTACACCAATGGATCCTGACGAAAAGATTTCCTTGCGTGTCTACTGCTCTCCGAAACATAACAAGCACACTCTTAATACGAAATAGCACGGAACCCCATGGAGAAGGGATATGTCAAGCCCTCAGCAATTACTTCATAGGTCGCACTACCACCATTCAACGGTTAGCGATGACAAGGCCACCGCAACCAGAGGGCAATATTTCAACATTACCTAGACGGCCACGGCAAGAAGCCAAAAAAGAACTATTAGAAAGTACGGAGATTGTACACAAAGATGCCCGATTCCACAGACTCCAAATAGCAGAAGCTGAGTATAAATCAACAACGCCTTGCTTTAAATGTACAAAATTGAACCCCGACTTCATTCTCCCTCCTTCAAGGAAACCACAGGACATCTGTGAGAACCCGAAGGGAGGCACGGGCGACGAATCAGCCCCCGACACGATTACTGACAACGTAACAAGTCAAAACCATCAGCCAGAGACGGGAACCATGACCTTGCCTACGCCTTCGGGGCGCGCCTTCGCTCAGACAGCCAGCAAGAGAATGAAACCCCCGCCCAATAGAAATTCAGCACTCAATGACGTCATGTATGAAATTCGACCCATAAAATTCATCTCCCTATGACGTCATTTAAGAAAATCTAACGTCCTCACACCCACACGGCAATAAACACCATGTATCTACGTAGGTTTGTAATTTTTACAGGCTGCCCTATAAGCAAGAGCCCGTGCTAGCCAGCTCAATCAAAAACGACATTTGTAATTCAGTCTTGAGGAAGTTGCCCTTGAGAGGGGACGAAACGGTCCTTCGACTGATAAAAAGAAAACGCAAATCCCAAATGAATTTTCCTCATTCCTAAGAACCTTACTAGCACCAGCAAAGAAAAAGAAGCATAGACTGATTGAGAGTCTAGATAAGAAGATAGTAGCTGTAGACGATGCCACTGACTTCAATAGGAATTGTATATGAGAGGAAATATGCGCAAATTGCATATATATATATATATATATATATATATATATATATATATATATATATATATATATATTTTCTTTCTCTTCGATTCTCCCCCCCCCGTTTTTTTTTTTTTTTTTACCAATTCTTGCCGCTAAAACAATGTCTCTTAGCTGAGCTCCTTTTCGTTTCTAACCACCTAAGTTAAGTTAAAGCTGTCATTAGATCCCTTGGAATGGTATGTAATCATATTTCAGCAGTTATCCATATATATATATATATATATATATATATATATATATATATATATATATATGGATAACTGCTGAAATATGATTACATACCATTCCAAGGGATCTAATGACAGCTTTAACTTAACTTAGGTGGTTAGAAACGAAAAGGAGCTCAGCTAAGAGACATTGTTTTAGCGGCAAGAATTGTAAAAAAAAAAAAAAGGGGGGGGGGGGGGTGGGGAGAATCGAAGAGAAAGAAAATGAGGAAGATCTCCTTGCTATACTTGTGCACACCAAATCTGTTCATTAAGGTCGCTGAACTTATGAGTATAACTGAAGGCGTGGTTAGATCGAGGCACTCGTAGTGTCCTCAACTGAGTAAGATATACCAAAAGGAAAAAGAGAGCAGCGAGAAAGCTTAAA
>NC_087200.1:161038933-161083933 GCF_015104395.2 Macrobrachium nipponense
ATTAACATTGCTTGGATCCTTTCCAGGTTTGGGGATAGGAATTATTATAGCTTTACGCCATTCATCAGGAAATAGATTCTGAAGCCATAAATGATTATAAAATTGTAATAAGTATGACTTTGCCAGAGGTGCTAAGTGGTCGATCATCTCAAAGCAAATATTGTCACCTCCAGGAGCAGATTTATTGCTATTCAAGAGAGCATATTCCAACTCTTCCATATTAAATTTTCTATTATAATATATATCTTCTTGTGTTTCGAATTTATTGTTATTAGTTCTTCATTATTTTTCTTTGTGCGGAAGTGTTCATCTAAATTTTATCGCTACTTACATTCGCTAAGTTTTCTCCTATTATATTACTTATTTCTTTTGGATCAAGTATTCTTTTTCCATCTTTCAATATGGCATGTCTAGGTGGTTTAACTTGGGTACCATTTATTTTTCTGAATTTTTCCCATATTTTTTGTATGGGAGTATTATTGGAGAGATCTGAAACATATTTCCTCCATGAAATTATTCTTCCTTGAATTACTTCCTTTTTAAATTTTGCACATATTTTGTTATATATAGGCTTTAATGTATCAATTTCTAGTAATAATATAGTAATTTTTTTGTAAAGTTCCTTCTAATATTGGTAATTTTTTATTTATTTTACTGAACGTTCTATTTAAATTATCTAGTCGTCTCCCTATTGAGTGTTTTACTTTAATTAAGTCTGTCAGTTTATCAGACCACCATGGGACTTTGTGCTTTGTTGGATGGGGGCTTTGACTTTGGTATTGCTTGATCAGCAGCCTTTTTAATGAAGTCAACAAGAATTTTGTTAGTTTCATTATGGTCTTTTAAATATTCAAATGGTTGGATATTTCTTGTGTGCATTTCATATTTTTCCCAATCTGCTTTATTAATGTTATAGTGAGGAACATGTTTTGCAGGATTATTATGTAATAATGATATTAATAATTGGGAAATGATCACTGGTGTGCAAATCATCAACTATATTCCAATCTATTCTGTCAATTATATTTGTTGTACAAAGAGTTAGGTCTACTGAAGAAAATGTTCCATGTGTTTTGAAAAATATGTACTAATTTCGTCATCATTTATACAGCACATGTCGTTTGACTCCATGAACTCTTCAATTTTACTCCCTGCTCTATTTGAGATTGTACAATTACAGTCCCATATCGGGTTGTGAGCATTAAAATCCCCTACTATCAATGTAGGTTCTCTGGCATTGCCAAACAAATCCTTAAGTTTTTCTATGTCGTAATTTTTGTTAGGTTGGTTGTATATGTTATAAATTACATAATTATAGTTTTTTATTCGTATTTTGATGCTCGATATTTGCAAGTCAGCAAAGTTTACAGGTACCTTGTCATAACATACTTTGTTATGTACATATATAGCAGTACCTAAATTTCCTTCTTCTTCTCTAGATGTAGATACTAAGGTATATTTACCAATTGTTGATACTGTTTTATTGACATGTTGTAAACATATCATCATTGGTTCGTATTCTTTCAGTAAGCGTTGTAATTCTCCCAAATGTAATCTGGTCTGAAGACCATTATGTTCCATTGTATTATATAATTATTGAAAATACTATGTTAAGAGTGTTCAAGCATTACTTTCTTGTTGTGGTTTATCTAGTTGCATTTTTTCTAAAATTTTAGTTACGACATTTATTTGCTTTTCCTTATAGGAAATTAGGTGTCCAATGCACATACAGCCTTTTTTGTGAGTCTCTAGACTAGTGGTTTCTTTACTTCTATATTTTATAAAATTTCGTATAGTGTTTGTTAAACTGTCTTTTGTTATATTTTTGTTTTTGTTGCATAATTCGATGAAACATTCATTACATCCACATGTGTTCTTATCTGTCCTTTTTTCATTCACTTTTAGTGCACCAATTACTGGTGAGGGAGTAATCTCTTCTCCCTTCACATACTCATTTTTGTCTATGGTGTTCTCCTCTATTATTTCTTTATTGTTCTGGGTATTTCCATCCATTTCTTTTATTATTACTTTAGGAGACAAGGTATGTTTTTATTTTCTTGTCTGTGCACTTTTTGTGGATCTTTGGTCTTTACTTTAACTGATACCTCTCTAATAATTGTTGGCTTTTTGGTTTGGGTGAGTTCTCTCTAAAGGCCTCTTTTTATCTTTAGCTTCCAGCTCATTATTATCTTGTAATATTTCAGTTATACATGTATTATTCTCTTGTGATTCCATTTCCTCCAATATCTCAAATGAATTTGAACACACAGTTGCACAAGTATCTTTATTTCTTGCTATATTAGTTTCTTGTAAAGTTATTTTTTCTTCTGATTTATCTATTAGGGGTTTGTTATTTGCTTCCATTTTTGTTTCATTCTTTGAGCTCGTTGCAGCAGAGAACATTTGCTTCCTAGCGGGATCATGCATTCCTCTAACTCTCAACTCTAGTTTGGCTTCTCTTATTGGCATTTCTGATCTCTCTTGAAGTAATTTCAGTTCTGTATTGTATATATAGTACATACACTCTTTAGACCTAGCATGGTGGTTTTGGCCACAGTTTTACACATTTTGGTTCACCACACTTCCACTGCGTGGTATGTTTGTCAGATCCACAATACGCACAGATCGATATATTTCTGCAATTTTTCCATGTATGCCCATATTTACTGCAGTTTTGGCACTGTAGAGGTTTTGGAACATAAGGTCTCAGTTCTCTATTTTGGCCCATGATTTTAAGTTTGAAAGGCAATTCTTGGCCTTCAAATTTTATTTTTGCTATTTTCAATGTCTTTTCATTACTTTGTCTACTGGTTATACTGTATACTTCACAATCTTGTACATTGTTGTACCTTTTTTAAGGGAATCCAGCAAAATATTTTTCTCTATTGGCTCTTCACTTTTAGGAAGTACTACAGTACCCTGTACACTGTTCATATTGTCGTGCTTTCTTATCGTTACTTTTATATTGTCTATGTTCTTTATGGTTAAATAATTTTCAGATTGATTTTTTGTAGTGGTTTCTATTAACCACTCCTGTTCTTTTATTTGTCTAAATGACATTTCTGAGGTTGGGTGCCTACTTAACAAATAATTTTCCAATCTTAATGCTGATATTTTTCTGTCAGTTTCCAAGGTCAAGAACCTTGACCAACTTCCACTCCCAAAGAGGGAGTCGAAGTGAGTCAAGGTTGGGTCAATTCTAAATTTGCTTTTCTTTGTGGCTTGTATGGTATTAAAGTTTTAACACCAGCCTGTTCTTCATTACCTGGGTTTTCCTTAGAACAGTCCATTGCCATGCCAGAAGTCGTAGGGGTTTTTGTTTTAGTTTCCATATATATAAAGTTTACATATTTCGTCCAGGATGAGATCCCTCTCACCAAGGAGGCCCAACTGGGGGAGGAGCAATACTGTTACGCTATGGTAACTGCCCTGGGACACTCACCTGGATATACGCCATACCCACAGTGCCTTAAGGGTCGTCAGTCCCAAGAGATCGGACCCAGCACTGTGGGCATGCTTAACATAAAAATTCCCCTCGCTCGACCACGTCAGGTACTCATAGTTTTACGGGTGGAGTGGCATGCCGTCCAACTCCACCCTCCATCAGGTTAAAAGAGCAGTCAATTCAATATTCCAAAACCATGCCAGGGTCGTCAACAAAAGAAGAAGAAGGGAAAGGGGAAAATTTATAAGGAGGAGGAGTAAAGGAGTTAAAGGTCCCAATGTTCAGTTGGATCCACAGCAGAGAGTGTAGGCATAAAGGGGCATACTCTCTCTGCAGTGGATCCCTAAGCCCCCCACCTCGTCAAGGAGTTGGGATCAGGGGGAAGAAATAACATACAAGCATATGGTTGTATCAGAATGTAACTGCCCTACGGTGGTTTGTCATGTTTAACAAGATTGGCAAACCCCCGTAGGGCAGTTATATTCTGGTACCATATGCTTGTATGTTATTTCTTTTACCTTGACCGTTGTTTTCAGTTTTTGTAACTTTTATTTCTCTTTCTGAAAGAGAGAGAGAATGTACTCTCCGAAAGCTTAAATAAAAACTTTCAATTTTTTTCCAAATTTTAGTGGGCTTCCTACAACATATTAGAACACGGATACAGTGTTTAACTTTGCTATATATATATATATATATATATATATATATATATATATATATATATATATATATATATATATATATATATAATTTTGATTTACAAGAGGTTTTACCAATATATATATATTTACACACACATGCGCACACATACACAAAACCTGCCCAGGCATCTACCCAGGGACATTTCAGAGATTTGAAAGATTTCCACAAGGAAAGCAAAACCTTATACTGTCTAGAGATACATAAAAAAATATTTTTCCTGAATCTGAAGTGAAATAATTAGCTGCAATATGCTCCTCTATGTATCTTCGATGAAACTTAGTCTGACTGTACCTGTAGTTTAGTAAAGATGACTGGAGCAGTAGTTGCTGAAGTTGTTTATACAGGGAAATTATTGTATTTTTAGGTGTTAGTGTACAGAAAGGTAAAACCGATTCCTATACCTTTTGTGGCTATTACAGATCAAATGAATGAGGTATGTACTTTGTGAACTGCATCTTGCTTTAACATAATTCTTCAGATATGTCCGTGCAGCTAAAGGTTCCTGCATGAACATCCACAATCATGAGGAGGCAAACACCAGGGTCTTAGCCCATATGATGTATGCTCTGGAGCACAGAGCAAACACGGTCCATGGGCACAATGTGAAAAATGCTTTTATGATCATCCTTGCATGTCTAATACATAATATACTCCTACCTAGCCTCTGACTGAAAGCTGGGTAACTTACAACGGGCGAGAAATCCAAATTTTATTCCATCAGTGTCACATGCATTTCTCAGTAAGGATAGGAGTCAGCCTGGCAGGTCTACGACAATGCCACAGAGATATTTGTCTGTCTTGCCGATTAAACATTAATTACAGTTATTCTCTCATAAAATGCTTCAAATACGGCACTACCTTTATTAACTAATCAAGATACCACTGGGTTCTTTAACATTCGAACTTAACCTGAAATAGGACATTTCTTGCAATACGGTCAAACTACTAACATTTTACACCTGTACTGGTACTGATATCTTAATAATGTCAAGCAATCAGTTACATCAAAATCCAAACTCTGGAAACAATCTGATCTTTGTTCAGTAAAATTAAAAACACTGACTCTTTCGCCCTGTTTGTACTGATATCACTAATCTGGCACTTCACGTTTAAACAGACACATCTCCCGGCTTTCAGACTAAAATTACCTGTTAGGTCCCAACGAAGAATGATCCAATATGGGTTGTTCAATATTCCAAGTAACAGCAATTTTATTAAGCTACCCCATTGACGATTATTCACACTTTAAAAAAAACTGTGTGAAGGTCCTGATCTCTCATTGAATCGCAGTATTGTACTGTCTAAAGTTAGCAGGAAGATGCTAATGTGCTGGCATGGTAAGAATGGATTTATGTCTAGAATAATTATCTTATCTTAGGACGCTTTCCTTGGTAAGTCCCTACAGAATCTGAAGCTCCTAAGTTATTGAGCTGAAAACTATGCATTAATGGAGAGGAAAAATTTTAATATCCAAACAATAGTTAAACTAGAGCCTTTAGACGATAAGTTTTTCTACAATTTATCAAGCTCCTACAACTATTGCTCTAAAGTTATTAAGCTGAAAACCAGTTTTGTTAACCTCCGTTGAAGTCATGCCAGTACATAATTAAAAGGATTCGGTCATCATATCAGGCAGTAACCATGGTACATTGATCTTCATTTCCTGAAAGGAGGCAGTTCATCCATAATTAAGTTACCTTTGGCCTGGAGCCTGATACTCTGGCTAGAGAACTTAAAGGTTTTAAGTAATAGGTCAGTCCTTGACCAATCATGCTGGAAAGGAGCGCTCAAAGTGGTGACACTGACAGGGAAATGGAATATAATTTCAAAAGTTGGCCGGTATATGGCTCGCTATCGGCTGTGGTCAATCAAAAGAATGAATCAAAGGAATGAGAAAATTCTACAGTTGACCTGCTATGCTCACCAGTGACAGTGATGTCACAAGTGAAAACAAATGGGGTCACAGGGAAGAGTGCTTATGCTAAGTACATTTTTCACTCAGAAGTATTCAAATGTGGTCATCACTATTGCAGTAGTGACAAACTCAATATAAATATCCATGAAACCGAAATATAAAGATAAATTAAAAAAAAAAATTCAAAGACGGTCGCAATCACAATGCAGACGGTAAATCAAAGGCCGGCTGTACAGTTAACATCCAGACATTTGTACATTCAATACTTTTCTCTCTTAAACTTGTGTCAAGAAACAACAGTTATGGATAAATAAAAAAAAATTACTTGAAAAGACACCAATAAAGATCGAGAAAATAAGTCATAAGACTTCGAACATTTCAACAAATTCATCAACTTTCATTATCAGAATGGGTGACAGAGTTAGGGCTAATTCAGAATAGCAAGAGAACCAAGCAACATTATAACATAAACTTAGCATGGAAACCGAGAATAACAGTTTTAACAGAATCAGTATATACACTATTGATAAAATAATTAAGAGCAAGGAAATTTAAAGGTATTTTGAGGTGATAAAAAAACTGGAAGGAAACAGGTTAAACATGAAAGGCAGAAAGAACCTTTCAAGACTTCTGAATCAGAGGAAAGTAAATAACTGATCCCAAAAAGAAATGTTAAAAGAAGTAGATAAGTATATCTTAGTTTAACCAGACCGCTGAGCCGATTAACAGCTCTCTTAAGGCTGGCACGAAGGATTAGATATTTTTACGTGGCTAGGAACCAACTGGTTGCTTAGCAACGGGACCTACAGCTTATTATGGGATCGAGAAATCAGTTTCTATCAACAAAAATAAATTCCTCTGATTCCTCGTTGGCAGAGCGGGGAATCGAACCCTGACCCTGTGATCGGTAGTCGAGCACATTACCGACTCGTCCATTAAAAGAGAATATAACCATATATACAACAAATCCACGAGACCCATCAAGCACCATTTATTTTTTGACAAGTTTGTCCAACGCACATGACGATGTCGAGTCAGGCGAGTGTGCCTCAGCTTAACCTAGCACAAGGGAACTCGTCCCCAAGCATGGAATATCATGGTACCAGGTTTGTGGCACAGCCCTTAATCCCTACTACTCTCAGATGACCTAGCAGCAACATCCGACACTTCCTCCCTGGAGTATGTGGATGGCATTCATTCTGGGACTGCATGGCTAAATGTCTGCTTCTTTACCTCTGTTCCTAAACTCTTATCACCTCCCTCATTTAATTGCTTGCTTTAGGACTCCCTTCAACCTTAAACCTACTTTTTTCCTTAGCTTTCATTGTTCTTCTGTCTTAAGCCTGAGACAAATAAAAGCAATTCGATTCGGTCCCATTCACCGTTGGATATATATATATATATATATATATAAGGAATTTATACGGCCGATTTTGTACAGATGTGATTAAGACATTCCCAAGATATCACTTTCCTCATTGAGTTATCTGTTGAGACTCCTTGTTTACAGGAGCTTTGGACCCTAAAGGGTACATGTCACTCGGCATCTCTCTCTCTCTCTCTCTCTCTCTCTCTCTCTCTCTCTCTCTCTCTCTCTCTCGCACCATTTGTGGTTAACCCTGAGGGAGACACCTTACAAACGCTTCTTTGCTGTCTAAAGAAGATAATGTATCAGGTTTCATAGAACGCAGGGACCCTTGCGCGTAATCATAGAGGTATTTAGTGTCAGGGTTGATAATCCTCCAAAACGGATCATAACTCATATAGTAAATGTTTGCAGCTCAGGCTTGGAAGTATAACAAGGGTGCATGCCATTCATTTTGTCAGGGTACTTTTAATAACTTGCCACTTCCCCAATCTCTACAATTTTTTTTTATGTTAGTCATTTGCAATGACAGTACTGATAATGACATGGACGCCAAAATGGAAAAAATGCATTACCTCTAACTATGTTGTTACAGAAGTAATATGTTAACACATTCCCAGGCAATACTGGGCCGCGACACAAATTCAGAAACAGATGACGTATCTGAGAAGGGCGTTTTCGGAAACCCATTCTCTATTTCAGGCATTTACTGAAATTCGAATCAGGATTCGGAAGCGGAAGAGAGAAACTACCCAAAGAACACAGACCACAGATGGTAGAGAAGAGCATCTTCATGTATTCATCGCGATGAAATGTCTTGTGAAAAAGTAATATGTACAATTTACTATGTAAATATATTGGAAAATCATTACGATAAGTTAACATTAAGGTTAAAATTAGAAATTGGAAATTTTAAAAAATAGAATTGTACTATTAATATAATGTAAAATTATTCTTGTAATATGTTAATATGAAGGCCATAGTAAGAATAATTGTATCCTTACCCAAATAATTTTGTGTATAAAAAACACTTTACATTACTCTTACTAATACTTAATTAACTTTCAAAACTATTCCCTACCATGGTTAGCTAGCTAGCTGCCCTCACTGCCCTCCATTAGAATTTTGAGTTTGAATTAACGGCCACGAATGATTCAGGACCAAGCATGACATAAGTGAAGATAGGATGTGCTTCAACGATAAGGAATCGATAGAATCTAACGATGCAATCCAAGAATCAAAGGGTGGACGGCACCTGAATCCTCTTTCATAAAATTATATCGAATATAGGCAAAGGAGCTAAAACTTTGATAAATGTGGTACGGAATTCTTGCAAGGAAGTAGCAAACCTTGGTTTTTATGAAAAAGTAATTATAACCTTAATAATAATAATAATTAATAATAATAATAATAATAATAATAATAATAATAATAATAATAATAATAATAATAATAATAATAATAATAATAATAATAATAATATGTGCTGGAAGAAGACCTTTATTAATACAGATTTTAATGACAATAATGGCTATTTCAGCCGCTTTCTTTTTGTATAAAAGTTTATCTTCTGATTATTACTGACTTTTCTTCTGTACTTAAGTTGGCTAGTCAACTTGAGTACAGTAAAAAAAGTCAGTAATAATAATAATAAGAGAAACTTTCTATACAAAATAAACGCGGCTGAAATAGCCATTATTGTCATTAAAATCTGTATTAATAAAGGTTCTTCTTCCAGCACATATTATTATTATTATTATTATTATTATTATTATTATTATTATTATTATTATTATTCTTTATTATTAATTATTATTATTATTAGTTATTATTATTATTAGTTATTATTATTATTATTATTATTATTTATATTCTGTACTTAAGTTGACTACCCAACTTGAGTACAGAAAAAAAGTCAGTAATAATAAGAATAAGAGAAACTTCTATACAAAATAAACGCGGCTGAAATAGCCATTATTTTCATTAAATAATAATAATAATAATAATAATAATAATAATAATAATAATAATAATAATAATAATAATAATAATAATAATAATAATAATAATAATAATAATAATAATAACGCTCTAGTGAATGTAAAAACTTCAGTACGTTTCCCAAAGATGTTTCCTCATGTTTACGCAACCAAATAACATTTTAGAAATGTCTACGTGTGTATTTGTGTGCGTGCTTTGACATCACTAAATTTCGGGCTTTCAGGGCATTTTACTGGTATCTCTACATGATTACCATTCGTAACTCATGGAAGTTGCTGACAGACACTTGAATAAAAAAGCATAATGCTTGTCTAGACATTATGCTGATCTGTTATAAATTCGAATACAATTAATGCCTGTTAAAAAAGTGGTAATTAGAAAGTTAAACAAATATGGAACAAAATATGTAAGTAATCCTAGATTTACATCAAATATATTTCAATTTAGTAAAAAAAACCAGTTCAGTTCCCTAAACCAAAAGGATATGAAATAACAGCTGCAACCGACAAAACTGCCCGGTCAAAGGTCGCTGAAATAAAAAATTTACTCAAGTTATGGAACCTGTGGTTTTTAAATACGATACCTAAGCCACGTAGATCCAACTGACACAAGTTCAGTGTATTTACAAATGTATCCTGGGTCCATCTAAGCTTCCCTTGGCCCACGCATCCAGAAATGAAATGAAATCCATCAGCAGCTATCTAAAGTATCTTGTGGAGAGACAGACTTTGACCAACTTGACCGGAGGTGACAACTGCAAAAGCAACAACGAGGAAGCACTCAAGAGGGAGCAGAATCCGCTAATGTCAGTAGACTGATCATGTCAAATAACTGTCCTCAGATCAGAGGAATAAAACATTGATGATCCCATGCCACAGACACTTGGCATATTACGCAATGTGACCAAAAAGATTCTTAAACTGCGGATACCTCAAACTCCTATCGATCTCTAATCGGGCCCCTGCCCGAATCTATCTCGAAATCAAGTCCACTATTTCTTGGCTCATTCCTCGACATCATATCTTTAAAATCCATCACTAAAAGCTTCTAATATATTGTGAACTTTGAGACAGACAGACAGACGGAGAATTAATCAAACACACACAACACAAGTGGATGCATAACCCCATCCAAATAACCTGGTGGCGTTAACAACCGGAACAACATTGGTTTTTCCTGGTAAATATTCCCGCTGGTTTTTATTCAACCGGTCTGACTCCACATCGATTATTGGAAGTTCCAAGATGGAAAATACAAAACTGTTTTCCTGCAAATACTGAACATCCTCATATGTTAATTATATGGGAAAATAATGAATAGCATTTAATCTAAACTCTTAACATTCAAGAGCTCTGTTTCAGGACACAGCTAGTAACTAATCTTTTCTTTATCTTAACAGTAATATCAAGACAAACTCACTTCTTTTTTTCCTAATGTACAAATGTTTCATTAATAAACATTAATGATTAAAAACGATCCTCTGCCAAGGTTGAGCCATCAACAACCTAAACCAACCAGAAAGGGCTTCCCCAAATGTTACGTATTTGTCTCTCCCATACTCTCATCACTTGTTGACAATCCCAAGGGACACCTTCATTGAAATTTTCGTAACAATTCACACGACCTTTTGCATTAATCTTGTAACAACAAACAAACTAATCGAATTAAAAAAGTTAACTAAATACCTATTTGTCTTTTCTCGTCTATGTATGGAACTGACCAAAACCCTCACATCAGTGAACAAGGTGGATGATGCAGTTATATCGGAAGTCTCTACGTATGTCAGTTTATGGTCCAGGGTCAATTCTAATGTGACCTATGACTTCAACGTTTGGCCTTAACCTCACTTTGCATTTCAGCATCAGTGGTGAATTATGATTACCAAATATGACGTTCAAAATTTGTAGTTAAAAAAAAAATTATAGGAAACGTTAACGATCTGCATGACCTTTAAGACTAACATTGTCATCAACTTTGACAGTGATCTTGACCTTCCTCTGCACATTGATTAGATTAGGCCTGCCAAATGTGAAGTTTCATTTCAGATAGCTCAAAAGTTACTGGCTAGGTTATATTCTTGTTTGACCTTCGACCTCTGAGTAACTCAAAACTTAGATATGTGTCCACATGTAACTCAAAGCTTACACTCCCGTCTCTCATAAAATTCTAAACAGTTATTCCCCGCCACAAGGCACTCCTTTGGTAAAGGTTTCTTAAAAATCCATTCGTGGTGTCTTACGTATTCCTGTTAACAGTCCAACAATCAATCTTGGTGCATCATTTTAAAAGCACTGAAGGAAAGCAATATTTAATTATAATGGGGGAAAACTGACACTGAAGTTCAAAATTCTTGACACTTCATGCTGAGATTACATAAACCAATGCAACTTCACTTTTCATTTTCATTTTCGTCGCCTTTATTTCTGCGCCAGTTTAACTTATCTGTATCAAGATGACTGAAATGTGGAAACTGAGGAGGTCAAACAATTTCCGTACTGGAAACGCCTCTAGCCTCTCAAGGTGTAATCCTCAGAAGACAAAAATATATGAAAGAAATTTTCGCTGAGAAAAACCCTGAAGCGTTAATCATTTTTATCTCTCCGGAAACCTATCCCCTTCGTCAGAAAGACAAGAGCGTTATTTGATTGAAATGATTTTTATCATAAATCCATACTCTTGTGCAGTTTCAACTGTTATTGTCTAGGCTATTCTTACTCTGGACTAACTTAAAAAATTCCAAATATAAAGCTATTCATTAAAAAAAAAAAAAAAAAAAAAAAAAAAAAAAGACCAATGTCGAGGAACGAAAGATGCTAACCATGAACGACTAAACAAAACGTTACACTTTGATCCAGCAAACATCATGGCACGAACTGTTTTCAATACGTCAGTGTACCTTTACTCGAGACTTCTTTCTCTCCAATGATTTACTTAGTATGAACATTTTAATTGACAATTAGAGTAGATAGTTCTCTTGTAAGCTGCCACAATTCGGTAAATTTCCCTTACACTAAATACCTTTAAAAATCAAACATTAGTGTGGGATTATCAAAATTGCCTCAACAGGTGTTGAAGTTTCTATAGTTATCATTATCATTATTATATTTGGCATTAATAGGACTCTTGTTTCTGCAGGTATTAGCTATTATAATTATGGCCCTCTTTTCGCTTACTCAGGGAGTTGTTGTTGTTCTTATTGGGGATGGAAAGGTCTATGGAAGAACCTAAAATGGAATTTTAGGGTATTTACGATTTATTTATTACCATGAAAATGTAAAAACAAAAAAAAATTACTTCTCATAAAATATAGCGAATTTATTTCGATTTTCGTTAGTGTTTTAGCATGTTTTAATCTACATTAAAAGTTAGGAATATAATGTTTACAACTTATGCGTGAGAGGTAAATCTTGCACACGTCCCGAGTAAGCTAGGAGTCGGATCATGCCTTGTTTCCTTAACTCTTGGTCACAGTACAAAGGTAGGGACCCCTGGTTGAGCATATCTGACCCTACTAAAGCTACTAAAGAGCGTTTCATCGCCAGAATACAAGAGCTTTAAATTAAAACCGGTTTTTTTCTTATAACCTTTGGAGGTGAAATTATTTCTGCCCTAAAATACATATGCAATGCTATAAAATGATTGATAAAAACGCAATTCTTTACTCGCCCAAACTCATTCAAAGCGTACTTCCGTCAAAAGATGTACAGAACTTCAGTTAATGTATTAAACTAAACTCTAGTAATGGATGAAGGTTAACAGGGATGATTCTTAAATATTCCTAATGGTTCCAAAATTTCAGGAGTTTTTAACTCGCCCTACTTTTGATAAAAACAATCAGTTCCGTTGAATATTGTACCAGCTCCGCGAGCTTTTCACCATCGGTTAGTAATTATGAAGAGAGATATACTCGTATACGGTTATTTTTCTACAAAAATCTATATTTGTGTACACTATTCCAGTTGTCTTGTAACTTTTTAAATCGTAGATTTCAACAGCTTTTCTTGTATATCATTTCTATCGAAATTAGTTACTGTGATACTGATATCATGCAGAAATTAAAACGTGTTTGTTGACAGGTGTGACTATGTTTACTAATGAGCATTTCTGAGTGGTCAGCAGTTTAAATTTTCTGCAATTTGCAATGTAAGACGAAGATTTTGTTATTGACTTTCTTGTTTGTGTGATGTTTGATGCCTGGTGGAATAATTTAGTGATGATGTGGGAGGGTTGAGGATCCTACTTGAAAACCCTTTCCTTTTCTTCACCCTGTGGATATTCACAAACAGGATTGCTAATGAGGATCCCAACGTGACCCTCTCACACTGCCAGTACGGGTGGCACTCATGAATGATAGAAGGGGACCTTGATGCAGGGCTTCATGAAGGATTTGTGGACTACTTGAGGTATATGCATTTTGGAAGTTTTAGTATCTTCATATATGCTATTCAGATGTGGCCAGCTGTATCATCCAGAGGAATGTTTGTGTGAAAAGGGTCTTGAGGCCTATGACTGGAGTGCGAGTTCTTGAAGGTCTGTTGGAACACTACAGATGACCAGACATGTTAGGTGTTAGGAATGAATGGAGTGCAAAGTGTAACGTTGTTTGGCCAGTTGATAAATTGCTGATGACTTCTGGCTGATAATGGGTCTGAGGCTGTAGGCCTAACTAGGATTAGGGGTTTTCACACTTCTGTATATGAACTAAGTTCACAATTCTTGAGTTAGTGGAGGAAGTAGAACTTTTTTTTTTTTTTTACCATCTCAAAGGTAGTTCTAATGCCCCGCTAATTTTCTCCCTTGGATTGTTATTGTTCCATGGAAATTGGTGTAATGAATCATAAGTGTCTAATTTTGTATTTAGATTCTTTGGTGTCGGCAAGCACAAAGGTCCTTTCTTTTTAAAGGTTTTGTGGCCACCCTGAACCCCTTGGACACAAGGGGCCCTGAATTGTATGGCCTCTGCAAGGATTAAGGTGTGATGGTAGTTACTAAATTTGGAAGGTCCCTTGTTCTCAAGGATGTTAATTCTACCGTAAGTTTCTTTAATACAAAAGGCTGATAAATGAAGGAAATGCTGACAGAAATAATGAATATGCAGCCATCGTTAATATTTACCAAAATATTTCAATGCTGTTTTGATGCCATACAGCAAGTGAACATGACTACCATCTTATGCATGGCATGATCACAGGCTAAGCAATGACAATCTGATCTTTTAAAAAAGGGAAAAATCTGCTATGTCATTCATCCAGGTACGATCATAATTATCTAAGAAGTAATTACCACTTTTTTTCTTTAGCACTCCCCTTTAATATGAGGTTATCCTTCTCCTGCAGTTGCTATAGAAGATTCACATCAATCGTGCATCTGATCTCTAGGCCAGTCCCTTACGACGCTCCTGATCGGCTGTTGATAAGCATATCACAGGGCTGGAAACTCTCAGTCTCTCGAGAGAGTTCACATAGGCAGGATTTATGTTCCACCTCTCCTAAAGGATACTTTTGAAAGACATATTCCTCAGGAGAGGTGGAACATACATCCTGCCAAAGTGAACTCTCGAGAGAGAGACTGAAATTTTCCAGCCCTGTGATTGGCTTATCAAAAGCCAATCAAGAGCGTCGTCAGGCACTGGTCTAGACATCAGATGCACGGTTGATGTGCATCTACTATAGGATGTCTATGAAGCCTTTTCTGAAGAATGCACTGCTAAGCTCATGGAATGGAGGTTATAGCTTAGATGGCGACTTCCCTTTGTGCGATAATTTTACTTATTATGGCTCTCAAACACCCAACCGAGTCATTGCGGACTTCAAAACCTCCCTATATATATATCTATATATATATATATATATATATATAGATATATATATATAATATATATATAAATAGATACATAGATAGATATGAATGTGAAAACCCATAAGTCAGATAACCATCTCACAGCAGATACGTGTCTAGTCATCTTCCAAGTTCATACATGCTTTGAAGGAGTCACCTTCAACCTATATTTCTGCATTACACAAATGTTCCCAAGGACAAGATGATTAGCAACACCCTCAAAAAAGTATCCAGATATATTACCACCCCAACCTCAATATAACGAAGGTTTCAAATCCATCCTGGAGGCCGGCACTAAGATGGACCTTTCGTCACTCACGGGCATAGTAGAGAAGAGGGTTTTCAGCATGATAGCCAACACTCCCACATTTCACTGATATGTAGATGACACCTTTGTAAGTGATATCACAAGACCCCTGCACCCTTGGAAGGACATTTGCAATGTATTCTTTATTAAATTTCACCTATGGAATTTACTAAAAGCACATTGACACATAATCTGCCTAAATGGGGAGTCAGAATCCTGAAGATACAAAAAGAACTGTTGTGGACATTAATATCCTTGATGGCTCTCATGCACTGTTCCACTTGAAACAACGCCATTAGAGTAACTGACTGGGACTCACTGACTACTGATCAACATATTCTCAAACGAGGATTTGGACATCAAATCTAAGACAACATTTTTTAGTGGCATTTAGGACCCAACACTACACCAGATGGAGGTAATTCCATAAATTCATTCTATGGTGTATTCATACATCACAACAAGAACGGTGAACTGTTCTCAGTTTGATAATCAAAGAGAACTATATATCCACTTCTACCAACAACCCAATTCTCATCATCCTATATTACAAAATAGGAACGCGGACATCATACCCAATAAAAATTGGGTTAATGTAATCACTTGTCAGTAGACTTTACTGGCAAACATTTACCAACGCTTCTGAAACAATGTACATTGCCCAAGACAACCTATGTCTCTCATTCCATGAGGCATTATAGCTTATATAACACTTAAAACTTACTGTGAATAGTATGACAGAAATAGCACGTCTTCCCACCATTATAAGGAGAATATATAAAGCTGGCACCAACTTCCTCATCCCAAAATATTCGACTTTCTGTCACATCATCACCCAGAGCACCTACACCAAACCGGGCCAAAGCAAACAA
Organism: Macrobrachium nipponense; assembly: GCF_015104395.2. NCBI lineage: Eukaryota > Metazoa > Arthropoda > Malacostraca > Decapoda > Palaemonidae > Macrobrachium > Macrobrachium nipponense. The sequence goes on from NC_087200.1 coordinate 161,055,380, forward strand.
CTTTTATACCAGAAACGCTGTGGAGGTCAACACGACGGTAAAGGCCTTCCTGTGCTGTCCTGTTTTCAGTAATTAAGATAGCTAACTAACAGTCACAAGTTAACCCTTTGTAGTATATAAATATTGTATATAAATACCTTGACTTTGCAATTATTTTGCAATTACGTTTCCACCTACATGAACATTAGAACTTAAGACTTTATAAACTCTTTAAATGAATATAGGAGAAATAATAATAATAATAATAATAATAATAATAATAATAATAATAATAATAATAATAGTAATAATAATAATAATAATAATAATAATAATAATAATAATAATAATAATAATAATAATAATAATAAAAATAATAGGGTGATACGTGCAAATAGGCCAAACATGACGTTGATCGACAAAATCAAGAAGAAAATATCACTCATTGATGTGGCAATACCATGGGACACCAGAGTCGAAGAGAAAGAAAGGGAAAAAATGGGTAAGTGTCAAGACCTGAAAATAGAAATACGAAGGATATCGGATATGCGGGTGGAAATTGTGCCCATAATCATAAGAAAACTAGGCACGATCCCAAGATCCCTGAAAAGGAACCTGGAAAAACTATAGGCTGAAGTAGCTCCAGGACACATGCAGAAGAGCGTACTTCTAGAAACAGAACACATAGTAAGAAAAGTGATGGACTCCTAAGGAGGCAGGATGCAACCCGGAACCCCACACTATGAATACCACCCAGTCGAATTAGAGGACTGTGATAGCCCCCCCGCCCAATAATAATAATAATAATAATAATAATAATAATAATAATAATAATAATAATAATAATAATAATAATATAAATAATAATATTAATTAATTTTCATTATCACCAATTATTATTATTATTTTTATTATTATGACCAACCTTAGCTATACCATCCTTGCCTTACGTCCCTTCCACACACGCACACACACACACACACACAATGGTTCATCTTTCTATATCCATTATCTTTTTTTCAAACACTACACAATAATTTTGACTTCATCTAATTCTTTGAAATGTAAATAGTATATACTAAACAAATAGTTGCCGATAATTTAGCAGTTTTCAATTTTTTCCTCATGAATATTCAATATACATATATATATATATATATATATATATATATATATATATATACATATATATATATATATATATATATATATATATATATATATATTATGTATAATATAAGTCATATCACATTACCGTGATTCATATACATGTATCAAGCTACAAATGTCCTTTAATATCAAATTCACTCTACCTCGGAATTAATATATTTTCCTATATGCTTAACCGAAGGGTAATTTTATTAGGCGATAATAGAATTGTCGGCGCCCAGGCGCGAACCCAGGACACCATACAAATCCAGGAACGTCAGTGAAGCTTTTACCCACTCCACGCGCCTGGGCGCCGACAATTCTATTATCGCCTAATAAAATTCCCCTTCGGTCAAGCATATATGAAAATATATTAATTCCGAGGTAGAGTGAATTAGATATTAAAGGACATTTGTAACTCGATGTGTATATATATGTGTGTGTGTGTGTAATTATCTATCATATATATATGCATATCTATATATATATATATATATATATATATATATATATATATATATATATATATATATATATATATATATATATATATATATATATATATATATCATTCGAGCTACAAATGTCCTTTAATATCTAATTCGCTCTACCTCGGAATTGATATATTTTCATATATGTACCGAAGGGGAATTTTTAATTGATAATAATTTCGACCCCTCATTTCGTTCCTGTCCGTTGGACGGTGGTTCGATCCCATGAGGGGACGAAATTACTATCAACTAAAAATTCCCCTTCGGTACATATATGAAAATATATCAGTTCCGAGGTAGAGCGAATTTGATATTAAAGGACATTTGTAGCTCGAATGATTTATATGAATCACGGTGATGTGATAATTATTATATATATATATATATATATATATATATATATATGTGTGTTATATCTATATATATATATATATATATATATATATTATATATATATATATATATATATATATATATATATATATATGGTATTTAAGGACGCAATTATTCATATACCAAAATGATGTATAAGAATTACAATCCGGACTGTACATTTCTCACGTAAAATTACCAGCAAGGGCTGTACCTGAACAAAAAGGCAGGGCCAGCAAGAGGTATCATTCTCTCTCTCTCTCTTCCTCTCTATAGCTCTTTAGGAATCCCCTGAGATGCCTACTTTTCTCACTAAGAGAATGAGGGAGGAGGCTCTCTTACTGAGGCGTTCCTCACCTTGACAACAACCCCTAGAGACACATTACTGCTCTGGATTAATTACGGCCAGACCACAAAGTTCTCTCTCTCTCTCTCTCTCTCTCTCTCTCTCTCTCTCTCTCTCTCTCTCTCTCTCTCTCTCGTTCTTTTTGCGAAGCCTTCCCCGTTTCTTTGTGACCTTACGGCGCGATTCAGCGTTTGATGTCGATGGACGCATGCTGTGGATAAATCAGTTTACGCGAGAGCAAAAATGAATCCCTAAATGAATTTATTGCACAATTTTACTCACGCAATTTGCAGGCAATGAAATGTGCAACCTCTGTTTTCATATAACGCTCAGAACGAGGGATTTTCTTTTATATCTCAGATAACAAAATCTAATAACTAAAGCGAATGTAACATTCAAATTCCTGGCTGTGATATATTCAGTAAAAAAAATGAAACCATATTTAGTCAAGTATGCACATGTGCCGTATACGAACGACCATATATCATCATCCGAGCTTACTGCCAGCTCTGCCGCCGTAGGTTGGAGTTTAGAAGATACCCCCCTTTAACTTAGTTTTGCGTTACAGACGATAGGAGCTTATGATTATAATCACAATAGTATCCGTTTGTTTACACTGAACTGAAAATTTCTGTTTCTGAGCTTTTTTATTTGAGTCAAAGTTTTCGCTTATACGCTGTGTCATTAATTACGCAGGCAGTCACGTAGTCATGAATGTAAATATACGTAGAGTGGTACACGTAACATGTGGCTGTTACAAACAAGGCATATGGCCAACAATGAAGAGGAGGCATTTATTAATTTAATGTTCTCCTTTCTTCTGACAAGCATTACCAAGAGCACGCGTGATAATTCCTGAGATTTCAGTGGCAGGCAAAGAGAATAAAATGGAGGATTTAGATTGGATCCACAAAAAAAAAAGGGGGGGGGGGATAAGGTTGAAACTATACATCATTTCGCCTTTACTTCTAAAAGGAACACAAAAAGAGAATACGAAAATAAAGATAAATATGGTGACATCAAGGTGCCCACTGAAAATAGATTTTGATGAGAGAGAGAGAGAGAGAGAGAGAGAGAGAGAGAGAGAGAGAGAGAGAGAGAGAGAGAGAGAGAGCGAGAGAGAGAGAGGTCTTCCCAAATTACTCAACGTGTGAAAAGCCCCTTTCCCCAAAAAGGGAGTTCCTTTGAGGACGAAAGGCAAAGAGACACGAGCGAAGCCCTACGGAATGCTGCTCAGGGCTCCCCCCTAATTAAACGGGTGTTAATTAGAACAAGAAAAGCGGCCGGGTCACAACCGCAACATTTTGGTTCGTTCAGAGGGTCGTCGAGGAGGAGGAGGAGGAGGAGGAGGAGGAGGATGCATGGGAGAAGGAAGAAAGGGGGAGATAAAGAAATGACGAGAAGGAAGAGGAAACGGAGGAGGTGGAGACGGGAACGATATGGAGAGGCAGATGAAATGAAAAAACTGAAGGGATGTATGTGACAGTCATAAAGTAAGACACTCGAATATAATAGACGGCAGAATATTGATTATTTCTTCGAGTTCATTGCAAAAACCAAAATTTTTTTGCGATGCCTTACATGCTTTCAGAATATACATTATACTGGCCATGACGCTTAGAATGAGATATCAGAAAGAATATGATTTAAAAAAAAAGGACATACATGCATACATATATACGTACTTACATATACAAAATCCGATGCGATACATTATATACATACATACATACATACTATACGTACTTACATATTACAAAATTCCGATTGCGATACCATATATACATACATACATACATACATACATACAAATACATTACATACGATAAATACATACAACATCATACATACATACACATACATACATCATACACACACACACAACACACACATATATATATATATATATATATATATATATATATATATATATATATATATTCATAACAGGAAAAAATAAAATTTGAATACTGGTTTGAAAAAGTTAATACTTTGAATCAATGTGCAATTAATCCATAACCTGAATCATAGATAATGCTGTGTTATTTGGTAGGCTTTTTGACAATTTGACTGTTATTTATCTACAATGCCGTGAAATAATAAAGTCAAATCATTATACTGCTAGTTTTTCTACAAAAATAGAGGCTGTTGAGAGTTATACTTACACAAGTTACGGGAACTGAACTATTACATATACACATGAATGAAACTAATATAACCAGAGAGAGAGAGAGAGAGAGAGAGAGAGAGAGAGAGAGAGAGAGAGAGAGAGAGAGAGAGAGAGAGAGAGAGAGAGAGGCATGTAGCGTTTTACGCCCAAAATTTCAGTAATAATGATGATAACCTGCAGGTATTCACAAAAACTATCTTAAGAAAATTCATCTGACCTTATGGTATTCAATATTTCAGCTTCGTGCTGTAGAATTTGTCCCTTTTTTCTAAAGTCGCTTCATGGCTGAAATCTCAAATAAGTCTTGGATATGTGACAAATGTGGTCGAATAAAAGGTACCGCTAAAATGAAAAAATTTTCACATACTTTAAAAAATGAAAAATGTGATTCTACAAATAAAACTCAACCACTCTAGTATCCCAATTCTAACTATCTTTATAAACGACACTGTGTAAAAAATGCAGCGTGCTTATCCTTCACAGGGTGTCGTTTATTTGTTTATCATTCTTCCCAGCACCTATGAGAGAAGTTAGCTAGGAAATGCTGGTCCAGTTTCAGCATTTCTTGTGAGATATGATTTTTATCACGTATCACAAATGTCCAAGCGGGAAAAGATTAGTAACTGGAAGGTGCAGTTTTTAGTCGATGCAAATAGTGGCTCTACATTCTGAAGATGTTAACAGGAAAATACTGTCCAAAACCCATAACGTCCTTATTAACTTATTCCGACTGCAACAATATAATGAATAAAAAGTATCTCTTGACGGAACCCTTTCTTAGGTACGGCACAAAGGATAAAATCTGACTGAGAGTGAGAGAGAGAGAGAGAGAGAGAGAGAGAGAGAGAGAGAGAGATAATAACACGACCTAATCTGGTCAGGCAGTCAACAATGCTCTCATTTCGCGCCTCCGTACACATCTTATAACCCGTGACGCCGAAAAAACAGCAGCGGTGGAGAAGAGGCTTACAGAGACGTAGGGGGGAGGGCATGGGCAGGGAGTCGGGGGAGGGAAGACCAATGGGTCAATGGGGAGACAGGGGTAATAAGGGGGGATAACAGGAGAGAAAAAGAAGGGAGGAGTGGAGATTAAAAGATGATGATGATAACATGTCGGGGATTCAGATAATGACGTCGGTGAAAGCGAGGCTAACATATACTGATGGTAATTGCGTTGCTTTTGCTTATAATGCTAATGTGGTGGTAGTGAATCTGGAATGGAGATGATGATCTTTTGGAGTCGGATGGTTACAATGGAGACAATGACAGCATTCGCATGAGTAAATAATAAGAGAATCAGATCGGACACTGAAAATCGTGAGCATGAAGAAATGTCGTAGTGAAAGTGCGAAGTAAATTCATCACAGAACACACATGAACAAACGATAATTTCACACAAAACAACAGAAACCTACAGTAACCAGGTGGTATAAAACCACGTGGGTTACCTGGCAGGACTTGTACTGTGTTTACAGTTTCTTTCTCTTCGGGGAAGGGCAGCAGCGGATCTGATCTCAAAAGGGACCTCTCACACAATTTGACGTCATAATAGTGGAAAGTTTATGTTGGTCATCATGCAGCAGGCATGTCCAATGGAAGTGACAGCCTCGATAAAAAATAGTGCCTTCTCTGATAATAAGTGAACTGATTTTTTTGCTTGTGACACTACTCAGTGTACTATTAAAGGTATCAATCCTAAAAAAAGATGATAAAACAGGGGATATAACGTCCCTCCCGGCTGATATGCAAAGGAAGCCATATTCAAACACAAAAAATATAAACAAAAACATAATATGTACATCATGACATCAATTTAAAAAAATTAAATCTATGAACTACAATAGCAACACAAACATACACAGCAAGAAGCTGTTATTTATTCTACAGCGTACATCACTGATAACAACAATAAAAATCAAGAGAAAAATCGTCAACACAAATGCGTAGTAGGATACACACCGAAATAGGGAGTGGTGTATAAATATCATGAAAATACTAGCATTCTAAAATAGACGCATCCATAGTTATAATACATGATAGACCTCAGTACGCAAAATACACAACAACAGCGAACGTGCACCAGCTCAGATAATCACAGTGATTCACATTGGAACTAAGGCACATGAAACTTGGGAACAACGAATTGACAAGTGGACGCAAGTGTTTTCCTTATTGTTACAAGGAAGGACCTTGAATTACGTATTCAGACATTCGTCCCGTGGTTTGTAACCTTGATAAACTTTTGATAATACGTAAACAACATTTTTGATAATACGTAAACAACAGCTGAGCCGGTCGTTTGAAATTATTATAGGTGTTGGACACAGGTTTACAGATAAAGGAAATGTCAAAGAGATATAATTTGATAATGCAATGTCACGAAAAGGACGAACATCATTTTTCCCTCACAATATAATTCAGTCGCAAATAATTATTTGATGATACTAAAACTATGATTCAGATACAGAAAACCCTTTCCAACCTTTTTCTTCATTTTCATAAGACTACTAAGTCTTGGAATCGGGACATCGCAAACGTAGGAATACACAAACAAACCAAATAAACGTAAGAGAAAATAATGTCATTCACACAAAATCGTCCTTCTATACTCTCATGCGTAGATTAACACTGGCATTCTTTACATCGACATCCTTTCAAAGCCTACCGATTTACGTTCTCTGTACTGTATAAAACCTAATACGTTATACAGATAGCCTGTTCTTTCTTTGTACGCGCCATGGGACATTTTCTTTTACGTATTTTTCTCTATTGTATATGATAATACTGCCACGAGCTTACAATATTTACTTTCGGAAACAAATAATGTTCGTCCAAACTCGTGAAAATCACATTCAAGGAACATTTCGAATTTCATTGGTTATCTTACAAATATCGAAACAATTAAGTTAAGAATAACGTAATTTGACACTGCTGTTATTCAATAAACACAGCGCCTCATTCTTTCAATGCAAGAATTAAAAAGAGACTAAGGTTGCTCCGCAATAATGTCAGTTTCATCCAGGTAGATAGTAACTACCCGGTTCTGGAAAAGAGAAATTTATGATACAAACAGCAGACACATATATATACTCACATTGATAAACATTACACACATACACACATACATTATGTGTATATATATATATATATATATATATATATATATATATATATATATACACACACACACACACACATATATATATATATATATATATATATATATATATATTATATATAACAATAAGTCCACTTGTGGTTTTTTCTTGTTAGTATTCAGTGATTTGTTTTATCTAAAAGTTAGTGTCAATATGCCTAATAGTTTTGTTCTTTAAGGTTAAATTCCTCTTTCATTACTAGGCATTTTGCTTTCACGTCAATTTTTAGGGTCATTGAGATGAGCATTACTTTAAAAAGTAATGCTTCATTTAAGTCTTACTCCTGATGTATCGGTTTTCATATTTTCTATGTTTAACCCTGATAATGAGATTTGTATTCCCCAAACAGTGATGATGGAAATAAGTTCACAACTACAAATGCTGAAGTTTCTGGTGTCTATGTTGTTCTTATTTCTAAAGCGACAATGTCATCCATTATTATCGAGTGGAGCCACACTCACACTTTATCGCTATCTGGAATCATCTGTGAAGAAACTCAAGAAAGCTGAACTTAAGCATGATTTGTTACTTTACTCTAAGATGATTAATGTCACACAGAATTTTATCAAATTAAGACTTTAAAGATCTTTATATAACACTGACCTCTATAGAACTTCTACCGGAACCATTTTGAATACGGAGATTACTTTCAAAGCCAAAGTTATTAACAGACTGAAGTCCACTGAGTCAATGTTATCTGGCAACTATTTTAGATCACGGACCTCAATAGATAGATTACATATGAACATTTCTTAAAACAAATGTAAGCAAGCAAGTTTATAGCTAACACTAAATCTGCTCTTAAATGTAAGCTTCTAAAATGGGGACTTAAGCAAACGAAAAGTACCTTTAGCTCCAAAAGATGTCTTCAATGTCTCTAATTGCACCTGTTTTAAAAACAGGAAGAGTCCCTTTTTTCCTTTGGGTTAGACTTTTGCCTTCCCAATTTCTGACCAAAATTTTCTAAGTTCTTCTAGTTGTTTGAAGCATTATTCGATAAATAAATATGTCAGCTCTCTTCCCATACCAACTTAGAAAAGGCTCATCAGTTCATTCTGTTTTTAAAGGAAATATATTTCAAATTCTCAAGTCGCTGTCCCAGGGAGGAAACATCATTGTATGTGCCCCTGATGAAAGTAAGGGCGTTGTCCTATTGGATAGGGATGGATGCACACATCAAGATGAACCATATCCTTTCCGACGCTACGAAATTTAGGGAGGTTGATCCTCCAGGGTTTAGCCTAACATTCAAAACCGAAGACAAAATTAATCGTAACCTCAAGCAACTTAATGATTATAATATCTTGAGTGATCAGAATTCTTGTTCTCTCTACAGTAATGGCTCTCCTTTCAGTTCCTCGCATGGGTTACCCAAATTCCATAAGGAATACATGCTGCCTTAGGCAAACTCCAAGTTCCCGTACTCAATGGTTTACCAAACAATGAATATACGTTACTGAATACCTCCCAACAGCCACAGTAATTACATGGTATGTTGCAATGTATCTTCATTTAACACAAACGAACCCCTCATTGAAACTACAGATATAAGATATAATAATAATATAGTGCTTCTTTTCCTACCCAAGATAGTGTTTTTGTAGGTTTTAATATTAGTTCTTTCAAGAAATTGCTCTGATTGGCTGTGCTGGATAACTATTTTATTTTTAACAAAAAGGTATATAGACAAAATGATAGTAAGGCAATGGGTTCTACTTTGGGTCCCGCACCTCTGCCAAAATGTTTATGTGCCACTTAGAAAAAACTGTTTCTTTATCAGTGTTCTTTATCTACTAAACCTGTTTTTTTTATTATTAAAGAATACGTAGATAATACGTTTATACTTTTTAAAGACAAAGATATGCATATTTATTTATTAATTTCATAACCCCCTTTCCTTCAAACATTAGTTTTACTATAAACTGCCAACAATATCTCGGAGTAATAATTTTGAACAGGATTTTTCTGAAAGACGTTTACTGGTTTGGGTAACAGGTTTTTTTATTGGTCATCATATAAACTTGTAAAACAGGAACTCACTGTCGTACTTTCCAGTCTGGATCCACAAGCCAATTCCATTTAATTTTTAAGCACCCCTTAAAATTAGGAAATCTTGTCAAGTTCAAAGCCACCCTACCGAAATCGATTCGATTTTCAAAAGTACATTTAACAGCATGTTTATATACGTGTCCTAAATGTAATTTGGGAACCTATGTAGGTAATTCCAGTTGGCTGTTGAAGGTTTGCATCGATTGTCATCGGACTTTCAGTCACCGACCGGATGAGTTTTATCCAGGAAAGAACTCTCAGCAATACGCAGAAATACAGTAAAATGTAAACATAATATTATGTGCAGGGATTTCAAAATCCAATTCTCGAGTCCTTCTCCATTAAACAGTTATCGCCAACCCTCAACAACAAGTCAACGGCAGTAACATTAAAGATTGCCTATTCATTTACCCAAGCTTCTGGACAGTGAGTTCTCGTCTCGATATTCTTGCATTATATATATATATATATATATAGATATATATATATATATATATATATTAATATATATATATATATATATATATATATAATTTGTAAATATAAATTAAATGAAATGATTTTCTTGTTATGATTAATGTCAAACACTTTTTTCTTCTGTCTTTGTGAATAGCGTCATTTTCTCTGAGGTCAACTTTTGGTTTTGTCTCTTTACTATTCAGTTATTATATATTTTTGTTTTGTTAAATTAGTGTCAATATGATTGATAGCTTAGAACTTTTTATGTTGATTTCATATTTCACTCCTTGACATTTTGCTTTCACGCTAAATGTTAAGCTCATTGATGTATTCATTACTTTGAAAGAATGATTTACTGCTGAGCTTCATTCTAGTCTTACTCCTGATGTAGAGATTTTAATTTCCTCTGTCTATAGTTCTGATTATGAAATTTGTTCGCCCGAAACGTTGATAACGGAGGAAATTTTAACTAGAAATGCTGAAGTTACACACACACACACACACACACGCACACATATATTTATATATATATATATATATATATATATATATATATATATAATATATATATATATATATATTATATATATGTGTGTGTGTATAGTGAGTGAGAATGGCTTTATAGATATGAAATTTTTATTGATACAATGCCAAAACCTCAGTTCTTAAACACTAGACAAAGACATAGAAGCTAATTAGAAGGAAAACTTAATAAAGCTTAGCTAGGAAGGGATCACTGTCATGGGGTTTAGAATCTCATTCCTCGAAGACGCTACAGATAATATTTATATCCATCCATCCACTCATCAATCTTCAGTTTTCTTCCTAATCAGCAGTTACTTGTAGTTCTGTCAACAGCAGGCTGAGGCAAATAGTTGTGCAAGAAGTGAAATTACCTTTATATAGAAGCTTTGGAAATATGAACTGGAAAAAAAACCAAGCCTTCCTTTGCATAAATCTGAAGCAAAGCGTTCTGCAGGGAAGCGACTAAAATATTTAAAATGGAAGGCAATACCTAAATGCTGATACCCAACAGAAAGGCTACCACCGCGGAGCGGTGTGAGTTCGCGAGTTAGTTCTGTGTATATTGTGAAGAAAAATACACATGAAAACGGAATACTGCGTAGTACGACTCATTATGTTAATGGCTTACATTTCGTCATCAACTTTTTTCTTTGGACATCAAATACCGGGGTGTGACTGCTACTGTTACTAACGAATCAAAAGAAAACAACAACAACAACAACAACAACAACGCACTACAACACTACGTGACGCTTGTTTCAGGGATACTATCCGCCGATGCAGTTAGTTTCCTGTATAGCATTTAAGGTGTAAACGGGATTGTCAAGAGTACAAAAATATTATCTAATCAGTATGAAATACTAAGAATGTAATATGCAATCAATCCTATAATACTGCAACCTTACGTTAGGAATGAATTCTCTTCCATTAAAACTTTTCTCCCTCGATAACAAGGTTAATTTCCCAGGTAGTGCATCATTTGTACTATATTATAATTCCTTTGTTTGTTTAATCCCCTTGTCAAGGCTGCGTCTATAGATTTTTATTTGGTCTCTCTTTCGTTATACGTACGCTTCCACACCAACACATATACGTATATATATAATATATATATATATATATATATATATATATGTGTGTGTGTGTGTGTTTATGTGTATACATATATACATACATACACACATTTATAAATATATATATATATATATATATATATATATATATATATATATGATCAAGAAATAGCATGAGTTGAGTTGAATATAGAATTTAGGTCAAAGGCCAAACACTGGGACCTATGAGGTTATTCAGTGCTGAAATGGAAATTGACAGTAAAAGGTTTGAAAGGTGTCACAGGAGAGGGTGGATAGTAAGATAAAGAAAGAGAATATGAAAGAAGGTACAGTAAAAGGAACAAAAGTGGTTACAGCTCGAGGCCGCAGGTACGCTGCAAAGAACCTTAAGTAATGAAAATGAGCATATGGTTCCTACCCTTTTCCCAACGACTGTTTCACTGTAATTCTTCACCACTTTCCTCCTCCCGTCCCCCAGCCTCAATCACTAAGGGAAATGAATTTATTCCATCCCATCTTATTTATGAAACTGATTATAATACAGATTAAAAAAATGGAATTCTATAATACGACTCATTTCATTTCCATCCTCCGGGAATTTCCTTCAGAACGAAATCCTTGGATGAACTCATGAAAATTCTTAATCAATCTATCAATACACTGAAAGCAAGGATTCTTTAATGTATTTGTTAATATTCTCATAAATTAACAAACTGAATTATTGAAATTATGGCGCCAATGGCCTTTTATGAAATAAACAACCCTTTTCTACTCAGGCACAGGCTGCTGGAGCTGGCTAATTAATATGGTACAATCAGTGAAAACTGAAAGTAGGGGATGATTCCAAACCTGTTATGTAGAAGGAATGAAAAGTCTTCATACTTAGCAACCGAGGGACTGGGGCTCTCCATGGAGTGAATGCGGGCTCTGAATGAAGGCATACCACAGTGTAATGCCCTTTGTGGAGGGAGGCTCCCATCCTGCTACAAACCAATTCCTCAAACATGGTGAGATGCCAAAAATCACATAGTATTTATTATTGCTGCATAATTACATTCAGTTATTTTATACTGTTGATGTGACATTCATCCTTTTAAAAACTGCTTTATGTTGAAATATGACTCCAGCCTTTTTCTGTGATAGTTGTTACAGCTGCAACTTCCCATTTGCTTTCAAATATATCCAACGCTCCGTTACGACATCTTTCCTGCAGCAACTTCCTGTTGTGATAAAATTCAGCCTTTTCAAAATTTCTCTTCTGTTCGAACGACTTCGTAAAACAACTACAAAATTAATCTTGACTTCTTAAGACAACCACAATATTGATCTTTACTTCTAAAAACAACCACAATATTAATCATAACTTCTTAAAACAACCACAACATTAATCTTAACTTCTTAAAACAACCACAATATCAACCTTGAGTTCTTAAAACAACCACAATATCAATCTTAACTTCTTAAAACAACCACAATATCAACCTTGACTTCTACACAACATTAATCTTTACTTCTTAAAACAACAGCTATATTATTCTTGTTGCAACATCATTCTCATTCTGTACTTAATTACTATTACGAAATGCGCCAATACGTGATAATCTACAATTGAGTAAATTAATAAAAACTGTATCTAGAAACGATATCAGTAAAATAAAAATGGGAGTTGTCAACCTTTTGCCCCGCGGTTCTCTTCAGCCAACAGTTGGCTTCCATTTTTAATAATTTCAAAATACAAGTTTGCTCATATACAAAATTGTGGGATTTTCACTTATTATTTCCGGTCACGGATAGTTATAAATCCTAGATTAAATACAGTCCTCGGAAACCAACAGTATAGTCTTTCGTTACCTCAGTACTAATTCTGTTACAATAGATACTTTTCCTCGTTACAAAAAGCATCTAATCTCCACACGATATTACATCCATTTTTAACGTTACTGCATTAATTTAATTTACCACAATTTACGGCCATATTTCTGAAGTATCGGTGTATGATGCTAGCAGATTATCTAATTCTTAAGTAACCAATTGGAGAGACCCGCTCATCTTGTCTGAGCGTTGTGCTTTCTGGAATCCCACTATACGTCATCCTAAGGTTATGCTTTCATGGAAATCGAAGCCATGATCTCCAGGTTATGAGAACCTAAACGAATAGTTACAGGAATTATAGCTCTTTAAGTGGTGAAGGACTGAGAGGTCACATAAACGAACTTTTAACAATAAGCACAACCTTTAGAAAGGGATGAGGTCTTTTAAGGAAAATAAAAAGGAAAATAATGCAATACTACAGTTCACCTTGTATTTTAATAATTTACTTACATATCTATCAATTTATTTGCTAATTTGTTAATTTATCTTTTATTTTCTAATAACTGATATCTCCTTTCTGTATTTCCTATTACCTTCGGATACTTCTTTCCAATGACCACCATATTCGTTGGACGCTTGAATTTCAAGTCATTGGCACTTGTGGACTTGTTCCCTATGAATATGGTTCATGTTCTGAATAATAATAATAATAATAATAATAATAATAATAATAATAATAATAATAATAATAATAATAATAGTCCCAGGGAAATAAAAAATACAACTAACCAGCTCTCTTAGACAAGTCTGTCTCCCCTCTTTTGAAGCAACAGGTTATTCAGCGTACTGATCGACTCAACCAACAATCTGGACGGAACTCTTTTATCTCTTTAGGTGTAATGCCTCTGTATCTCACCCGATTTTTACAATTTATATTCTCTGAAAATGCAACGTACAAATCGTATGGTTTAGAACCTCGGGAAATAAACTTTATCAATAAGTATAAAATTGTCTTCGTACGCAGAAAATAAGCAAAATACTTGTTAAATATGTACAAAGATTCCCCGAAACCTATAAAAAACAACGAAGAATATTCCTTTGAAGAAAACAAACATTTCATATATGGCTCAGAAAAATTGATTTTAGTCAAAGGGGAAGGTCATCTTCAATGGATGGTTTCTCATGGAAATATCCTTAATAAAGGGACATCACCAAAAATCATATTATTAATAATAATAAAGCTAAAATCAGTAACTACACTGTCAGTACAAGAATGATGAAAATAAATAAATAAACAAATAAATAAAATAAAAGAGGTAACAAGAGAAACACCAATAACTATAACTACCTAGACAACTCATCCGATAGTCCACAAATGACAAATCAAAAGCGATGATCTCGGAGACTACAAAATGCTCTGCAATATCCGATATCGCTCGGCTCCGCTTCACGTAATCTTCCTTTATATATACAGCACAGATAACCATCATTATCAATTATTAATGCTTTCTCCGAAAAGCCTATTCCAAGAATCACCACTTTTTTTTTTAACTTACAAACCGAACCTGTTTACGAACTAAGTCGTTCAACATGTATCAACATACAGTATATACATTTAATAGATATAATAGATATTATGTTCACAACTTGCCATTTATATATTTATATATATATAATATATAATATATATATATATATATATATATGTGTGTGTGTGTGGTATGTAGTATATATATATACTATATATATATATATCATATGCCTAAATGTATGGTATACCTATAATGTATGGCATACTTATGTGTGTGTATTCTTTTAACCTACAGCGTGCCATGTTTATTAACAGATATAAGCTACAAGTGCCGTTAAACATACAATTCACTCTCCCTAAGGGAATCACATACATCCACAGGGTAATTATAATTAATAAGTACTTCTTCACCAGATGGATTCGAACTCCCGGTTAGCTGGGAAATGAAGTGCAGTTAATTTTTTGCCACTGAGTAGTGAATTTTTCCGGCCAATCGGAGTTCGAATCCCCCTGGTGGCGAAGCGTTTATCAATTTTAACTCACTCTTGGGTGTGTTATTTTATTATCTTGGTTATAGTGAACTGGATATGAATCGACACCAGTCTGGATCTACAATCTTGCTCCATTTCTTCCCGGGCATGATTGATAGATCAAATCACGTGTAAGATGTCTTATTCTTCTACAGAAAGTTTGATCTATTTTAAAATTCGTTACAACGAGTTGATTATCAAATGTATGTATGTATGTATGTATGTGTATATATATATAATATATATATATATATATATATATATAAATATATATATGTGTGTGTGTGTGTCTGTGTATGTATATGTAATATTATAATATATATTTATATATATAATATATATATATATATATATATATATATATATTATAATGGGAAATAATCCAATAATTCGTTGAAAACGAATTTTCAAATAGATGAAACTTTCTGTAAAAGAATAAGACATGAAAATGATAGGTTGGAAATGTAATTAAGACACTATCATTTGATAATATGTGAGAGAAGCACATATGAAGAAACTGAATAAAATATGGCTAGGGCTTACAAGGCAATTGTCAGAAAAAGAAGGGAAAGGCTGAGCAAATTCTCTGAGGAGAGAAGTAGTTCTACATAGAAGTCAATTCAGAGAAACACTGGTGAATAAATGTATCTCAAACTAAATATGTAATGCAAAAGGCAATGCAGTCCTGGGTCGGTGGAGTGACCTATTTCAAAGATTCCTTTAAAGTGGAAGATACCATAAATGAGAGAGGAATGATACAAGAGTTAATGGGGTTATTGTACACTTGAGAAGATTAAGGTAGAGATCTTTGATAACAAATGGAGGGCAATTTCACGGTGAAGAATGGAAAGACACCATTAGTTAATGAAAATAGAAGTGAGGTTTTGCAGTACAGTGATGATATGGACTATCCCGAGTTTGTATGGTATGTTTGGATGAGGGGAATTCCGGTTTTGAAGTAAAGGGTTTTTCTGTATAACGGTCAGGTGATAAAGGCAACGTGGGAAAAATAGGCCACAACATTACCTACTATACCACGGGAGGGGTATCATGGGAATTTGATGGAGAAAGTAAAACACAGGACAGAAAAACACTGTTGGTTTCATCAGAAATTA
Organism: Macrobrachium nipponense; assembly: GCF_015104395.2. Lineage (NCBI taxonomy): Eukaryota > Metazoa > Arthropoda > Malacostraca > Decapoda > Palaemonidae > Macrobrachium > Macrobrachium nipponense. The sequence continues at coordinate 161,072,139 of NC_087200.1, forward strand.
GAATGCGCATATTAAGACTTTGATACGACTGCGTAGGAAGTTCGAAATTGAAATGTTGTAGTACGTGGCATACATGAAAACCTTAGGAGAAATTGACAGATGTAATATAGAGGGTACTGAGGACGTGTGGTAAAGTCGTTAAGTTGCTGAGGGCGATTAAATGTATTGATGTTGTAAGCAAAAGCCCTGTGTTATATTATTTTGACGAGAGTTGGACTGATTTGGTGAAAAGTTGGTCCGAGAAAGGACGATAGGCATAAGTTCAAAGATGCAGGATAATATGATGAGTCATGAAAGGAATACAGAATGGCTGAAGTTTGCAGATGTTACAGTATTGATCGGGATAGTGAAAATGAGACTGAGGAAACCAGTGAAAGCCTGAAAATATTTGCAAGAACAAAGTTGTGAGTAAATGTGTATATGTGTAAGATTATGAAGGTATATGGGAGCGATGAATGTTAATATAGACGATGGAAGAATAGAATTAGTCAATTCATATAGATATCTCAGCATAAAAATACCAGATAATGGTACGGTGAGAGAACAGATAGTCGAGAAAGGTACCAGGGTGAGTGCAAAAGAGACTTGGTATCTGTTGAACCCAAATTGGAAATTCAAAGTACTGAGCCAACTCTACTTTATGGAAGTGAAATACGTATGCTGAATGCACAGGCAAAATAGGTGAAGACGTTGAAAGGAGCTATTACAATATTATATGTTGCATACGATAAACTGATGAGGTGAGAAATGTGGATATATTTAGAAGTGACAGAAAGAATAATGTAAGTAAAGGTACAGATCAGACTGTTTTGAGGTTGTCCAGTCATGTGGAAAGAATGGAGGATGACGGGCTTGAAAAGACTGCACAATTCAGAGGAGTTCATATGAGGAAGAGAAAGCAATTGAGAAGTGGTGAACAGATGGCATGCAAGAGGGCAGGGGAAGCCACGGACCAAATATTCAGGAGGTACAACAGTGCCTGTATAGAGATCAGTGGCACGGTGAATGTTGGAAAGCTTGATGTGCTGACGGTTAGCCACCTGTGTAGGTATATGAAGTGGCTAATGATGCTATAGTTTTCTGCACAGAAAATTTCATCGATGAGCCATCGGTTGACTGTATCACTTCACTTCCTTTACATCTGGAGCCACTCCATACGTGTGTTGTGTGTGTATATATATATATATATATATTAGATATATATATATATATATATATAATATATATATATATATATATATATATATATATATATATATATATATATATATGTGTGTGTGTGTGTGTGTGTGTGTGTATAAATAGACCCATAAAACTTTCATATAACTGTATTTGGACTTGGTTTATCACCAGAAGTCAGTTCGAGTCGCGTAATGAATAATTTTTCACAGAAATCGAGCATCAAAGGCCAATGATTCGCAAAACATGCGCCACAAAGTGAATTACCGATCTATGAGAGAACAGAAGACAGGCAGGAGAAAACATATTAAAGACTCATTGTCATTACATTAAAAACGGCAATTTAATACAAAAGGGTAATAATGAAGGGGCTTAAAAATTAGTATTACAGCCTCTTTTCAACTTGCAACGGGAGCAGTGATAATAGAACATCATTCCGTGATGTCTTCTTTTTGTGTCTCTTCTCACAAAATGTAGACGTGGGTGGCTTGCCAAGTAAGTAGAGCGCACTAGTTGTGAGGTCACAAACACTAATGACCCTGAAAGTTGTTTCCTGTTGGTCTAGAGCCTCGTAACAATGGTCAAGCATGACATTTTGTGATGGTGAAAGTAACGACTGCTACATTGTTGGAAAAAAACCACCTTGCAGATATAAGTAACATCAAGTACTATGTAATGTAAACCAGGGAGCAAAAGAAGGGTAAAAGATTAGCTAATCAATTCAATCTTATTTTTGCTCGAGTTCAGCCTCATATCCCACCGACTACACATTTTGATCTATTCCTTATATACGGGCTAACAGCAAATTCTCTCAACATTTCCGAGACCATATCACTGTACAAGAGTAGCAACATCATCTGTATATTGTGCTCTACGTATTGTTTGCCTGGTAACCAGTCAAGTCACTAATAAAGATTAAAACCAACAAAAGCCCTGCAACCACACCCAGTACGATAGGTCTAGGATCACTTACGACACAACTGTTGCTGTTCACTTGAAAACTGAACTGACTCTCCAAAATGAGAGTCCTATTAACTGTAGAGTTAAACGTAACATTAATCTAACCTGGAAAAATCTGAACTAATATACAGTGCCAGGGAGTCTCTTAGATATCGGTGTTTGGCTACCAAAGGGCATCATGAGGAGTTCTTTCTTAGGCATATTTCCAAAATCCCGTGTTTCTGATAGAAAAATCTTGTCCGATTAAGAATAATAACACAGTAGGTCGAGAAAATCTATCCTTATATGCATATACTAATATGAATATTTAGTTAACTACCTGACCCATTACTTGAATATTCTCATATTTCCTTTGCCCCATAAACCATGAATTTTTCACTGGTCCTATTAGATAATAACGAAACCTTATTCGAGATCAGGAAATAATACAGATCTGGAAATGAAAATCAAGAAATTCCAGTTCTCAGGATGAAATATGGATAGAGTGCATTACAGGCAGACTCAAAATCTGAATACTTCATGCCACTTTTGCTATGAGTAAATTGGGATGATAATAACAGGTCTGCAAGACCAACCGAACCTCTTTTACTTGCCCAGAAATGGACAGCTATATCTCCAACAGAAGTGGTGACTTTCCTGGTTATTTATACAACCTGCGATACTTCTTGTCGGTAATTTATTAAAATATCGTTGACTTATGTTGTTGATCACAAAATTATAACAAGAAATAACAACAAAAATAATAATTAAATTCCTTATCATGTTTATAAAGAATATTGTAATCGTGACCTTTCTCTTCCAAGAGACGCATATCTGACATCCAACGCCACTGATTGAAATCACTTCAAGAACGTAATTAGAGCATATATACTTTATATATGGATATATATATATTATATATATATATATATATATAGTATATATATATATATAAGTAGAGATGTTAAGCAATATATATATATATATATATATATATATATATATACTATATATATATATATATATATATATATATTGCTTAACATCTCTACTTATCGAGTTCAGTACATCATACTAGCAAAATATGTACGCAGAACGCACGAAATCCCATCCAAGGAGTTTACCTAATAACCATAATTTGTGGTTTGGTAATTTTTTTTTTGGTAATATATCTGGTTTTACAGGCTCAGTTTCAACAAATCATACCAAACAGCGTCCTAAACAAGAATTCATTCCAGCGGCATGAAATCGCAACGAACCTTCTCCGAAAAAACTAGTTTATTGCCGATTCAACAAATAAGGTTAACGATCGCTTCATCACATAGCGAGGCTTCGTCATCTAAACTGACATCTACCTAAATGAACACTTTGCAGAGACCTACAATTAGAACTGTCTGTGCTCTAAAATCCCTGAATAGAAACCGTATCCATATTAGTCATAATAATTAGCTAGACAAAAAGCCAGCCTCTACAGTTCTTAAGACCGAAACCACTCTGTGTCCTACAGTTTTTCTACAGACGAAAAAACCAAAACGATGGTAGACATCAAGTAAGAACTCTTTTATTCTTAAACACAAACAACGCGAAAATTCTTTAATACTTGGATATACATTAGGCCAATGTTCAATACTCTTTTGTCAAAATCACACTATGTTCCATCATTTTTAAAAAGATGCCATAACTTCGCTCCATTTTCCTTGCATACAAAATACCCAGTGATCAACAATATCGCTTGAAGAAAAACGAAGTCATGATCTTATAGTACTCCAACAGCAATAGTGTCAGTGTTTGTAATGTTCATTAAAGTTGCTTAGACATGCCTATTTTTTAATAACCATTGGATTTACATCATGCATCATGCCTAAGTTATACCTTCCTAGATAAAATTCATGTCACCTTTCAATAACCCATGGAGAGAAATCACGCCACTGATATAAATCAATAATAATATTACGCCATTATTTTGGGACACTTGACGAAAAAAAAACGAAAAAAAAGGTCACAGTTCTATGTACGATTCTGGCTGGTAAACCACCCCAGTTCCTTCCTCATTTTTGTCTGAAAAACACTTCGGTGCTGTGCAATCCTCGATAACAACGTTCCTAAGCGTGAATGCCAATAAAAAATGGATATATAATATTCATCTACCCGTGCACTACTGATCTAAGTTTTGTGATGAAGAATTAGAAGAATTGCTCTACCAGTAATGTGGAGACAGAGCCCACACTGCAATACAATACAACGACATTCTCTAGGTATAAACAAAATGCTCTTCATATCAAAAAGCGTTTATTGAATTCGAGTCAGATGTGTATGTACACAAGGCTCTTAAGATGATTAAAACGTTGGTAGGGAAAACAATATGAATGCTGACAGATAAATATAAATTCTGTTGCAATACTGTGAACAGAATCAATGCACTGCCATTTGTGCGCATGCGTGTGTTCCTACCGTAATGTAGATCTAAATCTATGTATTTCTATAGTTAAAACCAGTTTTGTTATGATTAAGTATATAAACTTATACTTACGCACTATACAATCATATACACACAATAATGGAAACACTCGTATATACCACGTGACCACCTATAACTGCTAGTCGTAAATTGTACATACGCGCACAAATAAATGCACGATATAACATTTACATAAATAAATAAATAAACGCACGTGTATATATATATATATATATATATATATATATATATGTATATATATATATATATATATATATATATATATATATATATATATATATTCCAAATATGTATGAATCTGTAAATATATCAATTTTGAAGTCAGGGAATATGGGAGAGTACAATATATATATATATATATATATATATATATATATATATATATATATATATATATATATATATATATATATATATATATATATGTGGCATTTATAGTCGCACCTATTCGCTGACTTTTAAATTGATATATTTACAGATATAGACGTTTCAATTTGTACGATGGCAATTGTTGTGCACAGGATTGATAGCTGGGAATCTCTGCAGGGGGTCCAGGTGCAATGGTGGGGGTAGTGGCTTCAAGTTGAGATGGAGGAGTAGGGGGGGAGGATGGGTTGGGAGGAAGATAGGTGATATCCTACCTGACTCCCTTCCTCCTCCCTACATACATTCCTCCCTCCCTCCCTCCCTACCTACCTACCTACACACTCTCGGTGTCATTCATAACAACCCCGACGCGCTGGGTCCCTCTTTGAAGTCATTTGTAATTTAATTTGTCCCATTTGACGGTGACAGGGGAATGAAATGAAATGCTTGGGAATCTGACTGATATTAACACATTTGCTTGACACACAATCCGATGGCAATAGCACCGGACATATTACCCCCCCGGCCTTAAATATTTAAACCACCGGCAAGCCGATATCGCCTTTAACCCCTCGCCATGTACGGCTAAAAACCGCTTGCAAGCGACGAGGCCTCGGGAAAAAGACTCCTCCCCATATTTCTTTTGTTCGTAGGGTTGAATATCACAGACCACGGAAGGGTTAAGGAAGAACCTTCTCTCGGAGAAGGCGCCAGAGGGGCGAATTTGGCAGTGCTGTTGGAAGAGGCGTTATGACAAGAGGTGATTAGTGTTCTTGTCTCGGGCATGTCAGTTCAACGTTATTACATTACCTTTGCCTCCACCTTGATGAGACGAGGCAGGGAATGGGAGGTGAGAAGGAGAAGATCAGGAAGGAGATGAAAAGGAGGAGGAGGAGAGGCGAACAAGAAAGAGAAGTGAAGAGAATCAAGGAATAGAAATCAGGAATCCGACAAGGGAGACTCGCCCAGAATGTTGTCGTATGACGGAAGACGGTCATCACAGGAGAGAGCGAGAGCAAGAGAGAGAGAGAGAGAGAGAGAGAGAGCGACTTCACTTCCATGAATCCTGGTGAAGGGACAAGGAACGATTCGTACCATTAAAGAAAAGGACCTCTTAGAGAGAGAGAGAGAGAGAGAGAGAGAGAGAGAGAGAGAGAGGAATTTGAAGATAGAGAGAGAGAGAGAGGAGTCAGAATTATAATGGTAAAATAATAACGAATTCAAGCAATAAAGACAAAAGCCCCTGAAAGAAAGAGAGAGAGAGAGAGAGATCAGAATAATGGTGAAGGAACAATAAAGAACTCAAGCAATTAAAGGCAAGAAAAGATGAGAGAGAGAGAGAGAGAGAGAGAGAGAGAGAGAGAGAGAGAGAGAGAGAGAGAGAGAGAGGCAGAATCTTGGAATGCTCTTGAGAGCCAGTATAATTCCATTCCAGTCACACAAGACGCGTCAGGACACGAACATCAAAGAGGAAGGGGTTTAACTAAGTTCGGAATTCGCCTGCCTTGAGATGGCACTTTCTCTAGCACTGGCTGGTGTGCAAGGAGAGGGAAATGGCAGGAATCTGACATTATAAATGGGTTTAACGTTTCTCACTGCTTGGGCATAGAACCCACGCAGGAATAATCTTTCTTTCTTCATCACGAAATGATATTACTTTAACATGATTACAAAATGGATTTGAAAGTTTCACAACAACACATATACATAAATCAAGGAAATGTATTAACGCCTAAACAAAATACTTCAGGTATTCGGTGCCTCTTGTTTTTGTACAAACTTCAACTTTGGTAGATTTATCCATCAGCTGACATCACATTTTCTTTGGCATGTCTGTTTCGTTACAGATTAAGTCTTCCTGCCAGAGCTCGCATTTTGCTGTTGTGTTCTTTCCGGACGCACTTACATTATATATAGTTGGATATCTATCTATCTATCTATCTATCTATCTATCTATCTATCTATCTATCTACATATATATACTTACACCGACAAGTATTCTTCCCACTCATTCCTTCGGGATCTGTCTCACCTAAACATACCATTCAATTCAAACCTGGAATTGAGAGGTCGATGGTTCGCGCCTGTCGATCGCCAATTCTATTATCGCTTAATAAATTCCCCCTCGGTTAAACATATATGAAAATATATTAATTCCGAGGTAGAGCGAATTAGATATTAAAGGACATTTGTAGTTCGATATATATATATATATATATATATATATATATATATATATATAAACCAAGGTTTGAAATGAATGGTATGTTTAGGTGAGGGACAGGTCCCAAAGCCATGAGTGAGAGCAATACCTGTCGGTGATGTAGAGCTAAAGGTGCAAACTAAACGAGGGTGGTTTCTGGTGAGATTTTTGATGAAGAAAAGACAGATAACAAAAGGATGGACAGGATATGAACACTGTCGGTTTAGACTAAATAGTGCCTGTGGATAATGCGTTTGTTATGAAACATCTGTGTGTGAAGTTTGGAAATAAAGAAAGCAGTTGCATTTAACGTACATGGACTGAGAAAAGCTTAACACCAATAGAGTGTTAAAGATAAATAGTAGAGAATATAAATTTCTTAGAGTAAAATAAAGTTTTTAATAATCAGAGGAAGCATGTGCTTGAATGTGTAGACGAAGGAAGTAATGGTATGGTGTAAAAAGTCTGATATAAGGTACCTTATGTCCTCTTGGGCTGACTTCATATCTTAAATGAAGAAGTGATGTGAGAAGTGAAGAGAAAGTAAACCATATTCACTTTGCAAAGCAATGGCAGAGAATTACCTGCCGTGAATGGATGAGCGGAATGTGGAAGGACTGACCTTTGGAAATGATTTACTGTTGAGTGGGAATGGTGCAGACAAGTGTTTAACTACCTAAAAAGATAAGATTATCAGTTCATATTACTGACTGAGACGAAGGTAGAATTTGGCCAAAATTTATGCATTTACTGTAATATGCTTTTACGCAAATGATATCACTGTGTGAGGTCGTTTTTTTTAATAGTTTGATATTCTGCTGTAATTTCAGGCTGTTGAAGAAAGCACGTGGAATTTTTCGTATTTTTAACTGCACTCGGAGGAACTGACCGATTTATGAAGTTTTGTCTGACAGGCACTTTCAGCCATTCATCCTTATGACCATGAAAAGAGGGAGTTGGACAGTAAGATAAGAGATCCCGAATAGAAAGGAACTAAAATAACAATATCAAGAGGTGGAGAATTTCACCCCAACGTTGTACTATGGAGTAACATTTAAAGGTGTTGGACTGCAAGACAGAAGAAAGAAAGAGAGAATGGAGGTGAAGTCCAAGGCCAAAGAGTGGATAGCAGTTAGGCGCCGAAGGGAAGCTGCAAACACTCCAAGTAATGTACACCACGAATTAAGGTGAGTGATGGCACTAGACCCACACGGGGGTGCTTGAAGAATGACAATGAAGAAATGTAAGGAAGCCACCTCACATCGTCGTCGGGATTTCTAAACACCAATGATTTCCTGGGTGCAACGAATTTCTAGAAAGCTTTAACGAGGCAGATAAAAATCGCGATGCAGTGCATAGCCAAGAACACAATCCGAAAGGAAGTAATGAAATTTAAGAGATTAAAAAGAAAGTCGGAATTCTTAATGCACTGCCGAAAATCACAAAGGTAAGTCTATAACTGGACATGAATTAAATAAACACACGCACTTAGTATACTATGTATGTATGTATGTGTTTTATGTATATATATATATATATATATATATATATATATATATATATATATATTTTTGCATACATACATATATGACATACATACATACATACATATATATATATATATATATACATATAATATATATACATATTTGCATACATACATATATACATACATATACATACATACATATATATATATATATATCTATATATATATATATACACACACACATATATATATATATATATATATATATATATAATATATATATATCATGATTGTCTGCTTCTGTGTTTGTATGCGTGTTTGCGTTTGACTGCGTCAACTTATGCAAATATTTTATTCAGTACATTTCATATATATTCTCTAATACCCTTCGGTCTCAAAGATGCGTATCAGTTTTACAATCATTCTCCCTCAGAGAGAGAGAGAGAGAGAGAGAGAGAGAGAGAGAGAGAGAGAGAGAGAGAGAGAGAGAGAGCAAAAACAACGAAACTGAGCGACGCAAAAGAGGCTTTGGATAAACTCTATTATTAGATGAAACTGCTGAAATCTTTCACTGGGATTTGCGACCGATTAATATTAACAAAATGCTTTAATCCTCATCAGCGAGCAATTGTCAAAATGGAGCTGTCATAAAATCCCATCATACGACGCAATTCGAACACATTTACAAAGGTATCAACGTTTTTGCTTCGCTTTAGCTGTACAATTTGTGAACGTTGCAATGTTTCACATTAATCACACTCAACATTCTGCTGCATTTTAAGCGTAAAATATTCATTTTGTTTTCTTTCCTGATGACGGAGAGGCAGCATCTCCCGCACTGTTATTAACTAAGCAATTAACCTGCTATCTATCTATTCATCTAGCAATTCATATCGATAGACAGGAAGAGAGACGAAGTTCAGCTTTACGGAACTGGACTGCCTGCAGCTTCAGGGTTTAACAATTTTCTTTTAATTAACTAAACGCCTCCGAGATCGTGTTAATTCTGGGCTGAAAACTAAAAGGCGTTTCCACTGAAGGTTTGGTCTATAAGTACGTATACGAGCGATAAGTTTACTAACTACATTTTGCTGTTGTTTGCTTCTTCTCAGCCACCAAACTGAGAATCCTACCTGTACAGTTTACTGATTAAAATGAGGTCCAAATGCAGGCTTTCAACCGTCGAAATAAATGAACACTCCATTCAACAGATGAGAACTGGCAGACCAGATTAATTACAACAAAAAGTTAAAGAGAACTGTGATAATGTATATTTTATCTATGCGTGTTATTAATGAACTTTTTCAATTTATTTGAACAATGAATTAGTAAGAAACAAAGGTGGAAAAAAGTAAAAATCTATACTACTATTTTTTCACACACATTGTTTTAGCGATATTTTTTAATGCAAAGGGCCGGTGTGGCAGACAATCTACACCTGGTGAATATACAAAAAAAACAGATGAATGATAGATAGAGTGAAACGTAATTCTGTACGGAGAGATAAAATTTCATAAAATATCCAAAGATGGAAGATCGTAAGAGAAGAACGGAGGGCCAGGATGAATATTCAAAGCGTGGCAGTGCAATTTAAAATCGTGGCAGTGCAGAGACACTGAAGTAACGGAGCAGTGAAGGTAGATTTGGAAGCAATAGCCTAAAATGGTGGTTTGGTGCTCTCCAAATAAATGGTTTACAGACTAGTTGATTCATCTAACTCGTCAATGTCTCTTGGGATATTTTTATTTCAATGACCTATCAATGTCTAATGGGATTTTTCTCCAGTATTCTGTATCGTTCCGACTTAATATCGTTTCCTGGCTTTTCTTCCTTTTATTGTTTAATCTCCTGAAGTATCAATCTATGTATGTCTTCCCAGGTGACCTTGATAAGTCAGGTGAGCGAAAAATGTCACCATAGACATTGATAAATCAGGTGAGTCATTCAAAATATCCTGTGAAGTGTTTATAAGTTAGTAGAAAAAAAAAATCAAATCACGGAGCCATACATAAATTGATACTTCAGGAGAAAAATCATAATACGATCATGTTTGTGAATATTCTAGCATTCAGCGCAGTGTGAATAAATAAGGAGGAGTTAAAAGACAACTTGAAATGGAGAGTCGTGTTTCTCTACTAATTGCGGTATGAAACACTGGGAATGTAAGCAAGAGGGAGGTTATGGAGTAAATCATAAACGGGAAGATGGAGTTACATGGACCGTGGAAGAACGGAAGCCATTGAGGCTGTCGGGTATTTAAGGGTAGATGAAACGAGTAATGAACGAAATAAAGAACCGGTGAGTCACAGAACAAATGAGGCAAGGACAGTATCTGCTTCTATGTAAAATATATGCAAAGGAGGAGATTGTCTACCAAAGACTGTTGGGGCTACTTCTCCTTTATGGAAATGAAGTGCATCTGTTAAAGGCGACCTAAGTCATGCGGAGATACGGTACAACAATGGTAAAAAGGTTAGCTTAGGTCATATGATGAATGAGCCAGAGATATCTTAGTCATGTAACGAGAATGGAGGACGAAAGGGTGGTTTAAACCTTATGAGGTGGAAGGAAGTAAAGTAGAAAGGACTACGTCTTGGACAGATGGAGTAGAAAGATGACTGGAGAGGCAAAGACTTAATATCCGAGAAGCGATAGTGTAAGGGATTCCACGAAACGTTAATAAGAGGGTCCCGGTTAATAACCATTCTGTAAAGATATACCAAGCGACTGACGGTATAGAGGTTCTCTTTTGCCAAGCAACTGACCAATATGCATGCAAAACGGCAATATATAGTGAGCTGCTTGCAATCCGGCCATGTTGCAAGCCGAGCCAAAAAAGTTCTTTTTTGATTAAACTTATGGTATGAATGTGACGATGACTTTGGCTTTGCTTTTTCAGCTCAATTACTCCGATTTGTCAGGAACCACCTTTTTGGTAACTATATATATTGATAAAATATATGTACATAATATATAAATACATATATATGTAGATAAATTCTTCTGTTAAAACAGGATACGTCTCAAGTATACAAGTCCCATTAAAACACTCTGGTTTAAAGGTAAGGACTATATTTCGGTGGACTGACTCCCACACTTATTAAATAGTGAAAGACAGGAAGAAGTTACATTTGCGAAAT
>NC_087200.1:161088933-161101433 GCF_015104395.2 Macrobrachium nipponense
TTTCTCCAGACAAAGCAACTGAAGTCAGCTAACAAACGAATCACACGCCGTCGATAACAACCAAATTACACATGGAGCGAAATTACTGGGAAGCTGTAAACCCGGACGATCAATGACCTTCGCCTTCTACACCTGTGACCCCCGGGGTCAACCTAACCACACCTCGGGAATGAGAAAATACTGAAATAATGGACGTGAAGTCTTTGTGTTGGCGAACCTTACTTGTTCGCTGTTAGCGATCATTTAGGTGATTCACTTACAGAATTAAGCTGCTGTGTGCAAATCATAAACACGCTTGAGCACATTCATGTCTAAATGAGCACGTACATTTGCAACAACAAAACCGCAACCCCCCCCCCCCCCCCCCCCCTCTCTCTCTCTCTCTCTCTCTCTCTCTCTCTCATATATATATTATATATATATATATATATATACATATATATATATATATATATATATATATATATATATATATATATATATATATATGCACATATGTATTTGTACATATATATTACATATAAACATTGAGATATATACACACACACACACACACACACACACACATATATATATATATATATAATATATATATATATATATATATATATATATATATATATATATCAATCAGTCAGGCGACTTACAAAGTCTAGCAGCGAAGAGAACACAAAAAGAGAGAGAGAGAGAGAGAGAGAGAGAGAGAGAGAGAGAGAGTCACTAAACTGTGCACGCTGATTACTGATTTCTACAGACTGAGTGCCGGAGTTACCTGACAGGCGTTACAAGACTGAGCGAAGTTGAGGGAGCAGTGACCGAAATTATCCCAACAGAAAATGGACAGAGAAGCAGCCCTGTGGGAGAGAGAGAGAGAGAGAGAGAGAGAGAGAGAGAGAGAGAGAGAGAAAACGTCAGGCGATGTGATTACCAAATAAATTGCTTTTCATTTTGTGAAAGGCGGAAGATAAAGCACTCCACATACTCGTATGAGAATACTCAACGGATAAGGTCAATGCAATGCTCTGATAACTCGAGCAAAAAATGAACGTGTGATAACTAAGCGATACAGTTAATCTTTTAGAAGCAGACTTTGTCATCTGAACCTTTACATCTCTCCTAATCAAGAACCCAGAATGCCAATAAGAGGTGAAATAACATCAATAGAAAATCATTCCAGAGGTGCAAAGTGGCTGGGAAAGAAAAGAAAATCATAATCAGGCGCTGATGTTCACTAAATTACGGGGTACCCTTTAGGTAACCTTATAAGACAAGAGTTGATCGAAGTAAAGAGAATGGATACGATCTAAGGAAGAGAATGGATACGATGCTATCAACAATAATAGCAGCTAGATAATAACTAGAATTAAGTTTACACAGAGAAGGAGTAAAGCCATGAGCCATAAAAAATCTGTGACGATCCCTTCTCTACACAAATGATGAGTAAATCACAGAACACTGATGAAACGAGATAAGCTAAACTCATCAAAAACAAAGAAAGAAGGAAAAGCACGATCTTCGTGAGTGGCAATACGTGAACTGCATGAAAAAGTAATCTAATATTCATGAATGCAGCAAGGGAACATATCAATCAAATTACGATTATCACCCAATAATTCAAAATAGAAAAATCACCAAATTAGTAAATGACTCAATGGAGGTAAAACCGAGCGCATAAATACCCATTCCCTCCATTCTCCTCCTCACCCATCAACCGCCCCCCCCCCCCACCTCCGGGCCCCCACCAGGGTCCCATTTGACACCTCTCTGTCGCTTACTTAATCCCAACTCTCCTGCCTTCGTCTTTTCTTGTCGCTTATTCGAGGAGTAAGCCCACAAACTACTTTGTTCTTGTTCTTGTTCTTTATGGACGGGGGGAGGGGTTTAGGAAAGGTCTATGGACGAGACTAAAAAGGCGTGAAAAACGTTTTTCGAGTTGAGTTAAAGATACAAGAATTTTAGGATAAGATCATTATGATTTATCTATTAAAATGAAAATGTAAAAAGTAAATAATGTGCATGTTAAACAGTACAGAGAGATTGTTGCTAATAAAATATAGCGTATTTATTTCAATTTCGTTTGTGAAACAAGGCTGTATTTGACTGTCGATTTTAGTATGTTTTAATTTACATTAAAAGTTAAGAATATAATGTTTACAACTTATGCGTGAGGGAAGAATCTTTCACGTGTTCCGAGTAAGATGGAGGTCGGATCACGCCTTGTTTTCTTAGAGGCTCTGCTTTAGGAGGGCAATGAAGTGCTCGCCCCTTTGATCTTCTTTCAAAAGTTGGACAACTATTCTGACGTCGTTTCACTGAACTCTGAGAAAACCGATTCCCTGATCTCAGACGACCTCTTTAACAACCGTCAAGTTACCCTCTCCAAGTTTATAATGTGAATATTAGCAATATTCGGACTACTGGTTAAGTCATTTTCCCTCTACAGCCAAGCTTTGGAACCCCATAAATGACTAGGTCTTTTACCTAGTTTTTCTTGAATTTTATGTAGTCATCTTTTCAATTAAAAGAAAGAGGGTCTATGTCATCCTTGTGGGACTAGGACACTTAAATTTTCTCAGTAATACTTTGAGCATGGTATAAATATGGGTAATGTATTGGCATAATAACATAACTGACCTCGGTATTTAAAAGATGTACTCTACAAAAATTGCAACAATGCAAAAAGAAAAAAAAGAACGCAAATAATAGAGATTTATTAAATAAGTACGTTTAGTCTAAAATACATAAATATGAATATTACTGGTGTATAAAATGTACAAATAGAAATTGAGCACAGAAGATACAAACAGGTGACTGAATTATACTTAGGTACATATACATGAAGCGCCAAGAGAACGAAAAATAACAAGAGCCATTCAAGGGTTAAAAGGAACAAACAGATGGCAAATCACAATCGCTATCGGAACTGCTGTTCGTGTAGCAGCTGCCTCACCTAATGATATCAGCAAGTTTACTGCGAATACTGAGAAATAACATTAGAATATACAACTGTTTACTTATAAAAGTCAAAATCATTTAATTTGGTTGTAATGTAATAAATGAGTTGGAGAGTTTTCAAATGGTGTAGAATTAAGTTAGCTGTGGTGAGATAATAGGTCATCTCGGTCATTCAAGTTGTCATAATGAATGTTTTACAGGGTACAAACCCGTGCTACGACAAGAGTAGCTTAATATAATTATATATAATATATATACATATATGTGTGTGTATTATACATACATGCGTGTATACATATACATACACATACACACACACACATATATATATATACATATTGTGAGAAGGGTCCCCCTTCCATGTCATCTAAGCTTACAATTAATATTCTAATCTACCATTCATAGTAAAATACAAGCGATCGATTCGCGCCTCTTTCTCTCTCTCTGCCCCCTAATTCCTCCAAAGAATTAATCCTGTAGTATCCTCTGTTCGCCCAACTGCTTGTTTACTTAGTTGCAGGTGCTGCCAAGGAGAGAAAGTCTGTCTGGAAAAGGATCAGCTGGCCGCCATATTGAACTCGCGGCAAGGTCACCACATACGTGGGGAAATTGGCCACGTGTTGGATGGGTGAAGTGAGGAGTTTAGAGGGCTCAACCCCGCTCCTCGCTCCCTCTGAGCTACCCTTTTGAGAAGGTGGCTGTTGTCGTGCCCTAAGGTGTCCCTCCCCCGCCGTCTCCCTGAGGAAGCCACCTAGAATCTCCAGCAGACAGGTAACCTGCAACTCCAGTCAGACATCTCATATCTTCGAATTATCTCCTTTCCACATCTAGAGTGATGCCTGTGTTAATATAATATCCATGCATTGTCTTGGGCCTTCAGCCAGAGGTTTAAATCAGTAATAAGTGTCGTGTTTCTTGTCATTGGTGAGATCGAAGCACCAGGTAAATACCTTCCGTGCAGGTCACCGCCTCGATCCGGCCAAGTGTCAATGGCAATCTCCTCACTCCTATTGTTTCTGTTGCAGTTTGCGGTAGAGCGACTGAGGAATCTGGCTTTTCACTTCATATGCGCTCCGGTGGGAACCCCCACCCCCAATATTTCGTAACTCGGCGTGTCTGAAGATTCAGACCTTCATTCATCTACTTCAAGGTCTTTTATTGCATTCGTAATCTTGTTACGGGGTCCTTATATCACCCTTTAAATAACTTAATATAATCTTTTCTGATATGAATATTAGAGTAAATACAGTTGACTAAACTCCGTCAGGTATGGTTACCCGAGAGCCAGTACTTTAGTCAGAGGAGCAGTCTTGGTATGAGTGACCTCGTCCTTGTGTGCGACCTCTTATTGGAGGATGACCCCGTCCTGGTGTGTGTGTGTGTGTTCCTGTTCGACATCCAGGGGCTGTCTGGACGACTCGGCCTTGTTCATCTGGTGTTAGTATGTGTTCCTGTTCGACAGCCAGATACTGTCTGGATGGCTCGGCAGTTTTCGTCTGTGAGGGTGATCTCGTCCTTGTAGCCTTGGTATGGTTACTCTTGATACGACATGGGATTATTTGTGATTTTGTATATTTACAACTCTCTCATTGAGAGTTTTTCATGATTTTGACTAGGATGATTTTTTATATAGAGACAACGATTGCATTGAGTGTTTTCTTGGTTTTGCGATTGGTATGGTTTTGTATAGACAATGATCTCATTATGATTAGTGTCTTTTGATTGTCTGTTTAATCACTGATTTTTCTGGTAATTTTATATGCAGCACTTATTATCACTATTGATTTGCTTTTGTATTTTGACTTGTTTACTGCCTATTTGCTTTTGCATTTTGACTTGTTTATTGCCTATTGTACTGCCCATTTGTAACACTATATTTTTGTGTACTGCTCACGCTTCTGATGTTTAGTTTGACTGACACTGTTTTTGTTTCATGTAACTTTATCTCATGAGTATGAATCTAAATTTTTATTTACTGGTTCATTTCTGTTTGTTTAATCGAACCTTTGCTACTTAACTCATTTGTATATAATGTATAAACAAACTTGAAGATGTTAATAAGTTGGTTTAAGGCCATTTTTCTAGTTTTTAACTCCTTCCTCCTCTGTTTGTCTCAATTTCTGCCGGCCATTACAGTCCCATTTCCTTTTTTGCATTTAAGATCCTGCAGGACAGAGTGCGGTCTATTACAATATACATTCATACATGTATATGCACATGCATTTGGGGCGAAGTTTTTCTTTTATGCAGACTTCGTTGAATTTTATGCAGACTTAGTTGAATTCTATGACTTTTTGGTTGTTGATCAACTTATTAGTTTGACAGTATTATTGTAATATTATTACTGTTTGGACGCTGCATATCCATCCGCAAAATGTATCAAAACAAACAGGACGCTATGTCCAGATTACACATTTTGAAGAGGTCACGACGAGTGACGTAACAGCTGTCGTGTTGTGTAAATCAGTAAATGGAACAAAGAGTTAAACGTCGGGTTTTTTTTGTCCAACTGATTTTGGAAGAACGGAGAAGATTTAGAAAATATTGTCAAACTAATAAGAAGTTGATCAACAACCAAAAAGACAGAATTCAACAATCTATATATTCTATATACACGCATGTTCCTTTATGGTGGGGTGGCCCCAGATGTATGACCCTCGTTTCACAGTAAACCTTTAACGCTGTCACAAGCCCTACTGCCTTTTCCACCCTTCTTGCAACCTACCACACAAACTCCTAACAATAAAGTACCTCACACAGTTCATAACGCCAATGAATTATGATGAAACATACATATATAAAAATATTTCATGAAGAAACCCGACCCTTTTCTACACTAACGTAATATATTTTTCTTCTAGTTCTTTGTTTGATTTATCCTGCCATTATCCTTCGTTATTATACCCAACTTGGTAAAGTTTTTAACAAGAATGCGTGTAACTGTATATTCCAACAAATGAATAAATACAGAGACATGTACATACTTACATTTGCCTTCTGTATCCAAAACATCACGCGTATATAAAAGTAATAGATATCAACACCTACAGACATTCATATAAACACATATACGTATATACGCATACATCTAGAAGACAAATGACAGTAGAAAATTGTTGAAAAGTTGTAGGATGAAAATTGAATTGTGAATAGTGTGGACTTGAAGTTTGCAGATAATATAGTACTGACTGGGAGAGCGAAGATAAACTACTGAAACTCATAAAAGACTTTGAAAGAGAAGAAAGTCGAGAGTAAATGTGGGTTAGAGTTAGGGTTATGAGTATAAACAGAAACCATGAAAATGTAACTTTGAAAGTTAACATGGATGGTGGAAGACTGGAAACTGCTTATCCGTTTGTTTGGGAGTAAATATATCCCCATGGAAGGACGACAGAGAACTGAATCACGGAATAAGTGAAGCAAGGAAGCTAGCAGGATGTGTACCAAGAGAAGTAAGTAAAATACTTGAATAGTTTATGGAAGCCAAGGTGGTATATGAATAATAAGGTTTGTTGAACCAACTCTCCTGTAAATTAGTGAAGTAGGGATGTTAAATATAAATAAAAGAAAGGAGGTGAAATTTTTGACAGGAACTGCTGTAATATATGCAGCTTGAGGAGAATTCATAGGGAGAAATATGAATACTTAGAAGAAGTAGACAGTTAATGTAGGTGACGGGGGATCACATTATTTAGAGATGGACTGGTCATGTGACAAGAACGGAAGAGGATACACTGGTGAAAAGAGGGATTAAATAAGCAGTGTTTACGAGTGTGTGTGTGTGTGTGTCTGTGTGGAGGGCGAGTTTGATGACATGGCTATTGACCATTCTGAGTAGAAGGTAGTTTTACTCAACGTGGGTTCATTCACGATTCAGTTGTTGAAAGTGTATATACATATATCAGTCATTTCTGATGGACGGAAATGGGCAACATCTTGATGTTAGTTCTTGCGCTTTAATGGACATTTCTTAGATAGTGACCCCCAAGGATAAATTTTAACCCGGTATGTACCCGCCTTTGCGGATGGCCGTAAAAACATAAACAGAAGACTGTAAATATCATAGTGATAATAACTCCAGAGAAATATTAGTTCTAGATAACGACCCCGAAAACCCTTGCGAGTCATTATCTAGGAAAGATACGCTTTAATCCACCTTTTCAAGCACATATAATTTTTTTTAGTTCAATTCTTTCTTATTCATCTGCAAGATACAAGGAGGGTGATTAACCAAGGCATTTTTAGAGGCTGCCCAGCGCCTAAATACTAGACCTGATTTCCTATTAGTGAAAACTACTTCAATGACAGTAATGTTGTCTCTATTGGTCGTATTAGCTCAGGAATGCTATGGAGTTGATAATGGGTAATATTTAAAGATGACTTAGCCATTTGCCCTTCTTGTATCGTCTGGTTGAATGTTACAATGGACATTATATCTTTAGAACCGCCGGCTGAATAAATAACGTGGAGGCCATTCCTAAGGATACGTTATAAGTGCAGTGCTAAAGAGCTCAGGCTTTACATTCCAATAAGGCATCAAATCTCAATTCTCTAAGGGTAGGAATCAGATCTGAAATTGCAAAACGGACCAGATCTAATGGATTTCCAAACGATAAATTCCATACACTCAAACCGCATAGTATTTTCTCTATACTCTGTTTTTTTCATCTGTCCATCCGCCTGTGGTGTTTTTGTATGGTAACACTGCATCCCGGGCTTTAGATGGTTACATTCAGCTTACATTCAACGATTATAATAATATCCTATTTCGAATATTAACGGTATAATTCGCATACAATAAATTATTAAACCCCTTTTCAGTTACAAATGTACACCCAGATATCCTTTTATTTACCTAAAACTTACAATTAGCGTAACTATCTAAAGCCCGGGGCGCAGTGTTACCATACAAAAACACCATAGGCGGATGGACAGATGAAAAAAAAAGAGTATAGGTATTACATTAACATCAAGACATGTTAATATACGTGTGGAATCACTCTCGAAGACTCAGGACACGACAATGACGATTTTCTTCAGTTATGGAATCCGATTCAGACTCAACATCCTAAAGGTGGACAGAGGCAACTCTGGATACTCAAAGGTGGTCAACGATCACCTCACTCTTTCCGCCTTACGTGGATTCGAATCCCATTAAGAGAGGAAGAACTTCATTTACTTCTCTTCCGGATTCGATTCTTTCATCAAAGAGCGGATCCAGCTAGTAAAAGGAAATCGAAAAGCTATGAGGTCAATGTGGCTGCAAAAACACTTTGAACAGCTAATTCAAGTCCATCGCAATGTTACAGCACTGTTCCTATGTACGTATCACTTTGGGCATTACCCCCAGGAACTTGTTTGAGTGACTCTCTCTCTCTCTCTCTCTCTCTCTCTCTCTCTCTCTCTCTCTCTCTCACCACACACACACAATTTACACATCGAACACCTCGATTTTTACATACTGTGTGAAAGTCGTGAATCCGAAGGTTCTACTCATTCCATCCTGTCTACATAGTATTTACTTCTAAAACGGGATTTTCTAAGCCTTCCTCTGAGTCTCTTAAATCATTCAACCAGCACCTTGTTATGAAGTATGGCTTGCCATCATTCCACACTTGTCTGGTGGGAACGGGTTTGTTTTCAGCAGTCAACCCGCCTCAGTTTCTTGCCCCTTCCCCACCCTGTCCTAAAATACCAAAGTATGAAAGATAGGGAAAAAGCCATTAATTATGAATTAATGAATAGTTTACAAATTCTTCAAGGACACTGAACCTGATCCAATTATACGAAATGAAAACGAAAAAACCCATTTTCAATATACAAAAATGAATTCAAAGGTACGACACTAAAATGCGACTATCGAATGGCATTTTATCAGCTGATACTCGAAATGCATGTGTCATCCATGCTGGTCAATCTACAATATTTCATTCTGAAAGTTATGAAAACCAGATTCTTGCAATTCATGCATTATGCCCAGAGTCTTACGGGTTGTGAGTGAAGCCCAATATATATTTTTATACATGGTGTAACATAAGGCTTAAGGTATGGAATGAAGACACCATCATCCAATGGCATGAAATGTGGCAAAAATTATCCCAACGATTACAAAATAAATTCTAAATTCTCACAGATAGGAAACCAGATCTGTATTCCAAAGGGTTACACAGAATATATCGAGATCGACAAGTGGAATCGTTTCAGACTTTTTGTCAAATTCAAGTGAAGTCTGGATTGACATGTGGTTGAAAAAAAAAAATTATTTTTTCTTTTAAAGGAAATGTTTCTGTGCAAAAGCATAAACTCCCGACTAGATAACCTAACGTTCCATCAAATCAAGATTCTCCAAAGTAAGAGAATACATATCGCACCGTTGAGTTTCAATGGGCAAAACTTTATTAGAGAGAGAGAGAGAGAGAGAGAGAGAGAGAGAGAGAGAGACTCAGTGGTCAATAATACCTATGAAATGTTAACTGATAGCTGGCAAGACATAATCACAATGATAACTGTCTGCCCTATGAATGTCCTTTGTCAATGACCTATGAAAAGTCAAACAATAAGATAGCTTTTTTTTAGCAGCTCCTTTCCCATCAGCAAATATAGTTTTTTTTTTCTTTTTCACAGCAACGCTCCCGCCAACTATAGCTTGACAAAACCTCCGATAAAGAAATACAAAAAGCATGCTAATCAGTAATGTAGATTTTTGTTTACGATTCTCTAAAGTTGTTTTGATCTCATAAACCTACTTTGTTTTCCCACTTGAAATACGAAATCTTACCGACGTTCCTTTCAGCAACCACTTCAAATCTCTCACTGATCTTCAATTTGTTAAAAACGACCTTTTCCGCACTCAACACATTTTCAAGTCTTAAGGTCTTTCAATCACGAGGCAGTCTCTGGGCACCTAGGGAGAGAAGAACGCCTAAGAAAACGTATTTCAAACTCAACACTGCGTAATAGTCAAATCTCCGGTCGTCTTAACAATGTAGTCAATGATGTGTGGGGCATGAACGGAGAGCGGAGCAACATTAGCATTACACATACTTTCCTGGGCTTAATGACCTTAAAGCCTGTAGGTTACTAAACGTTGAAATTCTCAAATATATTTGGTTATCAAGTTAACTAAATATATCCTCGCTGAGGTCCTAATTTCTCAATAAATTTCATTTTTGCATCAACGTGTTTTGGCATCCAAAGTATTCAAGTTCTTAAAGCTAAACATTATTGGAAATGTCTAGCCTTTGGGTCCTGAGACTGATAAAATTTACCATAAAATTCTATACACCTGAGTAACGTGAAACAAAGTTATTATAAGGTATTATTAGTGTGGTCATTCTGACCTTTTAGTGCAGTGGTAGTGGTACCTCCGTAAAGACAAGACCACCTAGCCTTCCTATATGAAGCTTCCTTGTAAATAAGGTCTCTAAAGATCGCAAAAAAAAAATACACATAAATAAATAAATAAATAATAAAAGGCTTGTGGGTCCTCGGAGTGAAACCTCTTGTGTACAAAATTATATAATTCATAAGTACGCCCATTCGTAAAATACTGTTCATGAGCAAAAGGCATGCAGATTGGGTATTGGCGAGTACGATGCTACAGCTTTTAACCAAGGAGAGGAAGAACCCTGTTTTAGCCTGTATCAGCGAAGGAATGAGATCGCAGTTTTAAGACGACAACAAATGAGGCCGAGAACATCGAAGACAAAACAAAATAAGTGTTATGTAACCAGGGAACAAAAATGATACACTGTTACATCTACACCGTAAATAATCTGAACTGCCAACGCACGTAGCAAAGACGGGATGGAAGCATTATTGCGACATACGAATAAGAAAGGATAAGAACTTTCCTCAACGTGTAACCAAGAACACACGACAATTTCTTGAAATGCAAGCAATTAGGTTTAGAAACATGTAGTCAAAATTCCTTCCATATTATTATTGAAAATGTGCATGCATTCATAAGGAACAAGCCCAAATTTTCTGGACTTGCCGAACAGGTTTCCCTGTAATAAAATGTATATGATCGGAAAAAGACAAAACTGTAAGAATCTATATCATAGCAAATAATAAACGAATACTGGTAAATAGTAAACGGAACTAAACACAATTTAAAATATGTAAAGAAATGAAATCTCAATATAATATGAATAAACTAAATCTAAAGAAATGAATGAGTAAAGGAAGGGGCAGGCCTCCCTAAGTTTACCAAGGTTCTAAATACAGATATCTAAGCGAAGGGAAGTATCAGGTTACAATGAGAACAAAGTCCAAAAACTGAAACCACGACTACATGAGAAAAATTGCTCTCGACTATAAACTAAAGGATGAAAACGTCTCTTCCGAATAAGCTACAACTAGCGAGTGTTGAGACCAAGGAAGCAGTTCTTCAACCATACTGCCCGGAATGGTATAACAAATACTGAAAATAGAGAAATCTCATGAAATATGCTGATCAGTCAAAATTTTGTCTCCTCCTCGAAGAAAAATCCCGAAATGCATCGCCATCTTCTACTGGTAAGGGGAATCGCAAAATAATCAGCGTAAAGAAATCTGTTTGTTTAGCTCGAGTTTTCTGAATAAATAACAGATAGAAATCCCGTTATTCATAATGAAAGTTCATTAATCTTATTATACTCCGTTTCCAAGAAGCTGAATCTCCCTTGACACGCTTAAGAAAAGAATGGGAAGAAATGCAATTATGAGAGATCTTTTATTTTCTCCTCACAAGCCTCCAATATTCCACATGTACAGGCAACATTGGGTTTTATGTTCCTATTCCACAAGGGCGAAAGTCCCTTAGATGGCGTCTTTACACCGGGATATTCAATCTTAGGTACAAAAGAAAAACCCTTAAGAAAATATTCTAAAGGTTCTTGAAGATCAAGGGATTTTGCTCCGTACGACGCCTGGCAAGAGAGGTGAGAATTCCACCGAGACTCCGTTGCCTTGTTGTGATATTGTCGGATTCCGCAAGATTTCATTTTCCTCGAAGACCGACTTCTTATTTAACGTCTGAAAAGACGAGTCGAAGAATGTCTTCCTCGGAGAATATCTTCTTACTTTGCAGAATATCGTTGGCACGGGTAAAATTTCCTTTCTTCGAGGATGGCAAGAATATTTCCAACGGTGGTTACATAAATATGCAGTAGTAAACATATGCAATGGCAAGTTGCCCTGTCCACCAGTGAGTGCAGACGTCATCTTCAACACCTCTCACCTCTAGGAGAGATTTTGTGGCGTCTATATGAAGAAGAGTTCGTTGGATCCACATGTAAGTTGAACTGGTAAGAATTAGTGTCTTATTTAAGGTTAAAAAAACTGATAATTCTCTCTCTCTCTCTCTCTCTCTCTCTCTCTCTCTCTCTCTCTCTCTCTCTCTCTCTCTAATAACGAAACGCAATACCTGCATCTCCGCTCATTCGTTTATGACTAAAAAATATTTAGGAAAAAAGTACTTGACAGCTGATATTTCAATGTGATATATATGTGTTCATATATATTATATATATATATAATATATATAATTATTATATTATAAT
>NC_087200.1:161111433-161133933 GCF_015104395.2 Macrobrachium nipponense
GACAGGTGCCAACGAGGGGAACAGAAACTTCCATCTATGGCGATCCAGTTTCAATCAATTCGTGACACCTGTTAACTTACCGCATCAAAGCTATTTCTATGTGGTCAATTGGATTACCGCACCATCAAACCTCGCATCCTTTCAAAGAGCAAAACAGCAGGACCTCCTGAATTTCACTCGAAGATGTAGGAGTTCCTTTCCAAGACAGAAACGGAATTCCCACCGAAACAAGCACTGTGGTGACCGCTTCGTGGTAATGACATTAAAATATGGACATTTTTTTTTACTCCCCCTCTCTCTCTCTCTCTCTCCTCAAATCAAAGTAAGTTAGCCGTTACCCAAACAGGGAGACTTTATAACAGTTGATGAGAGTACCTGTGACCGTCTCGGCCTCCTCCTAGATAACTGGAATTACTCCTCATCACCTGAGGGAACTTCTGAGTGAGAAACTTTGCACCGCTGAGAGCTTATGCATTACAAGGTCTGTGATCAGAAACCGAGTATCTAACATTCAAGATTAAAAACACAATAAGAGGAAATATATGGAAAAATTACGTACCTTTATTTTCAAATCCTAAACAGAATTTTCATAACTACTTCAGAATCTCATCCAAAGATGTATATCATATCTTGAGGTATCCGCTATCCTTGCAGTTTGTGATTACTCATGAACAAGTTTATTTTCATAACTATAATAATGGATAGATTAAGTGACTGATGACTGACTGACTGACTGGATGTTCAAAAGGATAGCTATCGTAAACTAAACTCTCGGAAAGACAATTGATAGCTTGGCCAAAAAAATCAATTAAACGACATAACATAAAATAAATAAATAAACAAAAACTATCACAATATTTCATCTCAATGTATTTTGAACTCTCAGGATAATAAGAAACTACCTGATCAAAACCCTCACCATGAATAAGGATAGAAACAAAAATTCAGACCTCTGTGAAATGGATAAGAAACATGGAAGCCACAATTCAACAAGGTTAAAATAGAGAAATATGCATAAACGTTCCCAACACTCGCATGAAAGAAATTTGCGGTCCAAACCCTAAACATGAGGGGCCTGCTTAGTCGCGAACAAATATCATGTCAATAAATCGTATGCAAATGATCAAGACGAAAAAAAGATGAATGTCATAAATCACAGCCTAAATGTAAGTGATTAAAAGAAAATCCTCAACTGGTTATGGGAACACACGATATTTTAAACACCTAATGGAAGTATGATAACAATATTACACCGATTGAAATCATTAAAAAAAAAATCTATGACGAACTAAACAACGTATTTCATTCTGGCTTCATCAAAGAACGGAAAGGAAAAAAGTCTCCCCTAGACCAATTGAAAGATCTCGAAGAAAAAAATCCAGACTTACGGAACAAACTCAAGGGGAAACCATCAAGTAATCTCTGCCTAATCCAACAAACCTACAAAAAATATTCTATGTAAAAAAAAGGACAATTTTGTGATGACTAACGTAACACTATAAAATAAAAATCTTATGTTCATCACGGGAACAGGAAGTCAAACTCTCGTTGCTAATGAAGGAATATGTGTAATAAATCTCAATCGAATAAGTTATAAATCATCAAACATTTACAGAAGACGCATCCAAAATATCGTAGATCAATATCACAGCTAGGCTTGTGGATATCACTGGAAACATCATGATAATTCTTGGATGATCCAGAGTCACTAAAATAACAACATAAAAAATAATCTGAACTTAAAAAATATATTTTAAAAATATGACATCAAATTAATTAGCGTTATATTACAAATACGCTAATAAAAATGGCCAAAAGTTAAAAACCCATGACTTTTCAAAGTAATATAAACTTCAGAGTGCTTCCGGGTAGTATCGCTAACCAAAAGTTTTTGGTAAAAGGCATTCAAAGGGAAAAATCTCATGACGGTATAAATAATCTTACTATATGGAAGCGCTGTCAAGTATCTCAGAGTAATTAAAATACAAACAAGTGTTGATCCAAAACTGTTCACAGCTAATTTTATGCAACATGCGAGAAGGTAATGAACTTTCAGAGCAAATAAACTTGCACAAGAAAGTCTATCCATATGTGAGAAGTAAGAAAACAGCAATGATACAAGGGGTAAAAATGACTAAATATCACGACTACATGTCATTGTGAGTATATCTGAATGTATACCAAATCAAAAGCAAATTAACAATAAATATTTTTAATATATGCTGTTGATAATAAAAAAAACCAATCAAGTGCACCTTCAAGCAATGTAACTCATCAACTCAAAACTGCGGAAGAAAGTATTCAAGAAGCCTCGCAAAAACCCACCTATTGAAAATCTGGATCATGATCACCCACATAAGGCGGGTGAGCGTCGCACCTGCGTTAAACAAGTAGCCCAAAAAGCGACGCAGAAAAACATCACTCAAAGGAATCGACGATGACCTGCTATTACTCTTTACTAAAAAGTAAAGGTCAAAAAAGTTCAGAATGAATAGTTAAGAATTTTCCAATATATTCATGGTTCATGACATACCTAGTTAAGAGAGGATGAAACCCATGTTAAATAATGACTGAACAAACCCTTTACGCCCACAATTATTTCTCTCTCTCTCTTTTTTTTTTTATAAACTTAAAAGGCTAATAACATGACAATCACATAGGGTTCGCTCATTCTTATGCACATCTGCTATGCGAATGATTTTCTTGGGAGGTCCCTTCGCCTCTTTGGTAACTTGACAAGCGAGGCCTCCTTCATATCAACTTCGAAAGTTTCCAGCAGCCTCACGGACAACTCCTATTGATTCCTTGAGAATGAACAAGATACCAAAATTAATAACTAAATCTAATGAACATTACGAAGCAGGAAGGACAGTTTCGCCTTAACTTTATAAGTTGAACTCACTAAGAAATACCTCAAATACCATTCTCATCAGATTCTTAAATTTGACATATCAGGAAGCATGACTCCACCATCAGCATTATTATTATTATTATTATTATTATTATTATTATTATTATTATTATTATTATTATTATCCAAGATCACGCATTTTTCTATGCACGAGTTTTTTCATTAGATTTATTCCTTGTTTCTCCAAGGAGCTGAAGGAAGTCTCAGATATAAGCATTCACATGTCGCGAAGAAAATACCGTTTAGACTGGTGAAAATCCACTCATTTCGGATTATAGGTTCCAAACCTCAAACAGAA
Source organism: Macrobrachium nipponense (assembly GCF_015104395.2). NCBI lineage: Eukaryota > Metazoa > Arthropoda > Malacostraca > Decapoda > Palaemonidae > Macrobrachium > Macrobrachium nipponense. The sequence goes on from NC_087200.1 coordinate 161,114,643, forward strand.
GCCTCTTAAATCACAAATGTTGGTGAAAAGAGATTTCTGCGAGTTATTAGTTTGATTAAAGATTAATTTGCAATGTGCATAAAATAGTTTACAATTTGTTTTCTTATCTTCTTTGTATATTAAATCTCATAAATGGGACTTAAACAATGGTGGGTCTATGATATATAATTATTATAATAATAATGGTAACGGCATAACTAACTCCCAAATAAAAAAAAATAATTTTTTCAAAATAAATGAGTTGGTTAATTGGCCATAGATTTGCCTGTAAATTATTAGTAATCATTTATTCACTTCAAGGTCACAGTCAGTGAGCCACTATAAGTGCATGAACAGAGTATACACTATCATTCGGAAGCTCTGAGACGAAATCATCCCAAGTCACCTGAATAACACTTAAAAAACAAATGAAATGCCATAATCAATATGTAATGAAAAAATGAATTAATGTACCGTTCATTGAACAACATGTTAAATATAAAAAAGCAAAAAAGAAATGATTGACTTGTGGTTCTCAATTTGGTGGTTTTGGTAAAAGCGTGCCCTATCGGCAAATTGGTGCACGGCAGGTAAAGCTGCGATTTGGCGCCAATAACGACGCGGGAACCCTGATTGGAAGACATTTTTCTTGACAGCATCATGTGGCGGGAAGACATCTCATTGGTGAGCAGCGGCGTTGGCGGGAGGCGCCCTGACTGGTCCGCCGGAGCATCCCACCGACCAATCAGAGCCGAGTGGGCGGCGCTTTCACCGTAAGGTTGAAACCACTGCTGAGAGTTTCTGGGGACGAAATAGGATCTCATATTCTATAATATATTTCCCCCCTCAATTAATTTTCAAACCCTTTGGAAAATATTACACGTCGTTAGCTGAAGGTAAAATGCTCTCGGACATTTCTCAGAAATCATCCTTTGTGTCTGTTCGCATTACAGGGCTCTGGAACGTCGTCGTGGCTATGTCAGGCTTCCTGCTGTATATAAGCTTAGTGTGAGAATCTTCTGGATGAACATTTTTATACATCGACGAACTACAGTAATGCTCTTTTCGAGGTACGGAGGAGGAGGAGGAGGACGACGAGGAGGCTCTCTCTCTCTCTCTCTCTCTCTCTCTCTCTCTCTCTCTCCGTCGAAATCAATAGGATACTTCGCAGCGTAAAGATGCTCTCTATCATCCGTTATGCTTTGAGGATACTCTTCGGCTCAGTTTCGGTGAAAACGGGGAATTCGAGATTGATTAAAACCGCACACGCAAACCTGCGCTCGGGAAGGCGGAGAGAGAGAGAGAGAGAGAGAGAGAGTGCGTGTTATGAAGGCACAAAAGGAGGCAATCATTTATCATGGATAACGTTCACTGGGACATCTATTTATATTATATCTTCGGTGACACATCAGGGACTGAATTGGAATTTTTTTGCACCAAAGTCTCAGCCATGAAATAATTATAATAATAATCTATGCGAACATTCAGACCAAATGCATATGCCCATACACAAATTACACAAACACACACACACACACACACACACACACATATATATATATATATATATATATATATATATATATATATATATATATATATATATATATATATATTTTTTGAGTGCGTATTGTATTGCACCTTGCTGTGTTTGTGTTTAGAGTGTGAACACATATGTGCATGTGGAAGAGACAGAGAGAAAGAGAGAGAGCACCTGAAGAAGTGAACAGTAGGGCCGTAACATCAAAGAAGTACGAAGGCCAGCAAGACAATAGTGTGACAGTGTAGGAAATGTTGAGGTGCTGTTGATGAGCCTTCAGTCCACCACGTGAAAGTGCCAATATTAAGGAAGTTTTCTGCGCTTTGTGTTTATAACAAATCCAACTTTAACTGTTAAAGGATAAACGATGCAACTGAAGATTCTCAATTTTCTGCCACGTTGCAACGGCCTATTAGAGGACAAGAATGATATTATATATATATATATATATATATATTATATATAATATATATATATATATATATATATATATATATATATATATATATATATATACATGTGTGTGTGAGTGAGAGTTCCCTTTAAATCATACTTAAAAGTACATATATTCATAAACGCCCAAACTACACACAATGACACGCCATATATGTATGTATAGCTAATACATACATACCATTACATATATATATATCTATATATAATATATAATATATATATATATAATTATATATATATAATATATATTTACAGATATATATAGAAATCTATATAGATATATATAATAATATATTAATCTATATAATATATAAATATATAAATATAATATATAATATATATATATATTAAATATATATTATATATATAACTACGTGTGTAAAATAGATGAGATTCAAATCGATTAAATTCTTGATTATGCAATTTGACCTGCTCTACCACTCTATCAGAAATCGTAAACTGACTGCTGTTAACCTTGGCGGCTTTCCCCCTTGTCAAAGTTGCATTCTCTTAGATCACTGATAAAACAGTAGAGAACCATTAATCTTACCATGGGTTTTTATTATTATTTACGTACTATTATTAATACCATGATTATGATTATTGCCATTTCACTATGACCACGACTGACAACCGAGGCTTTTCTCGCAACCGCATAAAATTGTTTCCAGGAGGATTTCGCTGTTCAATTAGAAATCTTTTCTGCGCGACGATAATGATGTCAGTCGATCAGTGTTACACACCCGGCCCTGCCAGATGTCGGTAAAGACGAGACGGGGTGGGGTGACTGACGGCGGAGAGGGGAGTGACAGCTGGCACCCCTATGGACCTACGTATTTCCCTATCCCCTCAACACCCCTCCCCCCTCCACCCCTTCCTCTCTTTTACCCTCCTGTTATGAATATCTGCACAATGGCTTTGTTGTGTCTATCCCCCTCCCTCCCTCCCACCCCCTCGCCTTCCTTGTGCAAGTGAAGGGGGGAAGCGAAGGGGCAGGCAGAGGGGGTCGAGATGGGGGGGGAGGGTGAGGCTATATCGGTGGGAATTTACAGTGGAGTAATAAAGCCCCTCTGAAGGACTGCAGACACAGCGCTAAATGTATAATCCTCAGTCATCGATTTGGGTGTCGGGAGGGCCTGAGGAGCACGTGCCCCCGCAACACACCTGCCGCGGGGCGGGACTGTCGGCACGCGCGCCCAATCAGCGGTCGGAACACGAACATGCGGCCAACCAGCGTTGGCCCGCCCAGCTGCCTTCGTATCCAGGTGCCACCGAAGGGACGCCGTGGCTCACAGCAGTTAGTTGGTTAACGGGAGGGGTGCAGGGCGGACGCAGTCAAACGCGCTCCTCTCTCTCCTTTCTCGCCCTCCGCCCCTCACACACTTAACGCAAAGCAAGATGTAGTAAGGCGCTTGGCCGGCGCTCTTATTCTTTACATAAGTTTACTTACGCTTACGAATGCAAACAGATTTTCTGAAACAAGTAACAGCTTAATCAAAATTAGAGAAAATCATTGGAAAAGAACCCACATCGTTTCATCTGTGATCTCAACTGTGATAATGCCTAAAGGTTTCCTGGTGAAAAGAAGAGAAGAAGAAATGAGTGCTTTGGATATGGTGGTTCCCTACAGGCCGTGGCGAAGTGACCCGTCCTCATTACCCTCCTCTACTTCCCCCTCCTCCTCCTCCTCCTCCTTCTCCATCACTTCAAAGACCGCTTCCTCCTCCATCCTCGCCCTTGCCGATTCCCAAGACCAGCCAGTGGATTTCAGTCTACGCAACAGACATGACAGTGGAAGCAAGGATATTCCGTCACCTCGTGAGGACAGACTACCTGCCTCCGAAGGGTGCGTCGAGGGAGTCAAAGAAGTGTTGCATGTACGCGGTCACGACAAAGGTAGTCGCCTGCTCGTGAGAACGCCCGACTCTGGTTTCAGTAGTCCTTCCGACAGCGACTTCTACAGGAGATCTGTCTACCAGCTGCAGCAACCTCGAATACCAGCCAGAATTCCCTCCGACGTCACGACCCCGACTCCTGACGTCGTGGAGCAGACGACGCCCTTAGCTCTCATCAAGAAAAAGGCAAGTGTCCACATCGACGACGGCGATGACATCGCTGGTGCCCTTCACGTTTCCACAGTGCATCCCTCCCCTTCAGACACCAGCGGTCACTTTCACGGGTTCCACGTCTCCATACCGAGACTAGACGACCCGCGCTACCTGATCCCACCGCAGACAAGTCCATACCACCTGTTGTCTCCCACGCTGTACTGGCCGCATGGCTCCTCCCCTCTAAGATCTCCTATACCTTACACATCCCCCCTCGGGCGATCTCCTTATGATCTCACTTTTACCTCTGTTCCTATGAGAAGCCCCCAGGAAGGCCTTAACCTGTCCCTTCGCCCCCCTGGCTCGCCCCGTCACAGCACGCCCATCAAAATCCCATCCAAATCCCCGGTGTCAAGCGCCACTGCTGCTTCCGCCACCACCACCACGCCCCAAAAACGAAAGTCGCAAAGCACAGCCTCCGGAACCCCGGAGAAGAAGGCCAAGACGACCAAGAAGTCCAAAGCGTCCAGACGTCTCAATTTCGACGAGGACAAATCATCTCCCGTTTCCGGCACCATCATCCGAGAACTCGAAGAAGGTGAGGAACCTTTAGTCGTTCGAAAAGGGGACATCGACCCCGCTTATAACGTTGTTGAGATCACAGAAGAAGCAAAAGCAGAGTTGGCAAAAATCGACAACAAGATCGGCGACTACGTTTGCCGACTTTGCAAGGAAATGTACGACGATGCCTTTGGTTTAGCACAACACAGGTGTTCCAGAATCATACACGTAGAATACAGATGTCCAGAGTGCGACAAAGTTTTCAACTGCCCGGCTAACCTGGCTTCCCACAGAAGATGGCACAAACCGAAGACCTCTATAGCAACTCCCACACCCAGCACCAGTGCCAACAGTGTCACTACATCCAAAAGTGAAATAGGCGGCGACCTTCTCGCAGGAAAGGAATACAATGAAAACAATAACAACAACAACAGCACCAACAACAAAAACCACCTTCTGAAGGGACCTCCTGCATTGGTTCCTCTCCCTCATTTCTTGAACATGTCATCGAGGGATGACGAGGAATCCATCGAGGGCGACCACCAGTACGAGTGCGATCTCTGTATGAAAAAATTTAAACGTCAGTCATACTTAAGAAAGCATCTGGCGACCCACCGAGGCGATGCCCTCGATGGAGGCGACGGAAGCAGTGAGGTAGTAGCGCCCGGACCCTCTCACGCCTCTCAGCCTCCGCCTCTGACGCCCTTGCTGTCGCCTCCTTTCCCAGGAGAAGTTCTCCCCTGCCATTTGTGCGCTGCGGCTTTTTACACGCCGGCAGCTTTGGAGCTTCACCTCGAATCTGCGCACATGAATCTCGACCATCATCCTCCAACATCCTCCACGCTGCACATTCCTCGTCCCCAATTCTCGCCGAGAGGTCACCTCCTGACGCAGACTTCCGCGCCTCCGCCACAACCTCCCCCTCCACCGCCGCCGCCTCCACCTCCACACCTCTTACATCGGCCACATCAAATTTCGGCGCCTACTTAGGCCCTGCCAGAAGGCAACCTTCCAAGGTCAAATGTTGCTTCCTGTCGTCTCCCTTCGGACTTCCCTTCGGCGTGATTGACGATGTCCTCTCCGACGAGGATTGGGACTTCCTGAAGAAGTCGGCGTGTTTGCTGGGCACATCGTCGACGCTGGTGCGCAGCCACAGACATATCATCCCTTCCACCAGCGACTGACTCTTCTTCCTTCAGCAGTTCGTCGTCATTTCTACTCATGAACCAGTCAGCAGCGTCCCGCCCTCCCCCAGCACCCCCGCCCGTATACTCGACTGCACGAAAAAGGTTAGGTACACATCCTTTCCATTCATAAATGTCAGGTCGTATCGTATGCAGTTTTATCGGTGCTAATCATGGTACATCTAGTCACTATTATCTAATATATAACTTATTCTAGCTTTTACGTTCATTTTTCTGTGTATATAATTATCTTTAGATAGCTGGGCTGGCAAAAGGTCTATATTCTAAAATCATATATCTATACAATACTGAATTTATAACGTAACGCTTGAGCAAAATTGTATATTTATATATATATATATATATATATATATATATATATATATATATATATATATATATATATATATATATTGAATCTTGACAAACCCAATCTAATCCCATACCTTGGCCACCGCAGTTGTCTCAAGGCAAGTACAAATGTCTAGAAACTAAATTAGTATACTTAGTTGTAGTAATTTATTTGAACTGTAGCTTGTGTGTACTGTAATGCAACGTTTGACAGTAATTCATTGCAAAGTAAACAATCAAGAAAGTACCTGAAATCACCAGAAAGATCACAGGATAGAAACCTTTTCTTTATTATTAATTTCTGTTCTTGCTCTCCCTTTCACTGTTTTTAAGAATATTATATTAACGTCTTTCTCTATTTTCAAGAATATATCATTAAAATTGAACTCGCCTCATATTTAATCATTTCTTAACATAATTTTTTTGCTTCTATAAGAACGTCAGATTTATCGTTAGTGCCAGTCAATTTCAAAGTCCCAAGTGATGCATCTGACAAAGCAACAGAGGCTTTCTCTTACGGAAGTAATATTGAAAAATGGCTCTTTTCCAGCGTATGCATAAGACTCAAAGTAGTAAGCGCGCGCTCGATTTATTGATTTCCGAAATGTGGTTTGTGTGTTTGCTCGCCCTCACTGCCAATTCGTGTGTTCTTTTTGGTTACTTAGAATTAAGTTCAATTTAACGTAGTGTTAAGGCTCGATTACATTTAGATTCTTTTCTGCGTCAGAAGTCTTTATTCTCTATGATAGGCTTACGTGTGTCATTGACACCACTGTGGGGCTGGTTTAATTTAAGAATTCCACTATCCATTAAAATCTCTGTGCGTATGCCGACTTAGGAGTTTGTGTAAGGGGCAAGTCGACGCGCATTTACGCTCACGCGTTCTTCGACTTGAATCAGGAATGATTCAGTTCCTACTTTCTACACTTATTAAAACTACTTTCTTGTTTATATGCCAGAAACCATCCCTTATCTTGATTTCAACAACTTGACATTCAATCATTTAATTTTAAAAGGTATATTTCACAATAATAATAAAAACAAACGCAGACTGCGTATGCCCATGGCGTAACAACATTACTGACAACAAAACAGTTTTTAATCATTAATAACTGTTACCACATCGTTCTTTATTAACTTATTAATGGCCCCGTCATTCAGGCAGTCAATACCGCCGCAATCGTCATCATCATTATCGATTAGCGTCATTACCGCCGGAACCGCTGATGCATTTGTTGTCAGGGTGTAAAGAATGCTCATTCAATCTCTGTTTCCCACACCATATCGTCACAGTTTTATTAGCTGAACAAATATCTCTCTCTCTCTCTCTCTCTCTCTCTCTCTCTCTCTCTCTCTCTCTCTCTCTCTCTCTCTCTCTCTCTCTCTCCTGACTTTTAACAAAATTCTATAAATTTCTGCCAGAGCTGGCTCACTGATATAGCAATGTCCGCCTGTCTGTCTCACACGCCGAGTATAGGTCGATCCCTCACTTATCGATTTTCTTATTTAGTCTTTGTTAGGGGTTATTCGATCTCCCTCCTCACCCATCCATTTTTTTCTTTTTTCCTCCCTCTCCCCACTCTCTCTCTCTCTTTTCTCAACCTTCTTACTTTCTCTCTTACTCGGCCTCACTCGGTGGATGGCGTGCGTCCCGTACAACTCGACTTCCAACACTTGTAATTACTTCCAAATTTAATCTTTTCTCTCACTCTCTCACTCACTCACTCACACACTTGTACACTTTCAGTTACTTTTTATAGACTTTCCGCAAACGCTCGCTGTCTTCATTTCCGTTCGTTTGTCGATTATTATAGGCGTTATCGATTTGCCTAGCCCTTTCATTTTCTTTTCCTTTCGGCTCTTTGTTCTTGCGGTCCATGTGGTGAAGGCAGCTGTCATTACCTTCAGTAATTCACTATACATTACATATGCATATACACAACATACATACACGTATACATAAAATATACATATATAGATACTTAAAATTCAAATTTAACACCTGATACTCTCATATCACAAACTCCCTAAGAACTTGCCCCTTCTGCAAACTAAAGACAATCAAGAGAAAATGAAGGGTTTATAAATTTTATGCAAAAACACAAAAATATAAAAATCGTAAAACTTAAAATAAAAAACCCACAGACGACATCGCGCATGGAAGCTTTTTACTCTGAAGCGTTAACTAAAAATTGGTCAATAATTACTAGGAAGGTTTTCATTTCAAACCCGGTTAAAATGTGATCATTGATCTTACTGAATGAAATGAGATCTAAATGATCATTGTAGCAAAAGCTTCCAGTGCTTAAGAACTAGTCTGTAGAAATTCAATTAGAAATCTAAAATTAATTAGTAGTTAACCAACCACTGAAACCATTCGAGTGAACCTCGGTGTGCTGGGAAGCGTGCAAAAAGTCTCGACAAGGAAATTCCGTGCAATCATCTCGTGCAATATAAGGCAATTAAGATAGTTATGGATAGCCTGTGTTATATGAGAAGGTATTTCGCTTCCTCCTGTTTCCAACCGATGAGGGGCGCGGAGGAAGCTGCTTGCGTAGGTGTTCTTATGCGTAAGGTACAGTAGTGTAAAATAAAAAAAAAAACCTTTTGCAGGTAGACTTGTGACGATGTCATCTTAGGAGTCATTCTCTCCCGGTATGCGCACGAGATTTTAATTTTAGCAAACCCCCAGTTTAAAACCAGATCCAAAACCCACACTACAGAACAAATTTCAAATTACTTTAAACGGAGATGTAGCGACCTTTGCAAAAAGATTTAAAAAAAAATTAAAATTAATAAAAAAAAAAAACTGTTTTATTCAATAGGTATTCAACGTTCGATTAAAAACTCCCAAAAATTCCACCTATATAGAAATCTGAAGTTCGACCGACATACAGAAATTTTCTAATGGATCGCTGCACCTCCTTTTTGGTCCCCTTATATTTTCATTATATATATATATATATATATATATAATATATATAATATATATATATATATATATATATATATATATATAATCAATTTACGACCCCTTCTGTATCCATAGGTTAAGTCTGATATATATATATATATATATATATATATATATATATATATATATATATATATTGCACGTGTGCGCACTCGTTGTGCAAGTGTGTAGGTGTGCGGCGTTCTCCAGGCTGTGCGTAGACTAGTAGGTGAAATTTTCGTCTGTAAGTGGAATTTAGCAGTTAAGGTAAACCGTACCGTGTATCTAAGAGTGCCATAGGAATGTACAGTTTTCACGTATGTATGCACTAATTTATTAATAATTTATTCACTGTATAAAAACCTATAATCGTGTGGAGACTATTCAGCCCTCGACACTACCCCTCTTCAATTGCTATCAATTTATTTAAGAATTTATTTAGCTCTTAGTTATTATGCGGTAAATGTAGAATTTGTGATGATCAATCGCTTACGGGAAGTAACCAAGAATAAATCTGTTATTTAATCTCTCATCTATTAAATGAATTAACAAGCAATTTCATCATTGGCTCCCCCTTTATAACAATGCAAGACACTTTATTGTAGCAATTTCCGTTGTTCGCAGCATGAACGTCAAATGATCATATGATGTTTACCTCTCAATCTATCGGTATTATTAGCGGACACCCGAAAGGCGTTTCATCATTAAATACGAAAAAAAAGAACCCATAGAAATAAGCCAATCACATCTATGGTTAAGTAGCGCATAGGTCCTCACGTTAGTAGACTAGAGAACGCGATTGGTCGAAATTCTAAAATCATTTGTCGAGGGGCGGAGCCAGGCCGTCTAGGCGAGCGACGGACGCTCGTCGGCTAAGCAAGACCCCGCTGGCTCGCCAGGTACCGGACGCTACGCTAAAATAGGGACACCGGCCCTCAAGGTGGCTCCCTTACGAATTCTTACGAATATCGCATGAACGTATCACATTTTATTCACTATATAAATAGTACTTGTATATACTGGCGTTCAAGACATCAGTTTACAGGGATATGGAGGCATTTCTTGAAACATTTCCCGGCGAATGGCCCCGCTCGGAGAATTTGCCGTCTTTCTTACATTTTAAGTTCAGTGGAAGAGCTGCTGGGTTGTGTGTGTGTGTGTGTGTGTGTATGCTTCTATTTGCGTGACTGCGTTAAATAAGTATGTCAACAGGAGTGGCTCTGTTTGTGTCAACAAAAGGGTGGCTGTTGGATGCGTTTGTCTGACAAGCATGATGTTCGTGCGCGTGGCATGAACGCCTCCTCTATCCTGAGTGACGTGCGTGTTCAACGCTGACTTTATATATTCATTTCTATATGTTTAAGCACTAAAAGTAGGAACTCTGATGATCTCTAAATGCAGTAGAGTAATACAGATTATTCGAGTGCGTAATGATCTCTAGCATAGGAATAAGCATTTTTTTTCCCTGAATAGAATAAAAAAAAATTGAAAATAAAAAAAAATGCCATCACTAATCTTCAGTAATAATATATAGAAGTATTTCGATTCTTACCTCAATTAGATAACTAGCTAAAATTAACCCATATAATTACCTCATAACACGATACATATTGGCCTTTGGTATCAACAGAATTTTACATGAAATATTTTACGCTTTATGACCACATAATTATGTGTTAAGTAAAAGACAGGAATGAAATACCTCCATATTATTAACATTATGATTTGCGCTGAATGCAATGGAGTTATACCTATGAATATAAGTAGGACCAGTTATCCTCTGCCTACAGAGGATACTATATATATATATATATATATATATATATATATATATATATATATATATATATACATATATATATATACTATATACATACATAAAAAACATATCATAGTCGTATAAGCGGAATTGGGGGCAATGACACCTAAAATTAATATTCTGTGCTTCATTGCATTCAGTCAGGGCACCGCTTGTCTTTCATTATTCTTGATGTAATGCACTTTTTAAGTTGATATATTTCCACCGCGCGTGTACAGACCCTTACGTAATAGTTGCATGCGTTTATTAAGTTAAGGCAAATTCCGTTATGATTAACACCCGCAATATAAAGGCTTATGTGCAATTCTACCAATCTCTGGTTATGTCATTTATTCCTTTAGTGTATTTCACATCAGGTTTAGTAGTTAAACGTAAGGCATTAGTATATTTAAGGCCTATTTATAGATATTTGGTTGAGTTTTATTTTTATTTTCGGCTGAATGATTTCGGCTGATGGATGGGTGGATTCTAGTCACATTCGATAGCGATGCGGACGTTAGTCACGGTGAAGCGACCATGGGATTATGGCCCTTATCCTCACCTCACTTTGGGTTGATGATCTTTGCTTCCGTGTTTGGGAACCTGTCCGAAAGGATTTGCTGCAAATAAATATATCCGATTCGTTTCAAGTTCTTCCTTGTTTTTTTTTTTTCACTTACGTCTACGTGGAACTTTCAAAATAAAAGGGAGTTCTCTCATTTCCGGTCTGTATGAAATTCTTATTGCTTCAGGCGTACCCGAGTCCTCACTTCTCTATCTATCATCCACTTTTGTCATTTTCACTCTTGCTATTCTTTCTACGCAACTTAGTTATATGGATTATTCATTCGGGTATTTCCTCAAACATGATCTGTCTTCTATTAGCGCTAGCATGTTCCCGTTTTCTATCCACAGCTTTTCCCCTCGCGGATAATCCCATGGTCCATCGAAACGATCTCAGTCCGCTCGTAGTCTAGTCTAAACAGTTTTAGAAATAAATAGCAGTCTAATCTAAACAGTCTTAGAAATAAATAGCTCTTAGGAATAGTCTTAATTCAGTACTACAAACAGTACTTCTTCACTTCTCTTTCTCTTTCTCTTCACATCTCTTTCACTTTATTATCCTGGACATCAGCTGCTCTGTAGTGAATGCTACACCAGTCAAGCTATGTAGTTGTTACCAGTCGCTCTGGGTTAGGAGGCACCCCGTTCTTTGCCTCTTCCTTTTTGATCTTTTTCTTTGGATCGCTGGTTTCTGCATCAAAAAGTACTTCCCTGGTTTCCTTCCTTATAACCAATCTCCCTAAATGAGAACTAGTACCTTAAATCAATTGAACAAAAGTCACACTAGACTGCTGTTGTCCGTTAGTTGCTAAAATATTCAAAGAAAAGCCAGTTGCGCTCATTGAGAGAGAAAGTCTGAAATCAACCAGTCAACGTTGCCCTTTCTGGCCTCTTGTGGGGGGTGGGTCACCCACTCCCCAGCCCCGGCGGTGGCTCTCTCTCCCTCGGGGGGTAGACGCGAACCTAGGAACTCTGATTCAGATCCTCTCGTGATATCCATCCAAGTAACAATTTGATCGAATACATCTGAACTGCAAAAAAAAAAAAAAAAAAAAAAAAAAAAAAATGCACAGCGGTTCATAGCTTGCTACTAATATACTTTCACTCTAAGACTTTATGTTATTTGAGTAACTATAAACAGGTTCGTGTTACCGACACGCCTCCAATACACTGGTTATCTACAAGACTGATCTTAAAATTGGCAACATATAAAACGAATACATTTCACCTCTATGAGGACAGGTTAAGCCGTATCTCAATTGCTTTAATTGGGATTAGCAAAAAGCAATCTTGAAAATGGCTACTGGCTTTGGTCTTTTCTGGTTTTCACACTGAGAGAGAGAGAGAGAGAGAGAGAGAGAGAGAAAGCAATGTATTTATTTGATCTCTTAGGTTTAAGCAATGTCAGTATGATCTCGCTTTGAGAGAATCTGGTGTGTTATGATGAGAATAAAATAAGCGACCGGTTGCCTATTCTCATCATTACTAAGAGGAAGTCATTTGTTCTTGTAGTTAGTTCCCCTTGCAAGTATTCTCATGATTCTCTGATTCTGTAGGATTCTCATTTTTAATGCTTATTCCTTCACAATCCTTATGATGACGGCCCCATTATATGATTCTCATTATTCCTAATCATTTCGTTCGCGAATCTAATGTTTATGAAGTTCTTGATTCGCATATTCACATTGGGTTCAGTCAATGACTCTCTTACGATGCTCTTCTGATTTTCTCAGCGTTTTCCTAATGATTCTCATGCCCTCATGATTCTCATTTGTTTAAATTCGATCTTTAAGATTCTCATATTCTTACAATGTTCGTGCGGTGTTCAGTTCTCATCAAGTTCAACTCGACGTCTTTCTAACGATTCTCAGTTCTCCGGAACATTACCCCCACGATTCTAATTTTTTCGTAAGATTCAAAAGTTCTCACTCATGATTCTCAAATAACTGACCCTCTCGATTCTCATTTGCATGAAGTTCGCATCGGATTTCTCTTCTTGGGGAAAACGTCATAATTTGTAAAATGATTGTGCTTAGTCTTTCAACTTTTCTTTTTCTCTTCGTTATTTTTAATGTAAACTGTAATTTTAATTTAGATAATTTAGATGTAATTTTAATTTAGATAATTTAGATGTCATCTCATTTCTAATTTTACTGGGACCAGATGTCATCCCTTATGACAAAAACAAGAACAACAACCAAACCTTATATGACAGATATATAAATCCCAGCAAATCTCCTCTACATAAATACGGAAATATCGTAAAACAACAAACAAATACCCTATTGACCATCAAAACCAAACATATGTTCTCATAAATATACACACATGTTCAGATGCTAAATATACACACTAAACATCGCGTGTAAGGATTCTACCCACAAGGGGATGACGCAGGTCCACGACCATTCAAAATCATTCAGATAGAAAGTTGCGTTAATGGGCGACACACAGGAGTCTTTCAATGTGGAAAGTCTAGTCATTTAGCAAGTAAGTTTTAAAGAAACAAAACCCGGTAACAAAGTACGTTCCGGGCAGGAAGTACATCTAGTCAAAAAGTCAACTTCTAGATATAAGGGAAAAACTTAGCCATAAGCAACTTGCAACGGATTCGTTGAAAGAATCTAGTCAAGCAGGAGGTGCATTCTTGATGAAGAAGTACAGAATTTATTATGAGAGTAGAACGGATAAAACCCGGTGAACTAGACAGTTTTAATCATAGGGCTCAATCTAGTCAAAATATTTTCTTGAACCCAAATTCCAAATCTAGTCACGATACTCTCAATTCTAGTCAAATGATAGTATACTTATACTCTCTAGTCATATCTAGTCATAGATTCTAGTGGCAGATTCGGAGCTGAAATGATGACGTCAGTCAGAGCACTTTGGGAGCTGCTGATTCATACTGACCGTGGCCTTATTTGAAGATTCTAGTCATTACTCTAGTAAATCTAGCTAAGACTTACCCACAACACGACTCTAGTAATCTAGTCAGTGTAAATGAGGTAAAATTCTAGTCAATATTTTCTAGTTTTAGTCTAAAAAATCTGAGGCTCGTTATTCAAAGCTGATTCTAGTCAATGGAAGATCTATTTCTAGTCATAAAATAGATTTCAATAGACGATTAAGACATTCACCTGAAATATTTCTGTCATGAAGTAGATTTCAATAGACAATCAAACCCCTAAAAAGGGATCCAATAGACAATTAAGATATGTATCTGCAAAAAATCTAGTCATAAAATAAACTTCAATAGACATTTAAGACATTTGAAAATAATCTAGTCATAAAATAGATTTGCATTAAAAAAGACATCAGACAATGACAATAAGTCATAGATTTCAATAGACAATTAAGACAATGAAAAAATCTAGTCATAAAACAGATTTCAATAGACAATTAAGACAATGAAAAAATCTATTTATAAAATAGATTTCAATAGACAATTGAAGAAATCTAGTCATAATATAGATTTCAATAGGCAATTAAGATATTTATCGGAAAAAATTCTAGTCATAAAATAGATTTCAATAGACAATTAAGACATCTGGAAAATTCTAGTCGAAATAGATTTCAATAAGCAATTAAGACATTTATCTGAAAAAAAATGTAGTCATAAAATAGATTTCAATAGACAATTAAGACATCTGAAAAATCTAGTCATGAAATAGATTTCAATAGGCAATTAAGACATTTACCTGAAACATTCTAGTCAAAACAGATATCGATAGGTAAGACATTTTTTTTTAAATTCTAGTCATAAAATAGATATCGATAGGCAATTACGACGTTTCTTTGAACCACTCTAGTCATCAAGTAGCTTTCAACAGAAAATTAAGACATTTAACTAAAAAAAACTCTAGTCATAAAACAGATTTCAACAGAAAATTAAGATGTTTAAAAAAAAAAAATTCTAGTCATAAAATGGACATTGAAAAAAAAAATTAATCAAGTCTAGTCAAATAAGTTGCTTGTGGTTTTCAAGCAAAGGTCGGATGACCCTCTCGATGAGTCATTGTCTCTAGTCACTAGAATGAATAATAGTTTGGTTCTTGTCGCCATCCTGATGAATTCTAGTCATTCAAATTCTGCTCTAGTCATTAAATTGAATTTATGTCATGGAAAGTCAATTCTAGTCATCAATCGGATCTATGTCAAGTACAATAGCCCTAGTCATTCATATAAATTTAGGTAATCAAACATTTACTCTAGTCATTCGAATAAATCAGGTAACTTACACACATCGATGCTAGTCACTCAGATAAAGTTATGAATATAACTGCTAGTCAGGAGAGAGATTTGACTCATCAAACATCACTGCTAGTCACGATAATAGGTTTAAGCAACAGTACTGATTCTAGTCACGGGAACGATTTCAAGTAAAACATCAATTCTAGTCATGAAATTAATGTTATTATTTCTGGTTCTAGTCAGATAAGTCATGTCGTTGGTTTTCTAGTCAGTGGAATAAATTCTAGTCGTAGAAAGTTAACTCATCAAGTCACCAGGTTCAAGTTAAATCACAGAATATTTGATCTAGTCACACAGAGTTCATTCTAGTCAAAATATCTAGTCCTCAACAACCTATTAACAATCTGTAAGGGAAACAAGCTATTGAAAATTACATTAGCAAAAAAAAAAAAAAAAAAAAAGTACATAGTAACACTATCTCTAGTCAGAAACACGACCATTCAAATTACTTCTTGTCACGAAGACATTCTGCTGAAACGATGTCTGGTCATAAAACCCTAAAAGACGATCTCATCTTGTAAACACTTTATATGATGATCTGAAGCCACACAAATCTCTTCAAGCAGAAGACGTCACGAAATCTGGCTTAGCAGGAAACAACAGAACATTCCAAGACATGCTCCAAGCAAGGTCGAAATATCATTGAGTAATTCATTTTCAGTAGAGTGGTAGTTTACTTTTCTTTAGTTTTAAGTGAAATTATGTGTGTGTGAGTGAGTGGTTTTCATATTTTAGTAGCCAGAGAAACTAGTCATAGAATGTAAGGGTCCTGTCTATAAGTGTGACCTACAGTCTCTAAATTAGTTTAGTTTTACGAACTTGTAATGAGTCATGACAGATCATTTCTAGTCAGAGAAGAGTCATTCTAGTCAGATTTTATATAAGGCATGCATATCTATGTATGTATAATGAATCAACATACATACAGATGCATACGAGTAATCCAATTACGAAGAAAGGAGATGAGATCTCCGCGAGGACACTAATAAAGGTATCCAGGTATGAAATGGTGGACTTAGACACGAAGCGTGGCCAGAGCGAATGAGGGAAGGGAGGAAGAAGGAGGTGGCAGATATGCGGATGAAGCAGCAGAACAGCTAGACACGAGTACAAACAAACCAAATCGCCCCACGACGGCAAATTGCTTCGTCAAATCATCTCTAATTGATTTTGATATATAAAAAAAAATTCATTCTTTTAGGCCTTCAATTAATAGTTTATTTACTTTTTTTTATATCTGCAAACGATTTATTGATACCGCACTAGGTTCTGTTTTTTTTATTCAAAGCAGCCACTGAGAGAGAGAGAGAGAGAGAGAGAGAGAGAGAGAGAGAGAGAGAGAGAGAGAGAGAGAGAGAGAGAGAGAGAGAGAGAGAGAGAGAGCCTAATACAGTCAAACTGAACGTTATGTGTCTAAATTCAGCGTAGTTCAATTTGCGAGAACAATCAACGCCTGAAGCAAAACCTTGCTGCAGCTTTGTACATAATATGTATAATATGATTTGGACTTTTCCAAGAGATATATTTTCTTCCTTTCACTTTCTCTGGGCAGAAAGTGGAGAGGAAGAAATAACTAATTTACTGATTAAGAATCCTTTTATCTTAAATGAGTTATAAAACTTAAAGTACACTTTATTTTTTAAGATATCTTTCACTCGGCGTTTTCCATTTAACACAGCAAAGTCTATCATGGCATCAAAGTGATCATACTTAAATACCATTATTGGACTTTATACATTTTTTACGTATATGAGAGTGTGTCATCACTACCACTTCACGGTTTGCGCTATCCAGCAAAATCTTTGTGGTTTTATCTAAGAGGTTTCACGGGACCACCGCATGCCAGTAATCATTTACGGTGTCAAATGTATACGTCTTTGAACTTTCAGCCTTCGAACTATGTGTATATTGTTGAGGAAAAACTGCTAACGATCAAAAGTTGTGAAGGAAAGCAGTTCGCAAAGTTCATACAGGCGTATACGAAAACACTCAGTAGGTTTATATTTTGTCTTTTTTCTAGCTATCTAACTATATATATATATATATATATATATATATATATATATATATATATATATATATATATATATATACATATAATTTCATATGTGAAATATTACATTAATTTAGTAGGCTGGGCGCCTTCCAGTCGCGTATAGGACAGAGCTGGATCAGATCTCACCGTAAGATTTAATAAGCGGATGTCGAATGTTGAATTTTATTTCATTAGAGCCATTCAAACATCCCATACCAATACATTCTACCTTCTTAACTTCTCTACTTCTTTCCTCTCTTCCCTCCCTCCACATCTTACTTTGCTTTTCTTGTTTTCGTTCTAGCTTTATGTTGTGACTGGATAATTAGTAAAAGCGTCTCTTAAAGCTGTAATCATAGAAAACAAGAGGAGAGCGCTATGATGTATGTGTGTGAAGTTTCATGTATGCGTGTGTGTGTGTGTACATATATATATATATATATATATATATATTATATATACATATATATTATACACATACATACATACAACCTTTTAGTCTATTTGTTAATGTGTATTTAGTCTTTATTTAAGTTTCCTGTGGCATATTTCACATTAGTTTTTTGATTAGATTTAAGTATAACGAATTGTACCTACTCCTAAGTTAATTTTAAGAATGTTCTCAAATATTATTATACTTTTTTTAATTTTATAAGTAAACCTATAAAATGCTTCAATTTGAATTTTCAAAACCACATTTGTACCATATTAGCTCACTGTACGATAAAACTGCATCACACTGTACCTGTTCATTATACTGCTCTTTTGTAATTTGCAACAAAGGATGTGTACAACAAAAACTGTAATTTCTTTTATTATTTAACAAAAAAGATAAAATCTATATTGTATATGGCATTAATGACTAGTCAAAACCCTCATCTATTTATTTACCCTTTAAATGAAAATATCCTTAGGAGTGTAGGATGAACTAAAAAATCTCTACTTCATTTTATTCCCCTTTGGTGTTTGTATATAAAGAAAAGAGTTAAAAGTAACTTTTAGGAAAGACGATCTTGAATGACTGTTTTATAGTCAATCTCGTTATCGGTTATTTCCTGTAGACCCATTTTGTCTCATCAATGTATATTTTAAAGAAATCTAGTCTCCGATACCACCCTTCATCCATTAAGAAAAGAATGTTGTTACTCTTTGAAGTTTAAAAAGTAGAGTTCTCAATTCCTACTGTGTATTCAAATTCACCGCAAACGAAGATAAACAAAATCATATATTAATGTGAGGCCATTTTCACCGAGCTGCGTTTGCAGTGGATCGATAATAATAATTGTTCTTCCTGAATGAAGGTATTGCAAGATCCCGCGTTACTCTTTGAAGAGTTCATGTCAAATTTAACAAGAGCACCACATCTGTTATACGGTTAAGTGGTCAT
The DNA here is from genome assembly GCF_015104395.2 of Macrobrachium nipponense. Lineage (NCBI taxonomy): Eukaryota > Metazoa > Arthropoda > Malacostraca > Decapoda > Palaemonidae > Macrobrachium > Macrobrachium nipponense. The sequence goes on from NC_087200.1 coordinate 161,133,750, forward strand.
TTTCAGTTATTTTACTATCACATAACGAAATCATATGTCAATGGCTGATAGTCACATGAAAAAAAGATTCATGTACGCAGTAGCTTAAGGGTCGATGCATTTTTGGCAATTGTATAACTGCCCAAAACATTGGCTTATTAAGTGAATGGTCATCTAATCAATAAATCCCTTTCTTCCAAAATCT
>NC_087200.1:161138933-161158933 GCF_015104395.2 Macrobrachium nipponense
ACAGGCCTAGTTTCTTTCTTTTTATTTTATTATTATTATTTTTTTTGCCATGCCCAATGGGATCAGGTAATTTACGCGGTGGTAAATTGGGTGTAGGAAACATAATGAGAGTATTTTCAAGAAAGTTCTATGGTTAATCTTTAAGATACGGGATCCCGCTTCTTTGAGGGAAAGTCTCGGGGAAATGCTCCCTGCCTACTTTTGGGTATTTCTCCCGTCAAAGGTTTTCTTGGCGTTTCTTGTCCATCTTTTAAAAGAGACAAATCTCACCCCTTTCTCCAAAGTCAACACCCAATCGTTTTTCCTTCCCCCGCCCTTCTGCCTTACTTAGTGGTGTTCCATTAGACCTGGCCGCGGTAAGGATACTGGCTCCCAGTCCCACAGGTGTCTATAGGCCGGTTTACTGGCGCCAGTTTACTGGCGTCAGCAAACTATCCCCGTGCAAAGGCAAATTAGTAAACTGTCCTGGAGAGTTTACTGTCCAGGATAGTGGCAAGTAGAGTAGAAATCCCGGCTACTTTACTAGCCACTATCCGGACACCTGAGCTACTGGCGCCAGTAACTATGCCCGTGCAAAAGCAAACTTTCCCAGTTGTCACTTGCCTTCAGAAGGATCATCATGTTAGAGAAGTGGAATACCGAGGATATAATGAAATTTTTGGATAAATACGAGGAATTTGAATGTTTGGGGAACATTAGACATAACGATTACATGAATCGTAATAAGCGGGATGTAGCTCCTCTAGAAATAAGAGATGCTTTGATTGAATTGGAAGTCAACATTCCTCATCGTGGTATCCTTCTTAGATATGGTAGGATCTACTAGACGTAGCAGGTCCTCAAATTTCTGTTGGTTCATTCTCATATGCTTCCTATATTCTGAAGGATCTTCGTTTACTAATTCACGAACTAAAGCACTAGAGCCTCCTAATATATCCTTCCTTTGAATCCATTTTCTCCCCCACATTTTGGGTTTCTTCCTTTTCTTTTTGATGAGCAACTGTACTTCTCTAGCGAGAATGACAAAAGCAGCATCAATTACTTCATCTATGTCAGAAGACATCTTGCTCGCCGCTGGCGGCAACTTCTACCCAAAACATTGTCCTCGTGCAAACACTTACTATCCTGGAAAGTTTACTTGTCGCTAGTTACTGGCGTGAGTGAACTATCCCCGTGTAAACCGACCTTAAACAACCTCGCCCCCCTTCAGCCCACGCGTGGGTACACATACATACAAATATATACTGTATACACACACACACACACACACACATATATATATATATATATATATATATATATATATATATATATATAGATTTATATATAAAGAGCTTGAATATCAAATTTATTTCTTATAGCAGTTTCGAAGACTAAAAGTTGTCCGTCACCAGTCAGTCCCTGTAGGACAAGTTTATATGAAACTTTAGAGAGCTCATATAAAAACTCCCCGTGCTATGTATATCTATATAAAATTTTACATATATATATATATATATATATATATATATATATATATGTATATATAAATATATATATACATACATATATATATATATATATATATATATATATACACACACACACACACACTATATATATATATATATATATATATATATATATATATATATATATATAATTTAATGTGGTAACTAATATTGAAAGTTAACGAGAAATTTTTTTTTTACAGATATTTTATTTAAGTCTAAAAGTCACTCTGGACTTTTAGGTGCTTACTGCACCGGGTGACAAAAATTTGGGTCCCCTTTTCTTTCACCTCCGCCGACAGACCATTTAGAAAGTAATGACTAATTTCTTTCAGCTCCTTGTCATTGAGAAAGACCATATCTCTGGACACTGTATCTCCAGCGATCCTGGATGGCTCCCCGCAAATGCTTCAGTGTTGTGAAATATGAGTCTGCTTATATAAATAGTATATATATATATATATATATATTTATATATATATATATATATATATATATATATATATATATATATATACAGAAAGGAAGGTTGGGGCATCTGGAATGCCGTAGATGTAGTATAAACAGGATGGAGAAAAGTCAGCGTAGCATCATGCATTCATTTTCCAAATTTTCGAGGCTTTGGGTCTCATCATCAGGGCTGTAAAATATACAAAATATACAAATTAAAAAAGACTCAGTATTAATATCAATAAAAATGGAACAACACAAAAGTTAAATGTAATAATTTAAAAAGTGAACTAAAAAAAAATTTTAAAAATTAAAAAGTGAAGAATGCTTAAATTAGCACGTATCTCCATGGAGTTAAAAAAACTGAGTGAAGTTCTCTGGTTTTCAAAGGAGGACGTCAACTATGCTATATATACAACAGTTCTATATAGAGCATAGTTGACGTCCTCCTTTCCAAACCAGAGAACGTCACTCAGTTTTTTAACTCCATAGAGATAGGTACTAACTTCACTTTTTAATTTAAAAAAAATATATTTTTAGCTCATTTTTTTAATTATTACATTCAACCTTTATGGTGTTCAATTTTTGTTGATATTAATACTGAGTCTTTTTTTAATTTGTATATTTTGTATATTTTACAGCCCTGAGGATGAGACCCAAAGCCTCGAAAATTTGGAAAATGAATGCATGATGCTACGCTGGCTTTTCTCCATCCTATTTATATACACACACACACACACACACACACACACCACACACATATATATATATATATATATATATATATATATATATATATATATATATATATATATCTGAAACAATATTAAGTGAAAGTCTGAAGTTAAAGATGGCAATATTTATATACTAACATCAAGTTGCGAGTATTTAAATACATAGGACAGATGTAGCCTGCTGTAATCTATGAAATGTACATTAGGAGTTGGACCTCATCTTTCTACTTCCCACTCTTTTCTGATTGCCCTTTGTTTTGCTTTCACAAGGAACTGTTGAAAAAGTGTTAGACATCCTGTCCCAACGGTGTTTACGTAACAAAAACAATATAGGTTACATCACTGGCAATGCAATAGTAGAAAAGGTAGAAACAATCTGCTGTACCGAGCGCGTTGTACCTTTGACATCAACAAACAATGTCACAGGTGGTTCCGGTACAATTACAATCACGATATTTGCGGACATAAAACTACATTCTGGAATCAAGAAAGAAATCAAATATTGCAACTTTTTGTAACTGATGGTATCTTGAGATGTTTACGGGAAGGGGCAGGGAAAACGAAACTGGCACGAGGAAGGAAATCAATCTAAGCAAGATAAGAGAGGAAAAGGAACAGACCCGGCTGGTGACATTTTATTCACCATATCATAGTTTTGAGGTTCAAGGGTCTCAGGAGAAATTCTAAATTGTACCCTCTGGATTACAAACAAATAAATGTTCTACTCATTACGACGTCACTCGACCTCTATATAATCTATACGGTACAGTATACTTTCAACTTGAAACACTTCAAGCCAGGATATCTCCAAAAAGGACTTCAGCAACCCCGTTTTCAGTTAGCTGATAACACCACGAATTCATGATAGTTGACATTAATGGACACTGAAAGTCCATTATTATTCTTCGAAATTTACTTGGCGTTAATTCTAAAACATACTTTATACACAGACACACACACACACACACACACATATATATATTATATATATATATATATATATATAGTATATATACTATATATATATATAATATATATATATATATATATATATGTATATATATATATATATATATATATATATATATATATATATATATTACTATATATATATAAATGTAACAATTACTCTTTCCGTCGTAGTAATTCCAGTCGTCTAATGTTTTATGCTGAATCAGTTCAGAGATATTTCAACAACGACAGTAACACCGTACATTCTTACAGAATTTAAATTTAATACAATACACTGGTGTTGGCACAATTCACATTGCAAACAAATGCAATATGTATGCGGACTTTAATGTGTTTCCTTTTTCAAATTAACCTGCCAATGTACTGTCTCTATCAGCCGAATAAACATTCACAGTTTCAAAGAAACAAATAAATAGGAAAGAGCCATTGGGTTTCGTTCCAACTTATTCTTATTGTAGTTTCGGAAGACTTATCTTTGACCGACAACGTTATAAAATAAATCAATCTCTGAACAAGAAATGAACATTTTCTGCCATTTTAAACAACGCTAAGAATAGAACGATTTCTCGATAATTCTCGGATAAATCTATACAAAAAAACAAATGAGAAATATGGTGGGGCACAGGCCCTTGTAATTCAATTTCAACGAGTATTCAAGGGGCCTTTCAGCTGGCTTGCAGGAAGCGCAACTCTTGGTAGCAGAGGCGGCAGTAATAGTAAATCAGCTCCTTAAAAGCTCCTTCGTAGCATGACGACTGCTGCATGACGAAGAGGCAACAATCGCTGGTGATTCAGTAATATTTGCTGTTCCTGATAGCTGTGATGCAGCAGCTCTACGATGGGAGAGAATTCCTCAAGTTTGAAAAAATGACATTAAGTCATCTACCGATGTATTTCATTGGAGGAAGGCGGTCCTTGGGGGGCTGACTGCGATACTTCCTAGACCCTGCTCAATTGGACAGTACCGAATTCCTGAACCGTTATGGCAATGGGTTTCTGTTCGTTTCGCGCCTCCATCTCGCATTTCGCTTCGTTTCTTTCTCTCTCCGTTGGGACATTAAATTGGAGGCGGGGCCTTCCACAGAGATCAGGAGTGTAGGGAAACTTCTCTTAATAAAGCCCTTGACCGGTCTGCCTCCAACAGGCAAAGGGGTAAGAGGTTATGGATGGGGAGATTCCTAGTATGCGCATTTAGGTTTGGTACTTTTACCAAGGTGTTCGGGACTGAGCGAGTATGGTATCTGGTGGGCACGTGATCGTATCGATACTGCTACAAAAATATGCAGGTGCTGTTACTGTGAGATACATATGGGGAGCAAGCGTGATATGTATAACAATGTGTGAAGAGAATATCCAAAAGGAAGGTGCTTACACAAACAGGACCAAACCATCTCCAAAAAAAAAAAAAAAAAAAAAAAAAAAAAAACTCCAATCCATCCTTTCGGTTACATTAACCAATTTACAACTTCTACGAATATTCGCATTTCTCACCCTTTCAGTTCATTTCAACAGTTTCATCTTCCCTTCTCTTTCATTCGTTATCAACATTCGCACTTCGCTTTCACATGTTAGCTCAACAAACCCTTTTATTTATCTACACATACACATATATGAATTTATATACATATATATGTATATATAACATATACATATATATACATATACATACATATATATATATATATATATATATATATATATATATATAAGCGAATACCAAAGGAAAAGTAATTAATAGGCAGAAATTGGCACCAAGCGTTTTCGTCCTTTAATGACATTGTCGAGGCACAAATGTGGTATTCGCTTATATCATGAAGTCACGTGCATCTACTATGATTTTTTTAAGCATGTATACAGATATATATATCTAGAAAACGTTAGGATTATGTTTATGGAATACTTTACCCAAGCCTGCATTTTGCACCATGAAACATATATTTTTGGTAACGCTTCTTTACTGCAAAGAAAAAAAAAATAAATTGAAACAAGTCTTTTACTACAGTAATTCTGATAAAGCTGCCATACATTTCCGCTTGGAGCGCTCCTTGATTACCGAAGAAGTCTAGTTGAACAGAGGCATTTCTTATGCAACTGAAATAAACTAAAGCTGTACAAACTGCCTAAATCTGTGGGGAAGGAATGGTGCCAATTTACTTGTTTTATGTGACGACGGAATGTTACCAAGGTACTTGTATCAAGTGACGACATACTGAATAACTGCGGTGAAGGTCGTCGGTTTCAGGAATGCGAAAGATGATCAAAGCATTCGGATCTGAACTTCAAACATCTCTCATACTGCATGTACGAAAAGGCATCATGAGGCTTACCCAAGGACTAAGGAGATAGTATGTTAGCGAATACAATACAGAAACATACAAAACAGAGAGCTCTATGAATAAAAAAAAATACATAGCTAAAGACTACAAATCTAAATATTTTGAGCAAGAAAATGCATCCAGTCGAAAATGTGGCCACCAAGACATGGGATAAGTATATTTCCATTACCATAAGCTGCTGGAGGAACTGATCGGAATCAGAAACCCCCTCGGCCTTCAAACCGCAAGCTGGATGTTTTTATGATAGTTACCACACCCTTTATCTTATTATTCAAAGAACTAGTTTCTTTTGGCTTCCTTTATCCTTAGAAATTGAACATGAAAAGCGAACGTTATGCATTTTCAAATGACACTAAACTTTAAACCTCTATCAAGTGGAGAGAGAGAGAGAGAGAGAGAGAGAGAGAGAGAGAGAACTGTCTCGTTAGCAACGGAGTGTAACAAGTTTCCTGTGTCCCTGGCAAAAGAAGGTGTCCAGATCTTCATTAATAGCATCAGAAGGTATTACTCAAGACCGAGGGCAGGCTTCGGAAGGCGGTAGAGAAGAAAACGAGAAGGATTTGTTGATGGGAACTTACAAGCACACGAACAGCAGATCTGAGAACAAAGCACGGAATCCAACAAATGGATATTTTGTCTGTGTGTGTGTGTGTGTGTGTGTGTGTGTGAGAGTGTATTTGTAAACAAATACAAATAAACGCACATACATATAAATATATATATATATATTATATATATATATATATATAGATATATATATATTTATTATGTATATTAAACAAACATATAAGGTATACACAATATACCTTTACATATATATATATATATATATATATTATATATATTATATATATAGTATATATAAACATTTACATAGGATATCATATACATTTAAATTTATATATGTATATATATATATATATATATATATATATATATATATATATATATTCATATAAATAACTAAACTTACATAAATGAACAAACATATGCCAATTTAAGCTGGAAAGGGAATCTAAATAAGGAGCTCTAAAACGAGCAGTAAACACTATATGGAAAAATTCATGGAGGGTGGACTTTTCCGAACAGAAGTCACTTGAAACAAAGTTGAAAACTGATTATCAAAAACTCGCTGACCGCAAAGTAATGATCAAACATGACTTCAGGGGAGGAGTACTTTTTCCACTGCTTTTAACCATGTATTCTATTTTCAAAATTAGCAACTGTTTTACTTTTTTCGGTTCCAACCTTCGAGACAATTGGTTCCCTTCATGAAAACTATCCCTGCATCTCTCTCTCTCTTTCTCTCTCTCTCTCTCTCTCTCTCTCTCTGTATATATATATATTAAATTAAATTATTATATATATATATATATATATATATATATATATATATATATATCTATATATATCTATCTATATGATATATATATATATATATATATATATATATATATATATATATATATAATGTATATTTGAGTGTGTGTGTGTGTGTTTGGACTTTTGTGAATCGGTGGTTACAACTTTGCCTCCCACAGCGTGAGACCAGTATTTAATCCAACAAAGGTGGGGCATTTGTTGACCTAATGACTTAACTGAAAACAAGGTGGTTACCAGTGTGTAGTGGATCGCAGCCAAGGTGAAAACTGGCATTAGGAAAACCGCCTCATTCTAAAACACTTGCTGACAACCTGAGGTATATTATTACCCTTTGAAGCCGACCCCACCAGGGGGGAAAATGCTCACAGCTGTAAAAATGCCCTCACATACGTACATAAGCATAAATGTGTTTGTATGTATGATTTTACATTCATTCAGAAAAATCCACATAAATCATGAAAAAAGGGCATTTGGTTTATCACATGTTTAAAAATCCCGGCTCATCTCTCTTTTAGTATAACAGATAGCAAGATTAATGAGCAAACACTTCCTGTTTATCAATCATAGGCAAGGGTGAAAAAAGCGATGGAGAGAGAGAGAGAGAGAGAGAGAGAGAGAGAGAGAGAGAGAGAGAGAGAGGAGAGAGAGAAGCTTCTAATGATTCAACAACGGTACCCGAAAGAAAATATTGGCCCGGGCATTCACCGACATATAGATAGCAGCAGAGGGAGCCACGACTCCTTTCGCCTCAGCATCGCCAGAGATTGATCGATTGGAGGAGGCGCTCGGCGACGAATGAGCCACCGCCAGCTCAGAAGAACCCTTTTTCTTACGATTAACGAAGACTTCTCCAAAACATGGGCTGATGATGTTTGATGCTTTTGAAAGAACTATTTAGACCACGTTTCACATTCCGTGGTGAAAAGAAAATTCGAAGTTATCCCGACCCGAAACCCGCGCGTTCACATGGAGGACTGATTCTGCATGACTGACCAGAACGCACAGTAATTCCAAAGGGTGTCTTAATATATTTCTTAGGTCCTAAAAGTGCTTCAACGCCAGTCAAAGCGATCGCTAAAGGGGTTTCAGTCCTCTCTCAATGATTATTAAACTGACGTATCAGATCTATAACCTTTGCGTAAAAGGAAAGAAACTCCTGATCATCCAAGTCTTCCCCTTCAAGAAAAATGTTGTCAACTGAAGTGTAAGGCAGAGAGATCACAAATACAGCCATTCAGCATAATATTTTATTCTCATAATTCAAATGAGTTATTTTCGATGGAAAAATAAGACCACCGGCACAGCAAAGTCAACTTCTAAATAACGATGCAATGACGGGTTCCACCGACAAAACAATTCCAGAACATCACAGCCATTTCTAGTATCCCACCAGCAGAAATAGGTACAACGATCGCTCAGATAAACGCATAAATCTAAAAATATGCACTGTCTCAAACAAAGTTCTGTTTAAGCGAAGAATGTTAAAAGTGCTATCGTGGTCTGCCTTTAAGGACATCCAATATTAGTACCACACCGAAGTCTGGCATAAAAGACTAATGCTATGGGTGCTTCACAGGTATTCATTCGCTAAGGACTCAATCTGCTCTTTCAAAATAAAGCTTTCCACAAGCCTCCATCAATGTAAAGAAAATCAAACGTACATGCACACACAATAATATATATACGTAGCTATACATATAACGTTATATATATATATATATATATATATATATATATATATATATATATATATACATATGTAGTTGCTCCTATACACTTTTTCTTAAAACGGGATGGCCCTGGTGGTTGTATAAACTTTTAAAAAGAGATTACGAGCACTCTGCTGCCTCCTGTAGGTATTGTGACCCACTATTATTGTTTGTTTGTATGGTGCTTTTATGTTGCATGGAACCAGTGGTTATTCAGCAACGGGACCAGCGGCTTTACGTGACTTCCGAACCACGTCGAGAGTGAGCTTCTATCACCAGAAATACACATCTCTCATTCCTCAATGGAATGGCCGAGAATCGAACCTGCGACCACCAAGGTGGGACGCTAATACCATACCAACCACGCTGCTGAGGCACTGACCCACTATTATTGACTAACTTCCGCGTACCAGAGGCGTGATGGAAATAAACAAGAACAAGTCTAATATATATATATATATATATATATATATATATATATATATATATATATATATATATATGTGTGTATATATATATGGCGGCCTGTCTTTCTATCTATCTATATGTGTGTGTGTCAGGGGTCATCCTCACTATGAACTAGGTGAAACGTAAGTAGGCCTATGCAGAGAGAAAATGTCCCTTGGTCTAACCTTCTAAATGGTATTTAACGCCCCAATAATCAGGATGTGCCGCGTCGAGGAAGATCTTGGTCTCGACCTTATCTTGATTCGGGTTGTTTCTGAACTACAGTCTTGACTCTCACTCATATCGCCGTCATGTTTGACGGCAATGCGTACGCTATTACGCACAAGAAATGCTGAAGATCGTGGCTTCACTTATCTATTATTATTTTTTTTTTTTTGTCCCTTTTTTTCTTTCCCTTCTATCAAATACTAGGAGCCACTCCCTAATGAAGAATCTAAATTTATTTCCAAAATTGAGGTTCTCTCCCCACAGCGCCATGAAAAATAAAAAAAAATATGATGATGATGAAAAAAAAATATCTTGATCAAAACTACAAATAAGCACATCACACACAGTGGCTTTGCCTAAGAAAGTGACCTCCTTTCCAGAAAATAATTCAAATACTTGAAATGCGACTGCACTTCAGTTACTTCTGCTGGATAACAGCGCAGTAGTCTCTCTGAAGGGTTGCTGAATTTCACTTCAGAATCTACAATACAGTAAGATGAACACCGACTACATGAAATTAGGTAAAAACTGAGGAATTAATAAAACATTCAGAGGCTGCTTCAGCCGCTGCTAAAATGTTATATGCTTAAAAAGTACAAAACAGAAAGAAAAGATTAGTTTGTGTATCATCGCTGTCGCTCCTTTATTCCGACAGCGAGAGAGAGAGAGAGAGAGAGAGAGAGAGAGAGAGAGAGAGAGAGAGAGAGAGAGAGAGCAAAGCGGAGGCTAATTTCCTCTGAAAGCATCCCTGGCAGACTTTTCCATCCTATTAAAACTTGCTAATACCGCTAATGCTCTCCGCAAGAGCCTCCAGGCCGACGACAAAATTTCCTCTGGAAGAGAACCTACGCAGGAAATCTCCCTCTCGCGCGCAGACGGGGAATGATTTCAAGTGACTATGACGCTCCTTGTGACGGAGAATTAATTTCCTGGCGAGAACACGGTCTATCTGGACCGTGGGCGAGAACTACACTTCATCTCCGATCGCCTCTGCATGAATGCTTCAGGACGTTTGAAAATGTTAATTACGAACGCCGCTTGAAGTCTGGAGGAAGGGAAACAAGGCTTTGTCAGTACTTCACGGATTTAAGATCTCAAAATATTCCTCATTCAGGTTCACTGTCAACTTTCTTTTTTTTTTTTAATGACCGCGGGTTACTTCATTAGGAAATGTGGCAATCTTTGAAATTATCTTTCTCATCTTCATAATATGGGGAGCTTATGAAGACTAACCCAGTGTTGATACAAACATTATGAGAACCTTTAATTTTCACTGGTACTTCCGTAAAACCTAAGCTTTCTATTTCAATTTACAAATGTGCATGTATATATATATATATATATATATATATATATATATATATATATATATATTGTCTGTTATATATTTAAAAAAGAAAAGACAGAGTGCTAAATACTTTCGTGCCCCGAAGATGTGTTAAATACACGAAAGTACTTGGCACTCTGTCATCTTTTTTAAAATTTTCCCTGTGGCTTTTGCTGGTAAACAAAATCACGTGCTTATTTTTGTGATTTTATAGTATATATACATATAAAACATATACATATATATATATATTCGTCAGGATATCACCAAGACAGCAACAGCACAGGAAGCCCCAACACAAATCAACAGGACAAGGGTTATAGTTTAATATAAAAGAATACGTTTCACGCTGATGTTAGCACATCCTCTGTCTGCAAATACAAGTAATAGTACTATAAACAAAGTTATAAATACATCATTCATTATAATAAAGTTACACATAAAAATTAAAACTATGCATAAAATCTAAAGTAAAAGGGGGGAGAGAGAAACAAAAATAAATAAATATATATATACATACATACATATGTAATAATTACATATATGTATAATTTACAAGATCTGTAAATATAAACCAATGACCTGGGGTCATGGCATTAGGAGGGTTCTACGTGACCAAAGCAGACCTAGATTACGCTATGCGCTGTCTGCAGTAGCCTGATCTAGCTCAAAGCTTTGTCAACATTTTTATGTTATGATAACTTTGCACAACAACTTCCATGGGAAGCGGTTGACCTGTTAACCTACGCCGGAAACTTGTAACTTCCGAGCCGGCGGACTACGTATGTGTTTTTATATGAATTGCTGAGATAGCTAATGTTCCGCTATCGACGCGATGCTTGAGAATGGCAGTTCCACGCCAACGATCAAACATATCGGTCGTCCGACCGAGCTGCATCTCCTAGTATGGAGTTACAGAATAAAGTTGTTATCTTGTTCAACTAGCCTGTTTGAATCATCTCCTCTAGTCAAGAAAGAACCTCTCTACTAAGATATCCAAGGGAGATGAGAGGAACCAAAAAAATAACTTACGAATGACAGTCGTAAGGAGAACACAAAAAGTCTATCGCCAAGCGATAAGACATTAGATGTGGTGGCAGCGTATAAACGAAGAATATAATTAACAAGACCCATATCAGCCGACCGAAGGTCTACAAGAACTAACTTCCCCCTTCAACATCAAACTAAACAGAGGAAACGGGATCTTCAATCAACGCAACAGTTTATGAAGACGCAACTATGTCCTTCATCGAGAGGAATACAAGCATTTAACACCGACGTTTGAGCAACTGTTGTCACTTATCTTCGAGAATCTACACCGGACGAGAGCAGCATCGAACATCAACGGAAAGAAGAAAACAAACACAGGGAACATCACCCGTTCACGAGCAAGGACGCAGAGTGTACAGCTATACGCAGTAGTGCAAGGACGGAGGCTGTGACGTCATCAATCTTGGACTTCCCCGCGCATCGTGCACCGAGAGAAGACCGTGACGTCATCACGACTTCCGACGCGAGACGTAGACAGGAACTGAGACGTCATCCCATGTCAACAATCCTTCGCAATATAATCTGGAGCTAAGTACCATTTTTATCTATTCAGGTCTTTTCCTCAGTGAAGTGTTGTTCATCAGAGTCGATCGTCCAGTATTCTGGGGTGAGTTGTTCGCCATATTAATCTTCCTTCATTACAGAACCAATCTTCAACTACGAGGTTCTCGCCCGCAGATTAATTTTTTTTTCTTTTCTCGTTGTCATTAACCGTTTCTTGCAGGAATTCTCCGTATAATATTTTATCATATTATTTGTATTTTTGTATCTTTTGGGGGATTTTCCTATTATTATAACACACTTATACAGTACATTGCTTATGCGTTTACGTAGTGGTCGAGTGTACTCTTATAGATATTTTGATAGGATTGCAAGGAATAGAAGTGATAAGAAAAAAGTGAAAGCCGAAATGGCAACCACTCCGGCTGGCAACCCCAACGTGGTGACTCTCGTTAGCGCGAGGTCAGCGATTGTCCCTTTTCAAGGTCGGGTCAATGGGTTCCTGCCTCAAAATGTTGAGGCATGGATCTCATCTGTAGACGCTCATTTAAATGCAAAAAGCATCACAGACCCAGCAGTACAATTACAGGAGGCCAAGAGCTTCATTGACTTTGCTAAAGGAGACGCAAGTGCGTATCTAAGGGGGGTTTCTTTCCAAGAGGCGCTTACATGGGACGAGTTCAAAATTAGATTACGTGCCGTGTATGGGGGTGAAGAGGCTTTAGATGTAGTATTGGCATTGAGAAATATCCTTAACCAAGCCTCCATGACTCAGCTCAATGTTGTCGAGCGGGCGGCGCTAATTGCCGACCGGCTAAATGAATATCAGGATAGTTTAAGTAACTCCGGGTGGGTTGCGGGGGTGCTAATATCAAAGTGAAAGATTTTATCCGTTTGATCTACCTTACGTCTATCACTGCAATGTTGCCTGAAGCGTTAGTACGGTGTTTTGATAAAAAATTGCAGCCCGACAGTACGGAATTAGATGTGTATAAACAAATAAAAAAACACATGTCTAAATGTACCGACCTAGATCCTTCGCTCATTCAAGTTTTTGCAAAAAATGAGAAACAAGCCACAACAAGTAAATGTGGTACATAATAATAATCAAGTTGCAGGGATGGTTTGTTATAACTGTAAACGACCAGGTCACATGATTTCAGACTGTCGGACGCGTTTTTGTTCAATACACAATAGTTCAACTCATTCATATAACCGTTGCTACTCGAGGAATCAACAGCAAAATGCTACAAACACGCAACCAGTTGCTGGTGCAAATAAAAAGAAGGGTCCTCAGTACTATAAGAAGAAACAACCAAACGGAAATTCTGCACAACAGCAGAAACAAACAAATCGTGCTTCAGGTACCTCTGTTCCTGAGCCGTCTAGCCAGAACTCGCAAGGGCAAGCGAATTTTCAGGGTGTGATAAACAAAACAAATACCACGTAGTTCACTCCAAGGGGGGAGAGGGCGATGTTGGGTCATCAATATCAACATCTTTTGTATCAAATAATCAGTTTAATCATTTATCAGATCATTGTGAGACAATTGATTTTCCTATGAAACACACGGCCGAATCAAAAAAATCTGTGCAGGTTCCCGTAGATTTGCAACAAATTCATGCAATTATTAGTCAAAACGAGTTGCGACCAACCTTACATGCAGTAAATTTGGACCATAAGTCATTCACTTTGTTCTTTGATTCTGGTAGTCCACGTAATATAATGAATTTAAGGACTCATCATTTACTCTTTTCAAATTTCCCTATAGAAAAGTCCGGAATAAGGCTCTCAGGCATTGGGAATAATGAATTAAATGTTGTGGGCGTAACTCATGTACAGTACAAGGTCGGTAAGCGCACGTTTGCTGATACCTTTGTCGTTGTACAAAACATTAATATGTATCCCGCAGTAATTATCGGATACCCGTCTATGGGCACTCAAAATATTATCTTAGCACCTGCAAAACACGGCGTGTATATCAAAGGGAAATTCTATAGGTCTTCTAATACCCTAAAATCTGTTTTAGATAATAAAGAGACAGACAGAGTTGTCACTTACATTACGGAACCAATCACCTGTCTCATGAACCAAGAAATAATACAGGCAACCCAACAGAACTCTCGCTCACCCGTAATATCAGCTGCACGCAAACTCTCGAGCCTAACGTAATTAAACTTCAAATATATTAGTGCGTGTAAAGAGAACCTTGCCAGGATCTGAAACATTAATCCTTTCCGAAACTCTGAAAACACACGGATTATCCGTCACACAAGCCGTTTATACAGTCGGCTCACAACAACAATGTAACATCGAAGTCTGTAATCATTTGAATACCACTTTAGTAATCCACAAAAATCAACATATCTTGGATGCCGAAGTTTATAAACATCGCATTCTTACCATAGCTGAGATAAATCACGCTCAATCAGTCGCGGATGAAAATTATAGAATTATGATCACAATTCCTTTTGATTCTTCCGATGCTTGGCAATCATACAAAATAGCACCGTTTCCTACTTTCATGACGAATAACTCAAATCCAGTAATATCCAATTTAACGGGGCATGTACTGATTTCTTCTGATAAGAAATCATTTACAGTCATTTAAAGACCTTAGATAAACTCACTCACTGTTCAGAAGCCATGAATAATAAAATTTGTACAGCTGACTCTTTGAATTCTATCCTATATCAACGGATTCATGTGAGTTAGACATAGTGCTAAACGGCTCTCTCTCTCATACAAGCGAAGGTTGTCTGGGGAAACTTTATCCCTTTTACGGTAATAAATTCAATTACAGGATGAATAATGGTTCTTGGATCCGTTATGATAAGGCCGGATTCGACGTCGTGTGTCCGGACACATCCACCGCCCATGCCCCTATCTTCGTAGCAGCCGATGGTTGTACGGGGACAACTACAAACTATACCGTCAGAGGGGTCAACACGATAATACGTGAGAAGGCGTATTTCGCGAACTATACGTGGGCTTCCACAATCGTCCCATCACTACCTCTCCCATACAACGCGCGAGTAGCTCATCGTTTGACGCAACTGGCTGAGATGACCCACGCGTCATCGACTTATGCAGGTGGAGAAAATCTTCCGCTATACATTCTTGCTAGCCGTGTCAGCGTGACGGCCATATTGGTTATCGCCGTCAACATCTTTGCTTGGCGTAGGCTAAGGCGTAAACAGAAGGATCTCCAAGGGAACGTACTGGCCCGTCTAGATGACGTACCCGTTAAACTCAAGTCGTTTGCGTTTAGGGCCGCCTGAACCTGGCCACTTCAGTTCGTGCCTAGGGAATTGTCTGGAATTGTGTTGTGTGTGAAAAGCGGTCCGTATGCTGGCAAAAATGTAGGACAAGAATGACTCACGCCTTTGCATTATGCAACCAGTTTTAAAGTTAAAGTATCTCCAGGGCGCCTAATAAAGCATTATAGCCCAATATTATACATTAATATATTCCTAAAGGTATTTTTCGGGCACCTAATAAAATATCAGCCCTATATATTGAATTTCTGCAGAATTACATTGTTATACTATTATATAATTATATTTATCTATTACAAAGAGTGTCAAGTACTCTTTAACAATTATCCATGATCATGCTATAATCATTATTTAGTAACCATTATTCTTAATCAGGTTACCTGTTATCATATTAATCATGTATACATGTTTTGATTTTTACCTTTTTATTATTTTTGGGTACATAATCATTATTATTACCAAACATGGATCTATATTTTCCATGCATTTATCTTTGTTTATGAATATGTCAACAAGGGTATGTAACAGAACCTTTTTATGCATTTAATCACTTAGTATGTTACGAGCACGCTCCTATGAACAATGTTTAAAGTAATTTTTTTTGTTATTCAAGGCTTGAATAGGTAGCAGTCCGAGCCTAATGTAATAATTACATATATGTATAATTTACAAGATCTGTAAATATAAACCAATGACCTGGGGTCATGGCATTAGGAGGGTTCTACGTGACCAAAGCAGACCTAGATTACGCTATGCGCTGTCTGCAGTAGCCTGATCTAGCTCAAAGCTTTGTCAACATTTTTATGTTATGATAATTTTTGCACAACAACTTCCATGGGAAGCGGTTGACCTGTTAACCTACGCCGGAAACTTGTAACTTCCGAGCCCGGCGGACTACGTATGTGTTTTTGTATGAATTGCTGAGATAGCTAATGTTCCGCTATCGACGCGATGCTTGAGAATGGCAGTTCCACGCCAACGATCAAACATATCGGTCGTCCGACCGAGCTGCATCTCCTAGTATGGAGTTACAGAATAAAGTTGTTATCTTGTTCAACTAGCCTGTTTGAATCATCTCCTCTAGTCAAGAAAGAACCTCTCTACTAAGATATCCAAGGGAGATGAGAGGAACCAAAAAAATACTTACGAATGACAGTCGTAAGGAGAACACAAAAAGTCTATCGCCAAGCGATAAGACATTAGACATACATACATATACATATATACATATATATATATATATATATATATATATATGAGGTAATGCCACGGAGGAAAATGAAATGACGAGAACTGTCGAGATCTTTAGGTCTTGCCTTAAGTAAAGGGTCGTTAAGACCGAAAGATCTCGGCAGTTCTCGTCTTTCCGTTTTCCTCCGTGGCATTTCCTTTATTTATACATAGCATCGCGTTTTATATATTTCGTGATCAAGTTATTCATATATATATATATCTATATATATATATATATATAATTACGTATTCGCTATCAAGGAATAATAGCGAAACGTTCACACACGCCCAAAGAAACTCAGGCCAGAGAGAGAGAGAGAGAGAGGAGAGAGAGAGAGAGAGAGAGAGAGAGAGAGAGGGGGGGGGGTGGGGCAGCAAAGGTATTTGCAGTCAAAGTGGGAGATTGGTGCTTTGTATATAACGACTCCAGAGTAGTGAAGTATGCAGTTTGGCTAGTGGTGTCAATAATGGAAAATTGGCTCTTTTCGATGGCAATTTTACATTTTGATTAGTCTGTTCTGATAACCGAGAGTACCAACTTCGAAATCCTAGATCCTGTTCTAGAGCTTAATCCTAAGTGGCTGTAATAGCGGACCTGCAGTAACCTTCGCAAGGAAGCAACGTAACTTCCAAGACATCTTGTATTTGTATACAACGTCAGACCTCATGAAGACCTGCAGTTTATGTTTGAAAATAAAAAAAGCCACTGATCTTTTTCGGATTCATGGGAATAAGATTGAGCTTCAGGAAGCCAAATTCGCTCTCAATGACTTTCACCATCTTTAGTCGTAATCTATCTAATTGTAAAAGGTATGGTAGCAAACATGGTGAGTTTAGGAACATTAAAATTGGAAACTGGTTCAACCTTTGCTTTGGTAAAAAGGTTGTTAATAATTCTATATGCCATCCCTTTTGGAAATAAAGTGTGGAAAAACATTCTACAAAAACTATTTTAGAATGGAAGGCAGTCCAATCGGATGTAATATATTGTAAGGCTCTAAAACCAAAAGAATCAGGAACTAAAAAAGTTGCTACCTAGTCCTGTGAAAGTACTTTTTCTAAAAACAGTTGTATGAAATTAATGGTCCATACAAGAGACTTTAACGTCCAAAAAACCCAAGGAGCTGCTTTTGAAGAAGAAAACAACTTCTTCTTCCCACCAGTTGACCCAGCATAACCCTCTAGTTCTCAACAAGTCTGAATTAAAGTCTGAGGATGCTAGCTCCGTAACCATTTATTTCTTTGATTCCGAATGACACTACTGGCTAATTGACGCTGGATCAACTGGTGGGAAGAAGACGGTCTCGAAAACCTGCCCTTGTCACTAGAAGCATTCAATTCATGGTATAAAAGGAAGACCAGGCATTCACAGTTCTTCAACTTATTTACAACTAATTCATTTTTCTTATTCGAAAAGAAGTCCTTTGTATTTCCTTCGTATTCATTGAGATTACCATATTCTACCCAGTTATAATATGCTGTTCATAAGCAATTTATTTACCACGTTCACACTTTACTAAGCCATTAAGCGGGAGCATTCTCTCTCTCTCTCTCTCTTCTCTCTCTCTCTCTCTCTCTCTCTCTCTCTCTCATACATACATACACACACACACGTGTAAATTTAGGACTGCACATTCCTAAAACCATCTCCAATACAATTTTTTTATATTAACCTCCCCCCCTCTCTCTCTCTCTCTCTCTCTCTCTCTCTCTCTCTCGTCTCTCCTCTCTCTCTGCTCAGCCACCGTAACTTTAAAAGCATTCAGTGTTGTAAAATATCCATACACCCCATTCCAATAAACTTTCTTTCCCAGAGCGCTGGATATTTCCCTCTCTGTGTTAATGGAAAAGAAGAAGAGGAAGAAGAAGAAGAAGAAGAAGAAGAAGAGAGCCGAGGAGAGTAAGTAATGTAGGATTCGGGCGAAGGAGAACAACGCGTTCTACACGGCTGGAGAGGAGGCGGAGGCGCCGTTTGGAGAAGAATTCACCAGACGCAAGAACTGCAAACAGCCGGAGATCTGGTGAGCAAATAGAAAAGGTACAGAGAAAATATCAAGGAAAAAAAGACCAGAGAGAATTCAGGAGAATTCGGGTTTGAGCGTGGTGGCGTTTTTCTTTTTATTTCTTTTCTTCGTCTCCATTGTTCCATCGTTGTAGTTTTGCTTTTTTTAGTCGCTGGCCCCTTTATTTTTTGTTTCCCTAAAGGCTTTGGAAAGCTTTTGGCAATAACTTTTGTTCATTATAACGATTTTATTTTCAGTATAAATAATTAAGAGTAAAAGGGAAGGAGTGCGTGATCTGAAAGTCAATTATCTGTTATTAAATAACCAAGGATACAGAAAAAATTATGTAGCATCACTCGTCAGGTTCTAAATATGCTGCTATTGGTATATTACGCTACTTACTAATATTTAATCTATCTTCATTCCATACATATACTGCATCCCAAGCCACATCGTACGAGTAGTATATGTTCGATATTATTTATCAATATCCGGCCCATTTTAGTTTTTTGTAAAAGAGAACTATTGAGATGGCTATTTGTCTGTTCGTCCGCACTTTTTCTGTCCGCCCTCAGATCCTAAACTCTGCAAATTAGTATGTTGATCACCCACTCTCCAATCATCAAACATGCCAAACTGCAGCCCTCTAGCTACAGTAGTTATTTTATTTAAGGTTAGAGTTAGCCATGATCGCGAGTTTTTCACCGTTATAGGTGCCAACAAGACAGGCCACCACCGGGTCGTGGCTGAGAGTTTCATACAGCATTATACGCTGTACAGAAAACTCGATTGAGAGGAAGAAACTTGGCGCATTTTTTACTTGTTACGATTTAAAATTAATGTTAACTTGAGCTGCCAA
>NC_087200.1:161163933-161196433 GCF_015104395.2 Macrobrachium nipponense
CAACGGTTTCCTTATTTGACTCTCAGAGCAATTAGGCTCAGGGTTCTGTGGGGTCTTCATGAGGTGTCCACGTGGGTTAGACGAGAGTGACGTATTCCCTCTTTGTTATGATATTACTGCCCCACAAGGTGCAAATGGTAAAGAAACATTTAGTAAAAGGGTGCAGACTCCTTGACAGAGGGAAGTCTCCACATAGACGAATCTATGAGTCTGAAAGCCTTAATGGCCTGGAACAAGGCGTATGCAGCCCCATCTCTGTACCGATATTGCAGAAAATCACACACACATTTAAACAGCATACACAAAGACACATGAAGACAGAGAGATACAAACAAACCTATACACACATACACATGTAAATGTATGTGTGCGTGTTTATGTGTGTATATACATATCAACACACCCATATATATATATATATATATATATATATATATATATATATATATATGTGTGTGTGTGTGTGTGTGTGTGTGTGTACATGTACTATGTGTGGGTTTTATGTAATTTTCCCATTTGTCTGGTACCTGAGAGCTTAATTAAGGGATACTAGAATTAACTGGATATTTTCATTATACGATGGAACAGACTCTTGTCGACATTAGTAACTGAGAATCGTCCTTTGGATGCACTGGGCGATGAGGAACGTGCACTTTTATTAAGTTTTTAAGTACAATAAATACTAGTAGAGGTTTATTACAATTCTAATCGGGTTTATACATGTTTAGAAATATAGATCCCAGTTATTTCTATTACAATGTTTTATCTCATTCGGCGTTCTACAAGCTTTAATATTAAACCGCCTTTTGTCTTGACAGTTGCATTTAATTATATGCAAAATTGCAATTGTGACCGCAAGTATTCTCACAAATCACAATGCATATTAGGCATTCTTTCTCGGCCTCTCGCTTTTAGTTAGCCAGAGTAGGGTCGGTTCTAACCATTTCTGTCCCTCCACTTTCTCCACTCCATATGTCTTGGGAATCTTAAAGGGAAATATTTCTTTGCTTCGCCGTTCAATGAAATATCGACCGACCGTCGAATCCTTTGCGTCTAACAGTTTCCGTGCCGGGATCTGTCCTTTTTGGATGTAGTACCCTTCGATCAGTGATTTTTCAACTTACACCTCCAACTAGTCATGGCATTTCTTTCCCGTTTACTAGCTGTACTTATCCCTTAACTTTCTTTATTTCTCGAGGGGGGAAATATCGCATTTGGGGTTTTAAAACCTCATTTTATTTTCTGTTACCTTACTGTTTCACTACTTCTTCCAGACTGGGTAGAGAATCGGCATTTGGGTGGCCGTCCAGTTGGCCTTGACATGGTGATGAAGTTACACTTTCCTCTCGTATGCAAGAAATGAGGTTGATTGCCCAGCAACAACGAGCCTTGTACGTGACTGACGAATACTTTACTACTACTACTACTACTACTACCGTTACTGTTAAAATTATTATAATAATAATAAAAGAGAAAGCAACTTGAGCTAACCTCTTACTGCTGTTGGTAATAATAATAATAATAATAATAATAATAATAATAATAATAATAATAATAATAATAATAATAATTATTATTATTAGTACTACAGAAGATGGATGCCGGGTACCAACTCAAGAAAAGAGGCAACAGAATCAACCATCTGATGTTCATGGACGACATCAAGCTGTATGGTAAGAGCATCAAGGAAATAGATACCCTAATCCAGACTGTAAGGATTGTATCTGGGGACATCAGGATGGAGTTTGGAATAGAAAAATGCGCCTTAGTCAACATACAAAAAGGCAAAAGTAACGAGAACTGAAGGGATAAAGCTACCAGATGGGAGCAACATCAAACACATAGATGAGACAGGATACAAATACCTGGGAATAATGGAAGGAGGAGATATAAAACACCAAGAGATGAAGGACACGATCAGGAAAGAATATATGCAGAGACTCAAGGCGATACTCAAGTCAAAACTCAACGCTGGAAATATGATAAAAGCCATAAACACATGGGCAGTGCCAGTAATCAGATACAGCGCAGGAATAGTGGAATGGACGAAGGCAGAACTCCGCAGCATAGATCAGAAAACCAGGAAACATATGACAATACACAAAGCACTACACCCAAGAGCAAATACGGACAGACTATACATAACACGAAAGGAAGGAGGGAGAGGACTACTAAGTATAGAGGACTGCGTCAACATCGAAAACAGAGCACTGGGGCAATATCTGAAAACCAGTGAAGACGAGTGGCTAAAGAGTGCATGGGAAGAAGGACTAATAAAAGCAGACGAAGACCCAGAAATATACAGAGACAGGAGAAAGACAGAAAGACAGAGAACTGGCACAACAAACCAATGCACGGACAATACATGAGACAGACTAAAGAACTAGCCAGCGATGACACATGGCAATGGCTACAGAGGGGAGAGCTAAAGAAGGAAACTGAAGGAATGATAACAGCGGCACAAGATCAGGCCCTAAGAACCAGATATGTTCAAAGTACGATAGACGGAAATAACATCTCTCCCATATGTAGGAAGTGCAATACGAAAAGTGAAACCATAAACCACATAGCAAGTGAATGCCCGGCACTTGCACAGAACCAGTACAAAAAGAGGCATGAATCAGTAGCAAAAGCCCTCCACTGGAGCCTGTGCAAGAAACATCAGCTACCTTGCAGTAATAAGTGGTACGAGCACCAACCTGAAGGAGTGATAGAAAACGATCAGGCAAAGATCCTCTGGACTATGGTATCAGAACGGATAGGGTGATACGTGCAAACAGACCAGACGTGACGTTGATTGACAAGGTCAAGAAGAAAGTATCACTCATTGATGTCGCAATACCATGGGACACCAGAGTTGAAGAGAAAGAGAGGGAAAAATTGGATAAGTATCAAGATCTGAAAATAGAAATAAGAAGGATATGGGATATGCCAGTGGAAATCGTACCCATAATCATAGGAGCACTAGGCACGATCCCAAGATCCCTGAAAAGGAATCTAGAAAAACTAGAGGCTGAAGTAGCTCCAGGACTCATGCAGAAGAGTGTGCTCCTAGAAACGGCACACATAGTAAGAAGAGTGATGGACTCCTAAGGAGGCAGGATGCAACCCGGAACCCCACACTATAAATACCACCCAGTCGAATTGGAGGACTGTGATAGAGAAAAAAAAAAAAAAAAAATTATTATTATTATTATTATTATTATTATTATTGTATTTTATTACAACCTTCCTAAGTTTATATATCCTAGCCTAGATCCTGCTGCAACATGCTTCCTGAAGATCTGCAGCCCAGCCATCCAGTTTCCTGGAGTAAGCCCAGCTCCAAGGAGGTTTAAACTCAAGATTTGAGGGTCCAACCCTCCCGTGGCCCTCTGTGATTACTTCTAGGGCTCTTAAGTTGACAGATGCTACTTCCACCACAGCTTGCCAAGCTTGCCATAGTCTCCATTCCAACTTTTTGTATCTTTTCTCTTCCGTTGTCATCACTTTTATGTCCCTTGGCTTGACTATATCTATCAGAGGCACTTTCAGGTTTTCGTTAATTTCCATGATTAGGAGGACTGGGTCTTCAAGCAAGAATCAACTGGTCAGCCTTTACATCACAGTCACAGAATTCCTAGGATTCTTCGTTTACCTGCACTTTCTCTAGCTATTTTCCTTGCACAGCTTCCTGTGCAAGTCCTTGGCGACTGAAATACCTTCTCTGATATCAGAAATTAATATCATTATCATTATTACTATTTATTTTATTTTCAACCTATGTCCCACCATGGAAGCCATTGCCGGTGGTGAACTCCATCCGAGAGCTATATGTAAATGATGCTCCTTGTAACAGAATTCAATTACCTAAATACATGAAAAATTTTCCGGTAGGGAGAGGGGTCGTTCTTTACAAAAACCAATCTTCTGCATCACGATATAAAAATTTTAATAAAATATTTACAGCATTTTAATAACAATAGGCGTTATATGATAATGATGATGTAACATGAAGCTCAAGTATTTAGTGTTATGTTGGTAGTAAGGGAAGGGACGATAATTTGAAAGAATCTTTTGGTAATCACGAAGGGGAAGGAAAATGTATGCGTTAGAACCGCCTCTCTCTCTCTCTCTCTCTCTCTCTCTCTCTCTCTCTCTCTCTGTCCTTCATCTCGTTCGTTAGGGGGGGGAAAGGGGGGGCAGTCGCTCTCCCTCCGCCCCCCTCCCCTCTCTCCCCTCTCCTCTCTTCTCCGCCCCTCTCCTCCTCCTCCCTCTCTCTACTCTCTCTCTCTCTCTCTCTCTCTCCTCTATATATATATATACTATATATATATATATATATATATATATATATATATATGTATATATATATATATATATATATATTATATATATATATATATATATATATATAGGTATATATATAATGAAATAGTAGTATTATTAGTACGGAGAATAATCAGTTTCAGTCATTCGATGGATGGAGTTGGTCTTGTAACTGGCGCAGTTACTTTTCATTAACGTACTTTCATCTCTATTGGAAGAGCGTTTAACCTTACCAAGCCTATTGCCTGTATTTCAGAACAGCTTTTTACGCTCTCTGAATGACCCGGGTACCGTTACTAGTAGTTTAATCTATGTATACTTATGGTAACTGAGCGAAAGATAAATGTTCTCTATCATTCGCAGGTGCAGATTAAAATCACTTCGTGGTAACAAAGCTTTCTTTATCCTGTGGCACCAATGAGATGAACTTCGCCTACAAAGTTAGCGCTCTACAGTGCCACAGAGTGCGAGTGAAGCAGAGTTATTTTTCTCTGACCACTCCTTACCCCTTTTCACCTTTAAGACCCGGTGCTCTGTGCAGTGTTACATCCTTCCAGAGACAGGTCAAATACCTCAGTCAGAAAAGAGACTTTTTCGACATCACTTGAGCTTATTTGCATTCGTGCTCAACCATTCGGAATGCCTTTACACGCCAAATAAACGGGAAAATAAAGAAAAATATAAATAAAAGTATGTCGTAACCAGAAATACCCAGCATGTTACGAGCTTTCAATTTACAAATACTAAAAATAAAAAATTAATATCCTCTCCACTGCAAAATATTTAGACTAAAAATAATGATAATAAATGGTTTGTGCTGTAACTGTTCTCGTAGTTTTGATAAAATTCCTTATTCCTCCTGTAACGTTCACATTTTTCTGTCATCTATAGTCAATTACATTCGTGCGTCCAACTATGTAGTACGCTGTGTTTTGCAAGAAACTGAAACTCGAATTGAATTAAGAAAAAAACAAACGGACACGAGGAGACTGAGCATCGGACTCTGCTGAGTTTGCAATGAACTCATATAAAAAGGACAGCCTTCCTTACTATTCTTTTTCTCTCTCGGTGTTTCGGTTACAGAAACATCATGTCTTTCTGAAAACGCTCTGTGATCAATAATGATTCCGTGCACGTCTAAAGCTTTCGCAATGAATACTGAACAGTTTACGAAAATTTAGATGCAATCTTCGATTTACGTAATAAATTTTCTCTCGATTTCATAGTTTCAATATAAATTTAATAGTCTATATTACCCTGTAGAATACTAATTCTACCACTGGATACCAGAATGCGCTAAATACCTAGAGTAACAGGCATTTCCCACTTTGGCAGCAAGCCTATGATAATTATTACCAATATAAAATTGAGGACTTTTAGTATTTGTAACTTACAGCTGCAAAAACAATTTTCCTAAACCTTATATTAAAGAAGAATAAGAAAAAAAAAGAAGCTACAGAAACTAAAAAGAAACTAATTTGTCCTGATAACTTCAACCATTTACAGAATGGCCTCAGTGCTGTGACATTCCTAACTCTGACAACGGCTCAGTGCAACTCTCCCATGGCACTCACTACTACTACGTCCGGTGACTGATGTGTGGCACTCATCACTTCGAAAATATTTCGCCGAATTTTTCTTGGTCAGAATAGGATCTCTATTCCCACGGGCCACTACATTCTTGGTATTCCTGCCATTGCCTTGCAGAGAAAATGGAGTCCCGACTGCCAAGAAATCTTGAAAATTATCTTAGATACTTCGGTCCCCTGCTATCCAGGCTGGCCCCGCCCCCGCGCAGCCCCATTGGCCGAAGGAGTGTGTTGGAATGCGACGGCTGGCCAATCAACGGGCGATGGGGATGAGCTCGGTCGACCAATGCTAACGGACCGCATTCCTTCACACTAAGTCTTGTAAGACGATGGCGGGAGGCAGAGGAATCTTATGCCGCCCGCTCCTTGAGGCGTTCTCGCGCCTCCGCCATTTTTTCTCTCATCGGAAGTGAAAAGACACTCCAATTTTGACGTTGTGACAGGGAGAGAACATTGCTCTATTACTAAACGGAAATACAACCACTACTAAAAGTACAAGTGACTGCGCCTGGCTTCAAATCAATAACCAGACAAGAAATTTAAACTAAAAGACGGACGATCTGACTTAGTTGGGCGTAAACGGAAATCTCAAACATGGCAGATGGACTGAAGAGCATCATTTCATTCGAGACGCGCCATCCTAAAAGTAAAGGAACCAACTTTTTCGTCAGACTGAGGATCGCAATTTATCTTCTACTCTGGGAATCAGGTAAACAGAATATCAGTTGAACTGACCACGCCTTCCCGATTTGGGGATTACAGCAACGTCATAATACGATTAAGGCTCCAATGCTAATTCAAAGTTCTCATTTAGAACCACTACTATAATCACTGTACACGATACTAAAAATCAATAGAAAATGCTTTCAGCTGGCGGGTGACGAATTTGACGATTCCGGTGGCGCCCCGCCCCTCCCACCCCCCCCCCCCTTTACCCTCTCTCTCTCTCTTCTCTCTCTCTCTCTCTCTCTCTGCTTATCTATCCTTCTTGTTAGGGAGGATCCAAGCAAGGTCCTCTTTACCTAGGATCCAAGGATGATTGGGTCAAGTCTTCCTTTAACTGCTGAATCGATAATAAACCACACGTAGAAAGCTTCCGGTGCGTCAGTCTACTTGCCTATCTACACAGAATGTTAATATCAGAAGTATCGGCCTCTGTATTAACGCTTACGCCAATTACCTTAATCTTTCTTGCACTTTGCGGCTCCCTGGTTACCAAGGGCTGTTCTGCCCATTTAGCCTACAAATATAGGTATTGTCTTCCTTTTCCCCTCTTCTCCCAGCTTCAAACTGTAGGCCTATACCTTTTCACTTATTTATCTCCCGAACTCTTGTCAAGTGACTACAACTCCTCAAAACACTTCAAACACTTTTCCACCTCAGTCAACATTTTCACCCAAAGTTTTATTGTTTTCGAAATTCCTCACCCTTAGACCCGTCCTACTCCACACTTACTACATTGCAAATCCTCTGAGTAGTAAATATTCATTTGCCGTCAACACCCACCCACGGTTCCTTCAGGGACATTGGATGAACAAGGACATTAAAAAAAGACCAACTTCTGTTTCAAGACATTCATTTGTTCCTCCAAGCCAGCCAACTTCAACCGGGGTTCCGCGGAACCCTATAGGGTTCCGTGATTATAAGTATATATTTCACTTCGTTAAACATGCCGTGAGAAATAGGAGGCCTATAATTTATTTTATCGCAACATATCGTGCGAGATTTTTTTCCTCAGTTTTACTAAAGGTAATCATTACAAAAGCTTAGTTACTTATATATATATATATATATATATATATATATATATATATATATATATATATAGAATATGTATGTATATATATGTGTGTGTGTGTGTGTGTATGTGTGTGTGTGCGTAAAATCCATCAGAACTCCCACTGCTCTTTGCACGCCCAAGACCAAAAATAGAACAAAAATTTGTCAGAGTAATCCCAGTCCATAGTCAGGTGCAATTGGGTATACAATGCCCATACGGTAGTATACCTGGATTTCGGTGTATATACGAGGGCTACTATGTTTCTGGCTTTTGAGACGAAGCATAGCTCTTCACCAAAAGGTACTATGGTCCCTGTGGGTTAATATATATATATATATATATATATATATATATATATATATATATATATATATATATATATATATGTATATATATATTATATATATATATATTGGGGTTCCTTGAGATGAGAAAAATTGTCTCAGGGTTCCTCAAAGTGCCAAATGTTAGGAACCACTACTCCAAGCCCTTTGGAAAGACACTGCTGCTTCCCTTGCTTCACTTGAACCGTAATGCGCCTCCTCTGGCATCAGTTATACTTACGCCCTAATTCCTGTACGACTCAAGTAGCTACTTCCATTCCTCCCTCCACCACTGCAACTTCCATTCATTTCTCCATTTTCGTGAATTCCGTGTACCTTCATAAATTTAACCTTGCCAAAATGAACAGCCGAATTTCTACTATTAAAACATTTTCCTTCCATCTCCTGTCTCTCTCTAACTGCTTCATTGTAAATTGATTAAACAGATTCGTAGACATGACAAATCGTCGTTTGAGACTTACTTACTTTCACACTTTTATACATTCTAGCGCAAGAAGAAGAATCCATAAATGTGAGTGTGGAGATCGGAGGAAATGAAGGGTGGTGAGGATCTTGTGCAAAGCTTTCAGAGAGGAGCTCGATGATTAGAAAGGTCACTTACCAAAGAAGAACTCATAAGAATACTTGACAAAAAGAAGGTGATGCAAGGTTTGTCAGGCGACGACAGTTACAGAAAATATGGAGGTGTATGTTGATGGATATCATGGTAAGACGAGAAGCGTCTGAAAGTATACTGATTAATATGAGGATGAAGCACAACTGAGACTGAAACAAGATTTCAGCTGGAGAGGAAAGTTCGAAATCAGCTGTGATTCATGCAATTAAGACAAGTGATAAAAAAAATTATAACAGCATATGAAACTGATAACAACGGAGGCAGGGATGCTGTGGGAAAAGGACAATGGTTAGAGCGACTAACAGCGGTAAGTGGCTAGAATATGGATTTAGAGAATTAACATACATAAAAAAAGACATTGTTTGAAGAGCAATTGCAGCCCAAAAGAGATGCTTATGTCGAGGTATACTAAAGCGTGAATCCAGTAATACAGGAAAAAAGTGAGTGAAAAAAAAGAAGAGTTAGTCTGAAAATTGAGGAGGCAAATCTCAGCTGATTTCCAGAGAGGAAGAATCTCAATACAACAGAGAATCCTTTTGGAAGTCACTGTTCAGGATATAAGGAGTACAATTAAGAGAGCGAAAAATGGAATGAGTCATGAGCTGTGAGCAATATAGCAAGAAGCTATGGAAGGGAAATGTAAGGGGGATGGAGTGGTTGGAAATGGTCAAGGAGGTTAAAGAGAGGAACCAATGAGCCTTCTGCAAATTCCGATCTGCAACCCATCTCTGAGATGCCCATCTGAAGCGCCCTCTACATTTGACTGTAAAGTTTCATACAAAGCTGTACTTGCTAAAGGTTACATGAGGTAACTTAACTCCCTTACACGATGCAAGATAACCTAAATGATTCATTAAATCAGTATTGTACATTATATATATATATATATATATATATATATACGTGTGTGTGTGTGTGTGTGAATGCATTTACGTCCGTGTGAGTGTGATTCATAAGGGAGCGAACTACACTAATAAACACAGTTCATTACTCTGAAGCAATCTGTTGATAGCGTATACAGTATTTACATGAGTGAAATACACGTTTATTTTAAAAAACACCTCTATTTTTTATTTTTGGGGAAATGTTTCTTGTGTGACATAAAAAAAAAAAAAACCATTGCCAATGGGGGACACAACACCATCAAAAGCTAACGTTTCTTTATTGCAAAAGAAAACAAGAAAAAAACACAAAAATTAAAAACAAAAACAGGAAAACTTGTGCAACGCGTCATATCATTACTCGACTCTCTTCGCCTGAGGACCTGAGCAAATAAAAAGCAAAAAATCATTTCACTCAGCAATTCGCACAGGCGGAAAGAAAGGGGAACGATTGGAGGCGGTTTGTAATACTGTTTTTCATACAGGCACTGATGGAAAGTTACAAGTAAGAATAAAAAAAGCACTAGAGATGAAAATGCACACTCTTTTTCCTTCTCCCAGCCTTTCCATTATTTCCAGTGAAAGCATAAAAATGAGGAGAGAAAAATAGGGACTTGGGTACAAATTTCAGAGCTCACGACGTCAGAAATGAAAGGTAAAAATTCGCGTTTTAATCTCTATGCGCGTGAAGATAAATTTCCGTTATTTTTCAACCAGACTTAATCTTCCATCGAGATTGAAAGGCGAAAAAACTTGCTGGAAAACAGAATTGACAGAGCATCCGCGCGCTTCCCATATTTCGCTCAAACACGACTGGTTGTTTCATTCAATACCTTCAATTACTTCTTTGATCATTCTCTTTGCAAAAATGAGAGCTGAAAATTCTTTGGGGTTAGCAACTGACAGAAGAAGCAGCCCCACCCCACACCCCCCGTCCCCAACACACACACATCTGCAATGCAAGAACGACGACTGTCGCCTGTCACATGTTATACGAAACCCCTCCAGGTTTTACAAGTGATAAAAAAATAAGTAAATAATAAATAGATAAATAAATAAATAAACCGATTTAGCTTTCCTACTATACGTACATGGCTGAAACGAGGAAAACTGGTGCATCTTGTAATAAGCCTGTATGGCTCAAATATATAAAGTAAAAATAGAGAAATTATAATTATGGAAAACAAAGGTCTATTTGCTGCGAAGTCAAAATGATAAGTAGCTCACACGAATCCGGCCATCTTTGGTGGCAATTGGATCCAATTCAACTTTTTGCTAAAAGTTTACCACGAGACGATGAAAACGAATGAAAATCCTCTCAATTTCAGGTGGAGAATGCGGCAAGACTTTCGGCTTTAGGAAGATTTCAGTTCATACAAATGAGTTTTCAAGGAGTTTTAATGACTAAATTAAACGTGAGGATAAGAAAAATAACAGTTGTTTTGCGACGTTTGTCAGCTGAGAACAGATTATTCTTCGTATATCGGGTCAGTTACCTCTCGGCTGTTCTCATCAAATTTATATCGGTACATCAATATTTCAGATGGGGTCAGAAATATCTTGTCGACCATAGGTTGATTCAGCTGTGTAATTTTGAGAATGACTCAATATTATGGACAATTCCTGATGCAGTCCAACTAACATGGTTTGTTGACCATATATAATGCAACACATCTTAATGTTGGATTTTTTGTACGGTGTTTTTACGTTGCATGGAACCAGTGGTTATTCAGCAACGGGACCAACGGCTTTACGTGACTTCCGAACCACATCGAGAGTGAACTTCTATCACCAGAAATACACATCTCTCACTCCCCAATGGAATGGCCGAGAATCGAACCCGCGACCACCGAGGTGGGACGCAAACACCATACCAACAACGCCACTGAGGCGCTCTATTATTAATGTTGGAGGTGGGTGAATACATTTAATGCAAAAAGGCTGCATAAGAGTCATAGCAAACAACGCCTCTCATACGTGAGCAAGAGGGTTGACAGCTGGGATGTAACTGGCAGAATATCCATTTCACTCTCGGTGTACAAATTGCGGCCTTAAAAAGATGTGTCAATAATGGAGTAAGGAAAACAGCAAATAGTTCGCAGTTCCAATGGCATCATATATACAAAATTCGAGGTAACAGCATGAGTCATCAAAGGTGTAGTATATTTTCCATTCTTTTTTTTTACGACTTAATAAGCATTTCCCAGAGATGATTAGTTCCGTTGTTCATGATTAAAAGGCATAAATTTTATGTCTTTCAAGTTCTTCACTCATGTCAAAGGTAACAATGATTTAGATTCTAAAAAAAAATGGAAACTCATTTCAACTAAAACAACACAAATGCTGAATTTTGTACTGCACATCGCGTTGATCTGCAAGTAACGCAACATTTTCAGAAATCGAGAACAACACCAATGAATATGGCATTAATAATGAAAATTAAAAAAATACTTTTTTCTTGTGCACCGGAATATGTTAGTAATCATGGACGTTGTGTACCTTTTCTTGTACAGTATGTACTGCAAAATCATGGTTGTTGGGATTTACTGTCGAAAATAGCAGTTTCAAGGGAAGATGTGGAGATCAGACATTAAACAAGCATCTCCTTCTATAGTAGATTCACATCAACCGTGCATTTGATGTCTTGGCCCGTCCTTTACGACGCTCCTGATTGGCTGTTGATAAGCCAATCGCAGGGCTGGAAACTCTGTCTCTCTCAAGAGTTCACATGGGCAGGATGTATGTTCCACCTCTCCTGAGGGATACTTTTGACAGACGTATCCCTCAGGAGGTGGAACATACATCCTGCCTATGTGAACTCTCGAGAGAGACTGAGAGGTTCCAGCCCTGCGATTGGCTTATCAATAGCCAATCAGGGGTCGTCGTAAGGGACGGGCCTAGATATCAAATGCAAGGTTGGATTCACAGTAAAACCACTATTCTTTAGATAAAGCCGTTCAATCCTGGATACCCAGACTTTCTTTTCCAGGATCGTTCTGTGCTCTACATATACACCAAACAGTCCAGCATATTCGTTATTCTTTCTGGTTTTGCTACGCATTTGACAACAATATATATACCATACCATTTTATTTGCATCATAACTCGTAAATCAATCGTATTATGAAAGTTAACACTTGAAATATAGCTCCCAGTACTTGGTATCAGGGGGCCAATATAATCTCCAGGAAGGACATTAATGATGGTGAGAGGTTGGCCTTATCTAAGGGCAGTAGCCTCTTTCCCTCTGTTTTTACTCCTGTTAGATCAGTTTTATCAACTCTACTTCTTTTCTTTCCCTCTGTTTTTACTTCTGTTAGATCAGTTCCATTAACTCTACTTCTTTTCTTTCCCTCTGTTTTTACTCCTGTTAGATCAGTTCTATCAACTCTACTTCTTTTCTTTCCCTCTGTTTTTACTCCTGTTAGATCAGTTCTATCAACTCTACTTCTTTTCTTTCCCTCAGTTTTTGCTCCTGTTAGATCAGTTCAATCAACTCTACCTCTTTTTCGATTACTTATCTTCTGCCATTAGCTCTAGTTCACCAACACGCTAAGATTTTCTATCCAGGGGATGGTAATAACAATATAATAGAATAATCCTGCAACACGACAAACGTGACAGGAACTGTTGAAAAACATAAGAGACTTGCAACTGAAATACTTCTGTAAGAGTTGGCAAAAGAATTCACTAAGTACTGAGGTCAGCATAACCGACTGATAACATCATCAAAACAGGGATATAATTATGTCCTAGGGGCATGGCAAAAAACCAGGCTAGTACAATACTAATAAACATCTCGGGAATTTGTTACCAGGAGGTAGACAGCTCGCTGGGTGTCTCATATTTTCGCCTGCAGCTTAGAAAACTAGCAATATGTTTATATTTATTTATTTATCTCACGTTTTGCACAAGATAGGAAAGTTTTGGTCATACCATAGGAATCGGTATTAATTGTGCAACTAAATCATAATTTCCTGAAATCAATAAGATAAAACACAAAGGAATTACAGCGAATAAAAGTGAAGAGAGAAGCATTTAATTCTTTATACCTGTTTTTACTTGTCATCGGATTTTGTGTCAGTCATGGTATATTGCGTCAGTCATGTTATAAAAAATAAAATAAAACTTGTTTTCACGCACTAAATTCACCCTGAATACGCTGGTGCTTTCAGATTTGAGATGCACGTGATATGGGAAGAGAAAATGAAGAATATGTCTTATTATTATGTTACCTCCGTACTTGTTTGTTTGTTTGTTTGTTTGATTGTATGGTGCTTTTACGCTGCATGGAACCAGTGGTTATTCAGCAACGGGACCAGCGGCTTTACGTGACTTCCGAACCACGTCGAGAGTGAACTTCTATCACCAGAAATACACATCTCTCACTCCTCAATAGAATGGCCGAGAATCGAACCCGCGACCACCGGGGTGGGACGCCAACACCATACCAACCACGCCACTGAGGCGCTGCCTTCGTACTTGACTCGGTTTGACAGCAGTACCGAGAGACGGTCATCTGCAAGACACCGTTGAGAGCTTTGAAGTGCCGTTGATGGTTGTCAATTAGCGATGTGAGAAGTTTGCAGTTTCGACCATATTTACCAGTGGCGGATACAGGATTTAAGAAAGGGAGTACTGTTTGTTAGAGTAAGGGGCGGCGAGCGCCGAGGGCGCTAGGTAATAAACTAAGGGGGTCTGGGGTGAGAGGTAGCTCCCCCGCCTCCGCCCTTGGAGCAAAACGCTTTATAACACCTCACAAGCATTTTTGGGCAAGTTTTGGTGCTTTTATGGTGGTTACTATGGTAAACCTGTAACCAATAATTCTTGTTAGATGGAGTTAGAGAATACCTATTGATTAAAACTGAAATATAGGTAATTCATACCATTCTTTACCACAAATGTTAAATGATCAGCTATACTTGGATTAGTTGCATACTAGAACTTAAGCAAATAAAGCAATATACATAATCTACCCGTAAAGTAAAAAGACAAATACATATTTGGCACGGGTAAGTGGTAACCTATTTAATTTGTGTGTTTCACAAACGATAAACTGGGTAAAGCATTTGTCATGCTAACATACAATAGTAGATTTACATCAACCGTGCATCTGATGTCTAGGCCAGTCCCTTACGACGCTCCTGATTGGTTGTTGATAAGCCAATCACAGGGCTGGAAACTCTTGGTCTCTCTCCCGAGAGAGTTCACATAGGCAGGATGCATGTTCCACCTCTCCTGAGGGATACTTTTGAAACACGTATCCTTCAGGAAAAGGGGAACACACATCCTGCCTATGTGAACTCTCTCGTGAGAGAGACCAAGAGTTTCCAGCCCTGTGATTGGCTTATCAACAGCCAATCAGGGACTGGGCTAGACACCAGACGCACGGTTCATGTGAATCTACTATAGTCATTTGCATAGTAAGAGTAAAGTTAAAGAACAAATCCCAGTCTACGTTTGCCCTCTAAAGCAAACTTATCAAACTTATCAATCACATCCTCTGCATTACTTTCAATATCCTTGTGCACATGAATAACTAAGTTAGAAATTCTATCAGCAGTCATAGTTGTTCTGAGGTAAGTTTTCCATCTTGCTGTCGAAAAAGATCGTTATACTGTTGCTGTTATGATGGGCATTTGTCAATCCAATTCGGAGCAGCGTGTGTATATTTGGGAACAACATTTGATCACACTTCTGTAAAGTTGACAGCAGTGTATTTGGTGGGTCATTTATATTTTTCCACAGTTCCTGCCAAATCTCATATTCACTGAATCTCATTTGGCAGTGTTAATGATTTAGGTGTTGCGTTTGTATCACTGCCTGATTCATAATGCCTTAGCAAATCTCTGAGAGCAGGTAATCATCCATAAATGTTAGAATGCTCTCAAGCCTCTCCACTCCACACATCGAGTGGTGCAGAGTTTTAAGACGACATTGTTGGGTCTCATCACCGAAGCTTTCTTGTATTAGAATTTGTCTCTATTAGCAGGATGATCAATAAAATTTGTGGATTCAGTTATGGTGGCTTGTGCATTTCTAATTACTATTGCTCCAACAGCAAAAAGAACAACACAACTACTACTAGTACTAAGTTTTTATAGTTACTGACATTGATGTTTGATAATAATCCACTCTTAAGTATGAAAACACAAGTTCAATGTTATCTTCATCGAATGAATGATGCAAATCCGATGATAAGTAAAAACAGGTATAACCATGTAAATGCTTCTCTCTTCAATTTTACTCGTCGTAATGTCTTTGAGTTTTCTCGAATTGATTTCAGGAAAAGCTGATTTAGTTGTACAATTAATACCAAATCCTATGCTATGACCAAAGCTTTCCTAACTTGTGCAAAGTGTGAGATAAATGAAGAAATATAAACATACTGCTCGTTTTCTAAGCTGCAGACGAAAATGAGACACTGAGCGAGGCTCCTACCTCCCGGTATAAGCTAATCAGAGGCCGCCAAACAAACGTCTCGCAGCCATAGGGCTCACCCAAGAATCTACCGTAAGAGAACCATTTTTTTTTTTTTTTCTCTGCAATTCTGTACCGAGGTGTCAGACGAAGTTTCTATCTCTTTTAGAGATTTTTGGACAATATTCTGTCACGTCTGATCGACAAAAATGAATTGTAGACAACAGATAAAGTAATTCTCAAATAATAAGGAAAAACATTATAAAAAAGACAAAGCCAGACTATATATATATATATATATAATATATATATATATATATATATATATATATATATACTATATATATATCTAAATATATATATATATAATATATATATATATATAATAAAGGTAAAAAAGATAAGTGACGAAGATAATGGCAATGGCACCATGAAAATAGAATACGATACTGCATCGTCATTAAACTATATATATTTGAATTCATGTCACGTCTCTATAAAAATGTAGCGTTCTCATGCGAGAGAGAGAGAGAGAGAGAGAGAGAGAGAGAGAGAGAGAGAGAGGAAACGTAGGTGACGTCTAAAGGGAAGTAAGCTTTAATGCACATTTATGCATTCTCCAACATCAGCAGAGTAAACAAAACAACACAAACAAAACAACACTCACTAATACAAACCGCAACGAAACCTTAGTAAGTGGATCACATGAAACAACGCAACAGACAAAAAAAGTTTATTCAATAACTCATAAAGAAACAAAGAAGCAAAACCAACCCATAACTGCAGTAGACGCGTACATACACACAAACACACACTCACACACTCACACATTCAATCATCTTGATAGAGGTTCCGGGAACTCCCTCGACGCTATTCCTCCCCCCCCAGCCCCTGTCGACCCTCCTTTCACCCTGGCTTCTGGGCTCCTATTTCAGGGTCCCTTACCAGCCGAGATTGAGATTAATCAAGCAAAGCCATACAAGACGAAAGGACAACCCTGAAGTAACTAACATGCCCATCCTCATGGGTGGGACGGGCCGGGAACGAGAGAGAGAGAGAGAGAGAGAGATTCCTTTGATATAATGTTATGTTCGTGCTGAATAAAACTGCGATGTATGAGTTTCTTAAAACTAACTCTTATAAACATTCACATATACATTCTCACACACACACACACACAGAGCGAGAGAGAAAGAGAGAGAGAGAGAGAGAGAGAAAGTCATGTGGGTTTGTAGGGTATGGGTAGTCACATGATAGGGGTAAGGGAGACATTTGATATTCCAAAGGTAAATGAGAGAGAGAGAGAGAGAGAGAGAGAGAGAGAGAGAGAGAGAGAGAGTTTCATACAAGGTTGTATTCATGTCGAGTAATATAAATTAATTCCATATCACTAAATACCTTATAATTAAGAAAAAAAAATGCACATGCATAAACAAAGAAAGGGATAATAGATATTCTAACCAAACGAGTATGACAACAAAACCCAAGGGGGTTAAAAACAGGATAATTATATGAGGATGAATATTCAGGTTAGTTGGAGCAACTTTTGACATGTGGTCATTTACATTTCATTAGAAAAAAAAAAATAAAAAAAGGCAGCGAAAAATAGAACGCAACTAAATGAGCGTACCAGAATGAGTAATTTTAAGAAAGGATCATCCGAATGACTAAGCAAATGACTGAATTATATTACTCCACAATTCACGTAATATACAGAGTTCGTGAAACGGACGAAAAAGGGTAACTGAAAAAAAGGATAACGAAAATAATAAGTAGAAAAATACAAGCATGTTTGAAAAAGGGTCTTTAATAACAAAGAGAGAGACAGACAAACAGACAGAAAGTATCCTTTCAACACAAAACAAAACAGACAGAAATTGTATGAAGATGAGTAATAGCCATTTACAAGAAAGAATACGAGAACAAAGTAACGGAATATTAAATACTGATACAGATAATGGGGAGAAGTTGAAAGGGATAGAAAAGAGCAAAGAGCCAATGAAAAAGATTAAAGGTAAAGAGATATACAATTCTAAAGA
Organism: Macrobrachium nipponense; assembly: GCF_015104395.2. NCBI lineage: Eukaryota > Metazoa > Arthropoda > Malacostraca > Decapoda > Palaemonidae > Macrobrachium > Macrobrachium nipponense. The sequence continues at coordinate 161,181,911 of NC_087200.1, forward strand.
AATATTCAGTCATCATTCTTCGATATCAAGATAGAACAAAATAATTCAAATACCCTTAATTATGAGTCCCTGCTAAAAGGTCAAAAGGAAATTTCCTATGGCAACATTTCCTCCGGCAAATGACGATGCAAATAGCAAGGTTTTCAATATATATCCATGATAAAATCCAATGATTTCGAACATTTTAGAAGAAATCAAGATTATTGTTAGTTTGTTATTATTACTATTGATTGAAGGACCACAATAATATTCAGTAGTGGCTTGTGATTATTTATGCAAGGGCTACAAAAGCTTTCGAACCCTGTGCTGGGTTCATCTTCAGTCTAATTATTATTATTATTATTATTATTATTATTATTATTATTATTATTATTATTATTATTATTATTATTATTATTATTATTCAAAAGATGTATCCTATTAATATGGGACAAGCCCGCAGGAGCCAATGACTTGAAATTCAAACTTCCAAAGACTATGGTGTTCATTTGGAAGAAATAACGGAAGGTAATGGGAAATACAGTTAAATACAGACAGAAGATATCTCTTATTAAAAAAATGAATTAACAAATGAATAAATAAATTGAAAAACTGTTAGGAAAAAACAAGGAAAACTGTATCAGGCATCTTCGCTTGAACTTCTGAATTTCTAATTGCACGACATCCTCATGGAGGCTGTTGGAAGTAATGTATGTGTACCCAGAATTATGGAAGTAAATGACAATGATATCATACGGAATGAGAAGAAAATTATATGACAAAACAAGGTAAGTAATAACGAGGAAAGTCTATAGTCCGGAACAAGAAGTGATATCAAGAAGGCAGATTCAGAAAAAAAGTAATTGCAACTCTGTGTAATAACAATATAAAGTTGTGACCAACGCACAACTTAGGGATGCCAACTGTTCACAAAAGATACTTATCAGTAAAACTGCAACTACAAGAGTGTGCAGATTTTTCTCTTTCCCATTTCATGAGAATTCAAAATTATCTTTACTCAAAAAGGAGCAGTGGAGGTTCAAATTATCTTAAGGCAGGTAGGTAGTGAAAACATACAGGTCTGTATATCCAGTATGGTATGATGTTCTCAGCGGAGGCTAAAATGTAGTGCAGGAATGAAACCAACGCGGGGAGGCCGGAGGAATACGGTAAGGTCTTCCTACAGGAAAGGGGCGACAAAGATTGATCATAGCAAATACTAATGCACGTACGAGGGAATCCTTGAGGTCAATATTTCTTAATGATAAATCAAAGGAAGCTCCTCGTTGTCACAAATGGAAACCCTCCAACAAACACTTTCTCTGAAGAGAAGGTAACTCCCTTGACCTCACAGTCGCTTCAAGCAATTACAAAAGCCTCCTTAAAAGCACATCTGTGTATACTACGTCTCTGTTCTGTACAACAGTCTACGCGAAGAATAAATCCTTCAAGCATCTCCGGGGCAGGAATGAGCGTTTAATTTGTCCCTAGTTTGATGAACTGGCGTAAGCCGTTGCTTTTTCATTCGGAGAAAATAGGCTTCACAGATTTTTATATTATTCAGAGCCTTTAATTAGCTCATCTTCTGTGGAAAGTTAGTTGGCAAATCTGACGAGGCAGACATTTAAAATTTTGATTATGTTCTAGAATCAAGAGTATCAAAAACCGAGACTCATCGACGGGAATGAAAAAAAAAATTGGTTAGGCAAGTTCGTCTAAACAGGGACGAATAATTGTGTGTATGGTAGATAGTTATTGACCATCGGGGTTTTCATATACATCGTTGCTGAAGAAATGCAAAAATTATTAATCCGTCAGCTGTGACGGTCCTTCAATATAATGAGTTAAATGAAGACAACTACATGAATACATACAGAATTATTGTATACCAAAGAGGACGGTAGTTAGAGCAATTATTTAGAAAATGTGAAAGGCAAACCCCAGTAAATAAAGTTCCAAATTATATTCCTGTATGAAGACATCAAGCATCACAACACACTAACTTAGTTGTGTGTGTGTGTGTGTGTGTGTGTGTGTGTGTGTGTGTGTGTGTGACAGAGAGAGAGAGAGAGAGAGAGAGAGAGAGAGAGAGAGAGAGAGAGAGACCTTCTGGGACAGAAAAGAAGTTACATTCCCATGGTGGAAGTCAGGCGCATCGTAGCGCTATCGGGAAATACGGAAGGTTGGATTGAATGAGCTGACAGGGAAGTGTGTGTGTGCGGGTGTGTGTGTGCGTGTGTGGGAGGGAGAGGGGGGGGAGGCATGGAAGGCCAGGGTTCTGAGGGCACAGGGTCCGAGGGTGGAGGCAGAGGGGAAGCCAATAGATAGAGGATCAAATTCCATTTGGAGGAATCAAATTCTCATGGTCAAGATTACGGTCACGTGAGAAAGGGCGGAGACCCCAAAAAAATACATTGCATAATAGACTTTCTTTTGTCGGTCTTTCCTTTCCATCTTTTTATCCCCTAGTTCGTGATTTCTCTCGTTCGGTAGGGAAGGGCGCAGGATGGGAAAGAAGAACACGCGGAAGAAAGGGCGGAAGGAAGGAAGGAACTAATAAAGGTATGGACAATCGGAAGCGACTGGTGTATATTTACGGCCAATAATAATTTCTCTCTCTCTCTCTCTCTCTCAGGGAACAAAAGAATCTTATATAATAATTCCTAACAGGAACATAGCGCCATTCTCTCTTTTTCTCTCTTTAAAGCTCCCTACCAACAATAAACCTTAGCACCTGGTACACGGCCAGTCACATGAAAAACTATGAATATATACCTAACTCACTTTAATATCCTTCAAACCGCAGATTCACGAATTCTAATGATTAAATTATTGAATGAACTATTCATATCGCAATAATGTCCTATTTAAGTTCATTGGCTTCTTATAATATTTCATATGTGCTGAACCTAACTGAAACGCACTACAGTTGCTGACGAGTCATCGGCCTTAGAAATACACAATGATACATTTCGGGTATACAAAAATATCACAAATAATGCTTCAAACACCTTTTAGGTGTTGTTGTGAAATCAATGTACATTCAGTAAATTTCCCCTTATGGATGATTTTCATAACATTTGACATTTACAGACAAGGTTCCAAAACTAAAAGGGCAACAGCACTACTGCGCCATCCCTTCACTGGGGACAACAAACACTCCGAAAAATGAGAGAGAGAGAGAGAGAGAGAGAGAGAGAGAGAGAAGGAATTTAGAATTTGGCAAGTCAATAACATGAGAGAGAGAGAATCTTGCAAATCAGCCTTAAGAATAGAGAGAGAGAGTTTTACAAGGATTAGGATGTCTCAAAAACTTGTTAGTCCATCCAAGGAGACATCGAGAGAGAGAGAGAGAGAGAGAGAGAGAGAGAGAATCCTAGTGCCAGTCACAAAGAAAGAAACAAACAAACCCAGCGGGCAGAAAACCTCGGCCGCCAAGCACAGACCGAGGCCTCCCTCCCTCCCTCACTCACCGCCCGCCCGCCCGCTGCCCGGGAGGGGGGAGGACCGTGGGAACCAGAACGGTAAACACCAGCCACCGAACCGGAAGCTGACGGACGCACGACCGGAAGCTGGAGATGGAGAGAAACCGAGGTATCCAAAAAGGACCCAAGCGAAGCGTTGGATCTCCGTGTGCCAGTGCATCGGGGTTCCCCAAATTTTCAGGGTGGCCACACCCAAATCCCATGGAGCTTAATGCCACGATGTGCAGTGGGCTGGTTGCGGGTGGGAAAGGCTGAGATGGAGGTGAAAGTGCGTGGCTGTGATGGGATGAGGTGGTCGTGGGTGTATGGCTGGAATGACAATCATGCGCCGTGTTCTTGCATCTTTTATTTTACTCATTTATTAAGGTCATGACTAATCATTTTCTATATCCGGTCCATAAGCTTTTCGCTTCGTTCATCTACCGATCATTTTCTTCCTATTGGCCAGTTCAGTTATTCTTACTTAGAGCTTTTACTTCAGATCAATATCACACGTGATACAATTACCCTGCCCTGTTGGCAGTGGCCTCTCTCTCTCTCTCTCTCTCTCTCTCTCTCTCTCTCTCTCTCTCCTCTCTCTCTCTTGTACAATGCATTTTATGAAATAAGCTAAACAAAAACGCTTCATCCCACAGAGAAGTGGACCTCTTTTTTTAAAATGTCATACGAATTTTCTTGTATCTTTTCGCATACTTCCTTCCAGTCCGATCGGCTTTCCGAATAAGCACGGCATCAATTTTTCATCAATATTACTTATTTTTTGCAAACTTTACCTGCAAGGGGTTAGAGGACATCTTGCCAGAAAACTGAGTACTCTGCCTTTGCTACTGAAAAGTCGTATCTGAAGTTATCTTCAACTATAGCCTCCAGGTCATTCATGAGTATATTAGACTCCAAACAACTTGCCGCTTTCATTTGTGACGAAATGACTAAGATAAAACGAATTCTGAAAATACGTTCCATTGCAAAAACAATAATAAGTTCTGTAAAAAGAATTCGGATAATATCAAAATGAAAATATTTCAAGTTAAGAGTGTAGGTCACACGCTTTCTGATATAAGGAAAAATAGTCAAACGCATGTTACCTTTATATATATATTCTCTCTCTCTCCTCTCTCTCTCTCTCTCTCTCTCTCTCTCTCTCTCTCATATATATATATATATATGTGTGTGTGTGTGTGCGTGTGTGTGTGTGTGCATAATCACATCATATACTCATGTACAGCCCTATATTTATATGTGTGAATACTTTATCTCTTTTCCCTTTTTTATTATTTAACTATTGTATGGGCATTTGCTTCTCATAAACGGGTAATTGGGTGTTTAGAATGTCCTCAGACAGCCGTAAAAAATTGGACGTAAAGTGAGTAACTAGTGAGGGAGGGATGGCATCATCCTTCCTTTACGGGGTAATTAAGTACCTGGTTGGCCTTTTCATACCTGGGCGAGCACCTATTCAGTGAGCGTGAGAATGAGGTGGACTATGAGAACTTTTGTTCCAAACTAATCGTTTTCATTATTTCTTATTGGCACGATTTAGTGTACACTTATTTTTTTCTTTCTTTCGTACGTATATTAGTTATATTATTGTTTAATGAATCTTACGATTTTATTTCTTTCAAAAAATATTCGATTCGGTGGACATTTCACAAATCAAGTTCGTTTAAATAACAGAACTTTCTGCAACTGTAGACGTTTAGTATCATTTCCCCTGACATGTGGTCAGTTTTAAAACAAGCTTTGCGATAACTCTTAAACTCATTAGGTAAATTCACACATACTTGGCATGCTGTTATAGGTTTATTTCAAGTATTACCTCATGAAAAGTCTAAAATCATCGCCCTCCCTATAACCGTTAATTTAATCAAATTTTACAAAAGAGCAGTCAACCTGTATGAATGAAGAGCTTTGTAATTTACCCAGCTTTAATCTAGTAAATATGAGTAATCATAACTTATTAATACAATGACCTCCTACTCAAAGAGCTTTCAGAACGAATCATAACAGATCAATAAGTTGCAAATTCAGCATAAATGACTAGTTAACCCAAGTAACTACAGGTATCTTACATATACATATATAAATAGTTCTACTGAATATTGAACAATCTACTGAATATTGCACAGGGAAATGCTCATTGAAAAAAATCTCATTATATTATTAACAAAAGATAAATAGTCTTGCCCTATTTGGCGTGAGAATATCAAGATATCACTAAAAATGAGGAAGAGCTGTGATTTCAAAACTAGATTAAGACATGTCGTGATCATAAAAAATTCTCCGTAAAAAAAAACATACAAGACTGATATATAAAAACGTTTATACATAAAGAAAAGGTAAGAAAAATGGCCAGAGAAAGGTACATACTGAACTCACTGACATCTTCAGACACCATAAATAAGACTGACAACAAGAATGATTGAGATATCAGTTTGTTCTTTACTAAAACACATACACACTATATGCATATATATATATATATGTCAATGACTGCATAAGGTGTATGAGTATATACAAATATGTATGTATGTATACATAATTAGCAGACGCAGTCCTTATCTCCTAAAGTTGTGAGAGCAGTAGAGCTAAGTGGAATGAATATTTATTGCGATTTCAATCTTCTTCTCCATTCTCCAGTGAAGCATTTTAGGCGGTGATTTTTTTTCTGGAATGTATATATATATATATATATATATATATATATATATATATATATATATATATATATATCATATATGGAAAATGAACATATGAGTGTGTGTGTGTATATATTATATATATATATAGTAATATATATATATATATATATATATGTATATATATAGATATCTCTCTTATATATATATATATATATATATATATAATATATAATATATATATATCATATAATCATATAAGTATATATATATATATAATTATAATATTATACTATTATATATATATATTTATTTCTTTATTTCAGAACAAATAGAAAACATAATACCCCTCACTGTCTTAAGCACTTTTTCAAAAACGGAGCAAAAGGGCTTTATATTTTCCCCAAGAATTGCTCTCCTCTTAATTGTTTTCTGCTGACGGGTTCTTTATTAATGAAAGATGTCAATTTTGCGCTCGGGCAACTTTCTTTCTTATGTAAACCTGGCGTCACAAAAATATGTTCTGGAATAATGATCCTCATAAAAGTTTTCCATTCAGATTATTCTTTCTCGATTCCATTTTCTCTTTTAGATCATCTCTGCCAAGTGAGAAAGGTCAGAGTCTGCCTCTGTAACTTCCATTCGTCTCTCGTCTTCCAGCCTGACTTTTCTTGTGTTGTGTGTGCCCAGCAGACTGAATCCCCAACCCCCCTGCCCCCCGCCCCCGTTCTCAACTTTCTTTACAGTTCCTATGTTCAAGTTAGTACATTTTTTCTACCATGTCCTTTCATTATTAACCATAGCCTAAAATGGTTCGTCAAGATAAATATTTATTCCACGTAGCTACTGCGTTATTACCTTAGGAGATATTCCACGTAGCTACTGCGTTATTACCTTAGGAGATAAAGACTGTATCTGTCAATTACGGGTCTCTTCACCTCAAATATCACTGGATTTTTCATGACTAAAATCCCACGGTATTAGTTTTTTTTTTCACAAAAAGTATACCCTCAAAATTTATGACAATTTTTATTTTTATTTTTATACGTAAAGAAAAAAAACGAACCTAGTTGTTTATGAACATCAGGGAAACGCTCATCATACAGTTCCACAATGGAAGGCGTGAAAAGAAAGTGCGATCATGTCGGAACGCACGTGCTCACATACAAAAACATGCACAAAGGGGATTCAAAATGGACAGCGGGTACGAACCGATAAAAAAAGGAAGAAAAAAAGGCAACCCACTAATGACTTAACGGCACTCACCGGAAGAACGGCTTTTCAATCCTGCGCATTTGTCCGAATAAAGACGGATGTGATTACGTAGGCCGGGAGTAAGGGGAAGCCCATAAACGCGGCCAGAGGGGAGGGGTCGGGGGTGGGGGGTAGGCTGCTCTAATCTGGTACGGAGAGATGGAGGGGTCCAAAGGGGCCGCAGGGAATTTTCACAGTCAGTTAATTATACTTTCTGTCACTCGCCTTTGCTTTTGTTTGTTTTTCCTGATTCCTTCAAGTTTTTGAAAACAAATATAACGTGTTAACACCACTTCTCATCTATTCCTGTTTCGAAAGAAAAACATATAAATCTATGTTTAATCCTCCAAGTGAAATTTGTGATAATTCACCTACGACTGAATAACAAAAATATTTCTCCTTTAACAACGAAATGCATTAGCATAAACTCGATGAAATTCAACAATACATCGCTACAATGCCTCTTCGACGTAACCTTTCAGTAACTGTTGTGTCTCATGACTCCACAACGACTCGGCAAAATGGCTCTTTTTACATTATACTCAGACTCCGCAAAGTGAACTGCGTCATAAACTAATTGGAAACTGCTTCTCCTCCAGCTTCATAGGATTTCGAAATATCACTGGATAAAAAAACACCATTGTTGTTTACGTAGCAGTTAAATGACTCTAGAACCGTTCAGAAAATCAAAATGGATGAAATTATTCTTTTTTCTTTCCTCTTGGTATATTCATGAAATTGTACTTCAGCAAATAACAAATATGGTTTTCCTCACTGAATATAAGCTAGATCAAATAGCTTCAGGTTTCTTATATCTCTCGGTTACAATGATACGGTGTTGATAGACGTTGTTACTGTGACGCTCATTTACTTTCTATATATAAATGAAAAACGATGAAATATCAATACTGGAGGTTATTAAGCCACATGCAGGTAGTGAGACTTGGTAAATTCAAGCGATGGGAGATGGACAAGGCTACGGGGAGATACTTAGCACACTATTTCTTGGTCAGGCGATTATGAATGAATAATTATCAAATGATTCTTTCTCATCAGAATAATCCCAATTGTTTCAAATAGCTTAACAAAAGTCTCGTTCACCGCACAAGATTTTCTCCTTATGGGTATAACATACATTTCTTCCTTCCTTCCTTGGCACCATTTTTCTGCCTCTCTCGTCATAAATTTATAGTCTTCTTCATGGATGACATCAAAATATATGGGACAAATGCTTAGAGCTCGTAGAGGCAGTCTGGATCTTGGGCTGAAGTAAGGTACAGTTCGATTTCATTGTCATTATTCGTACCTCTCAAGAATGCCGTACCGTAATTTCATATCGTAACCTCGATTTTTTTCCCTTAGTTACAGTACAGTAAAAATACGTTCCATAAATTTGTCAGATTTTCTTTGATTCTAAAAGAAAATATCTTCGGAACTCATTCTCCTGACTATTTGTTCTTGACAGATGCAGCAAGTACAATTATTAAATATAACTATTATTTGTTATTATTACCACTAACTGCTAGTAAAATAAAAGAACAATCTCTATATTATCACTTAAACATCTAAGCAGATTTTATGTTTTAATTCGTCAATACACATATCAGTTTAATCAAAAAAGTGAATATTGCTCTTTTTCATTTATACTAATCATACTCTTAATATTCTCTTACTAAAGAACCATAACTACAATTATAACTAGGGTCAAAACTATAACTACTATTATGGCTAAAATATGAAAAAAGAAAAGGAAAAAATGCTGGGTAAGCTGAACGTCCACCATAAAATATCGCAGCAGAACCTGTTTACTTTAAATGTAGCGCCAGTTGATAGATTACAAAGAATATTCCTGTCATTGAACATTGCGTGCATAGCGATATCCCCAACTTTTATCCAAATCTGATTTACATTTATATATCCCCTGTCATCACACATCTGCTATATTATCAACTTTGAAAATATAATGACTCATGCAAATTTTACAGTACTGAAAGTACAATATGGTACGGTACCGTTAGTTACTCATTTACCGTACCTGAAATATATCGTACCGTAAAGTAACATAAATACCTTATGATGATTTCGCGTTGAACATTTTGGCAAATATCAACCGTACTGTAATAAATTCCACACCGCACAGCAGTTTTGCCGATGATATGAAAAAGAAGTTCGGCACAGAAAAATATTACGTTGTAAATTTAGTATAAGGAAGAAATGTAATTACCATATGAAAGAATCATCAAGAATATCAGAGAGACTGGTATAAATGCCTGGAAATCTTGAAGGCCGACCATATCAAACACAACGAAAGGAAGTAAACATCAGAAGGGAATAATTCTCCAGGATTAGAGCAATACTACAGTCCAAGTTCAATAGTGGGAACATTGTGAAGGAAATCAATAATATGGACTATACAAATGGCAAGGTATGGTAGTGGAATAGCAAACTTGACAAATATAAACTTAGAAAACATGAACAGGAAAACATAAGATTATTGACCACCAATTTTGCACTAAAGAGGTTAGAGAACTATATCGACACCGAGAAAAGTGCTCTTGAGCAGTAGCTCAAGCACAGTGGAAATGAGTGGTTGATAACAGCTGGAAATGAAAAACTCATCCCTGTCGATGAAGAGTCTGAAAGGATCACCGGCAACATGAAAGACAAACAAACAATTGAGTGATCAGTGCCAGAGGCGGAAATTTGGCAATTAATAATGGCTGACATGGAGACAGTTCAAGGAGGCGACTGAAGGCATGCTAACTGCAGCACAATCCGTATCCCATCGCTAACTGTACAATATGTAAAAAAAAAAAAAAAAAAAAATAGATGGACAAACAACAGCTCAAAATGACTTCAACACGAGACATGACACAGTCACCAAGGCCTTGGGTTGGATAATCTGCAAAGAAAATAGACTACCATATACAAACAAGCAGTACAACCATACAACAGAAAAAAATTAAGCGCTGAAAAACAAAACCAAAAAAACAAAATCTAAGATTATGATGTAAGGCCTGACTGTATGAAACCGGCTTGAAAACCAGATCAAATCCTGGTATATAAGAAACCTCCAAAAATACATCTGATGGGACAGAATGGAAAATGGTATCTATCAGCCTCAGAGCACAGGAAGTAATCCCAGAGGGTCACAGGAGGAACCTGGAGAGGAATGGATGCACAATCCTCGGATCAGGCTTGCCCCAGAAAATTGGACTGCTGGCCACAGCAGAGATGTGTTTGAACCCTAAGAAAGCAGGGTAGCAGAGAACAGCTCCTCAGGGGGCAGGCTGCAGCTCGGATCCACACACGGCGATACCAACATAACAAGATTGTGAGAAAAATAGTACTATTATTATGACTCAAAATGAAACCATGGACGTTTGTACAGAGCAGAAAGCCCATAAAAAGAAACTTAGAAAACAAGGATACAGAAACAATAAATGAAGACAGCTAAGTTAAGAAAAGAATAAATATTTCCATACAAAAACAATAAGAAAGGTCAGAAAACTGGCAATAATGCACTGCAGCCTCTCTTCATCAAGGGTACCACAAGGATGACCATTCCACAGCTTCCCGGTACAAGGAAGTGCGAATTCTGGCATCTCACCTGAAATTCGGATGCTGAGGCCCTGCGAAAGCAATTAGCACGCACTTGTTCTCGGGATGTAGGGACTACTGGCGCCAATGGAAGTCTCAACCTGCAATAATGCCCCTTATTGAGAAAAAAATTTTTTTTTCTACAAACGTATCCAGCAGCTAAAGCTCCCAGGAAGCGGAAGTATCCATACAAGAGGAAAAACTATCAATAATGGTGGACTACAAATCTGAGGTATATATACTTTGCTTCATTACCGTCATCTCTGTAGATATGGAAAGCCACACAAACAACAACTAGTTTTCAGAAGCAGTTAGCTTGGAGTCGAAAGTAGCTCCATGTGTTGTTAAATAAGCAGATTCATTATGTACAGCGTTCGTTAAAGCAAAGCGAGCCATAGAGTGGAGATTTGGTACATAATCTAATAATCAATAAAGACTTGGTTTAGCTGAAATTTAGCGTTATAACTAACATGTTGCGCCATTTATTGATCTATTCAGGATGTGTTAAGGCAAGCAACAATTGCATAATGTACTATATCATTTTCTGGAACAACAATCATGTCATAAAAAAACTAAAAAGACTAAGGTCCCAGAGGGACATCTGACAACGTTTTGATGAATTCTAAAAGCATCATCAGCCGTACGTCTAATGTCATTCCACAAAAAGATGCAGATGAGATCAAGTACAGGGCCTTCAGTATAAAAATAAAATTCCTTACAGACGTACTGGCTTTCAGTAAGCGATTTTTTAAATTCACTGTCATTATGTAAGGGCTTATTCTCTACCTTAGAAACTTCTGCTTCTCTTTACTGAAGTCTCTTCATGTTCACTAGCTTATAATTTTGGATTTTTAAAATTATCTTTTACTGATGTCCCCATCTGGTCACTGTATTTCACCCTCATCCCCGAAATATCAATTTTCGACTTGTAGTGTCACTCGGGCCATTGCTTTTCTTTGGAGAAGCGTCTTTCTGGATAGGCCCGTTCCTCAAGCATTGCATGGCGGAAACAGCCAGGCACATCTCTGCCAGGAGGTCCACATCGTTTTCCATACCATATTCAAGAAGTGCCTGCCTCCCCTTCTTTTATTTGAGGTCTTTATCGTATTCTACAAATTCCACTCACTTTCATGTTCCTGATTTTGAGAGTGTTCTTCAATGATGTTTTCTGACTTTGAGGGCGGGTGGCCTTCGTCATTTCCTTCTCTTCGCTCCAAATGGCTATGATTCTCTTTTATTGTCCCTGAATGCCAACATCAGTATTTCATCCCCCTATGTTTTACACATTTCCCAATCCGCTGTATTCTTTACCTTCACAGTATATAATATCATCCATACGATTATATATCACTTGGGAGAAGACTATAACAGACGAGAGTGAAAGAATAGGTTTAAAAAGTTATGAAAAAACGCTTCCATAGAGATATGCAAATCACACATTGTAATCCAGCAGATAATAGAACCTAATGATAGTGACAGTGATGATTATCACCATAAAAACAAACAGAAAAATCGTTGGCCAACCGAGATAGTTTTGGACGAAACAATCAATACCTGGTCCACAAGACAAAAATACTCTAGTTTTTATGAAATTACGTCGGTTAACTCGATTTACGAAGTTCAATAAAGCAAACTGCACTTCAAAGGTGTGACTGGATGGCATATGACGGGGTTATTTGATAGGAAATCAAGCAAACTAAAGTGAAACAAAATAACATCGAGCTGGTGCGTGTTTATACAGGAATCAAACACGGATCAAATAACATCAAACTGCCATGTATTTTTTTGGACAAAACCAACACAAGGAATAGAATGACAACAATCTGGTGCATGTTTTTGCAAGGAAACAAACACCAAAGCGCCTCAGATTGATGAGATTTTTGACGATTTTGGACGAATGTCAGCCTGAATTGAAGTTAGTGATTTAGCATATTGCGCGCAATTTAAACGGGCCACGATATGACGGAACTTTGCGAGTATTTTTGTTCAAATATCATTCTAAGCGTTACGAAATTTGTTACGCATATATAACCCGTTGATAATTAATTGTCATATTAAAAATAAATCGCTTTGACCTTCAATTATTTATATTTACTTTATGCCTATATGTTTGTTTATTTATTTTTCTGTAATTTGTGCCATACCCCATAATAGTAGTCAGGTCACTATGAACTTGATCAATTTTCCAAAGCAGGGAGAGGGAGAGAGAGAGAGAGAGAGAGAGAGAGAGAGAGAGAGAGAGAGGAAGGTGTCTTATAAACTATATAACATGTGCCTTAAGACTGACTAATACAAGCCGAAAAACAAGGGAAAGTAACCTCTAAAATTTCGGAAGGTCATTGCACAGAGGCAAAGACACAGCGCACAACTCGAAAACCCTGACTGACGCACCGGAGGTTACCCAGCAGGCATAAATCCCTTAAAGATACACCCCAGTTGACCAAAGATTGTTATGTAAATAACATTACATTTTGTATCTTTTAACCTACTTTCTAGACAAGTTGACGTAATAAGACTACCTGCCTTAATGGTTGTTAATGTGATTTGAATCAGCAGTTAACTTAAAGGTTAAATAAAGTTTGTAACTTTGTCGTTTATGTTACTTTAAAATTCACCAAACTAATCGAAAGGTCAGCCACTGTCGTAGGTTTAAACCACAGGTGATCTGAGATAATCAGATTATTTCTAAATCCTGCCAGTCGAAATGGTGAAATGAGGCATCACTCTCAACATACATTATCTCACCTTGTCACTTTCTATAAGAAAAGTAAGAGAAATTTACGTGCGCCATTTCGTGATTTATTAAATGCTTTAATCAATGAGTCACTAAAATGATAGCGTTGCATTTCGCATCATCTGTCCTCTGAATGGATAAAATTAATGTATTTTTATGCATTACGAAATCATACGAGAGTTGTCTCCAAGCTTGGCTGGACAAAATTCATAAACATCAGCCACTGATTAAAATTAAAAGCGTTTGAGAGAGATATAGTACATCCAATATGTGAAAGCACAAGTCAAAACAAAGAATTCAACTGCTTTATAAACCGATTGTCAGTTGATCCCAATGATCTCGACTCGAAGTCAAACCGACGGATGGAAGGGATATGGATCTGAAAAGTATTTCAGTAACGAAGGTACCTTTATATATGAAAGCTTTACCATCTATGCTTCAAATGACACTGGGAATTGAACAAACTCGAATTTGATGACCAAGGACGACAGCGGCTTTGTCGCAATTACTGTTCATAACATATGTTCCGGTGAGTTAAAGGCACCTCTAAGCTGACCTCATCTTTCATTCTTGAATCGTGTCACCTTAACAATATTGTAAAAATATCTCCACAGTCAATTCATAATATTTGTCAAAATGTCTCCGCAGCTAATTCATACTATTTTCATCTTCTTAACAACATATAAATAGACATCTGGCACATAAATATCTTTAAAGTTGTATACTCTAAATGAAGCATTTAATGCTATATGCTAGTTATTATTTGCGTGAATCTATTCTCAACAAATCAACATGTTGACTTCAACAAGAGATCAATAACTCACGTTATTAATTA
>NC_087200.1:161201433-161211433 GCF_015104395.2 Macrobrachium nipponense
TCAATATGAAAATGAAAAACCTACTTCTTCGCTGTGAGATATTATTAAAGCTATGTTTGTGTCTGCATATATAATACATACATCGCAAACTACAGACATACTCACATATACATACACACACACACACACACACATACACACACACAACACACACCACCCACACACATATATATATATATATATATATATATATATATATATGATAGATCAATAGATAGATATGTGTATATGTGTAGGTTGTGTATGTGGTTTTATACATACATATATATATATATATATATATATATATATATATATATATATATATATATATATATATATATACATTGTTCACAGCTGTCAATTGATCATATTTGTCTCTGGGCTATTAACAACTAAAATTTATGCTGATATCTGCGAAAGAAATTTTCAATTCATCTAAAGAGCACATAAGAATAAAAAATAAAGAATACACGAAAAAATTAATCATTTTCATTAACAACGCACACATATAAAACAACAATTACTGGTGTAATTTCAGTTAATATAAGCCATTTAAAAGCAAGTTCTTTGACTCTCTCTCTCTCTCTCTCTCTCTCTCTCTCTCTCTCTCTCGTCTCCTCTCTAGCATCTCTCTCCTAGCATTCCAGAGCCAATCCCGTCGACTCGGTTGTCGAAAGCTGACTTTTTCTCTCCGAGTGGCTACTCAAGTGGCTACGATAACCCTATAGCGTTAATATCACGGATCTCAATATCCTTTGAGGAACATCACAGAGATAAGACTTAGCAACGAGCCCTTGCGAGAGAGAGAGAGAGAGAGAGAGAGAGAGAGAGAGAGAGAGAGACTAACAAATATAAAGGATGCAAAAGAGAGGAAGAAGGCGATTGTCAAGGGAGAGAGAGATGTTGCAGACCAACATGAATTTATTTATTGCTGATCAGTTAACAGACACATCCAATCGAAACATATTCCTCTCTTATTTCATTACAACGTCCTCATTACGGTGACAGAAGGCTATGAGGTTGAAAAGGGAGTTCACTTTATGTATGAAGTTCAGCAAATGAGGAGGAATCACATGGGAAAAGATTTTTACATTAAAGAGAAGTTCTCTTATTAACCTGTCAACCGAACAGAAACGGACAAAACGGATTTGGGAAAACAACTGAGGGAATACATTTATGACTATCGAGTGAAGCTATTCCATGACTCTTGACCAATCCTGCGATACAAGGCCGAGGAAGTTGTTCTTTACATAAAAAGCTAGAGTTGCAAACAAATGCTGGCCAGGTGTATCACACAAAAGTACAACATCTGTTGGCAAAAGTACAAAACTACAAATATCAAGCGTGAGAGAAAAACGAAGAGTTAAATAAATTGAAATAACTAAGCATAGTGAAAGTTGAACGAGGAAAGAACAATAACAAAGTAAACATCGGCTCCAACAGAGAAAAAACAAAATTACGGATACTAAAAAATCAAGATAAAAACTTCTGCGGCAACAGAAAAGAAAATTCACTAGAAAAAAAGTGCACAATGATCCAATAAATCATCAAAGTGAATCAAAAGGTGAAGTGAGGGAATTTTGTTTGCTAAATTATGAAAAAAAGGTAAATAGAGCCGACGAAAAAGCAAACCAAGAAATGGAAAAATAAAATGAAAAATACCCAATACCTGAGAATCCTAATTCAATTTCGTAACACACAGTAACAAGTCACCAAGCGTTGCTAGAAAAAACACGCACAAAGAGTTGACATCAGTCGAGATCATGCCTCGTTATCTTGTTCCTTTTTATCATGTTTATGGGATCCTAGCTGGTCATAACATCTCCATTGCATTTAAGAAAACATAACAAAAGGTAGCCTATATCTGAAACCTTTCCGGTCAATAAGGTGTCAACTTACTCAAGTCGAATTCATCGACCTTCAAATGTTTTCCACCAAACTTCCATTAAAGCAAAAAGGTGAAGATACACGAAACTACGGCTAACAAGTTTCTAGAAACTTGCCTCTCTTGAGAAACCTTCTTCACAATATACTTCTCTTTCATTTCTAACCCACTCCCCCATTTCGTAAGGAAGATTTCTTTAATATAAAAAAAGGTCACAGATTCCTGGGATGATATTAGTCTCAACGAAACTATATTTACAGAATACACATCACAGAGAAAGTGACAGAAGGTGTAACCCAGGTGTGTACAAAATATGCATATTTATCAGCAAACATACAGTAAATGAAGTGATAAACAACGTCATACCCCTGCTAACATCAAATCACTACGAGCATATATTTTCAATATCAAGCTCCAACGGAA
Organism: Macrobrachium nipponense; assembly: GCF_015104395.2. Lineage (NCBI taxonomy): Eukaryota > Metazoa > Arthropoda > Malacostraca > Decapoda > Palaemonidae > Macrobrachium > Macrobrachium nipponense. The sequence continues at coordinate 161,203,724 of NC_087200.1, forward strand.
TCTTGAAAGTCAAATCAAATTATCCACTAAATTTGCTTACAAAATCTTGAATAATATTCCAAAATGAAATCCCACCTCCATTTCTATCTTTCGCAAAATAAACACTTCTTCCCATTCACAAGGGCCCCTCTCAGTATATTTTGTCGTATAAATCATATAATACTTTGAACAAACAATAAAAAATATAAACAAACAAAAAGGTTCAAATCATGACCTACTTGGCAGAGGTAAAAGTATGCATCTAAACACACACACACAATATATATATATATATATATATCTATATATATAATATAATAATATACATAATATATACATTATATATATATCATATTATATATTCTATATATATTATATATAATATATTATATATAATGTATAATGTAATTGTAGTATTATATTACACGTATATGTAGTTAAATATATATTAATTTATTTAATTATATGTCTAGAAAGGATTCTGACTGAGAAAGTAAAAGTAATCACACAACACTTACGTATATGGGAAGTTCATTGGTGACTTGGATAAGTAAGACAATACGTTTGTGTTATGACAACAGTTATGTGGGAAGTTTGAAAATAAAGGGAAAAAGGCTGCCAGGGGCCTCGGAAGGCTTATGGCAGAATCAATAGAGAAGCAGTGTGGGAGGTTCAGAAAATGTATGGTCCAGAAGGTAATTTATGAATGACAAAGTTTTTACAACAGAAGAGTTAGATTATATAGGTGAAAGAGGAACTGGTTTGGAGTAAAAGTGGTTTTGGAAAAAAGGGCGTGTGCTCTGGCTCCATGGCTGTTCAAAACTTCATGGTAGGAGTGATGTGAGAAATCTGAGAAAAAAGACAGTAAAAGTTCAGATTAAATCCCAGTAAGAGTAAAGTTATGAGGGTAAATGGAAACAAGGAAAATGTAGCAAATAATGTTAAATGTGCTTGGTGGAAGAACGGAAATGGCTGATTCATTTTAGACTTTGCGAGTAAACATAATGGATGATAGTAGATTAGAGAAGAGGTTGTGCAACCTATGCTCTGCTTCCTATACTCGAGTTCAGCCAGCAAGGTCACAGAACACCCTCTCGATCATGTGTTTGTGCATTGGCCTAGGGTCACTTTTCTATTTACAAGTATCAAAAGCAGACCAACTCTCCATAGTAAGTCAGCATATTATGGGCATCTCATGTATGACTTGCCCTTACATTTGCGATTCCTTGGAGCAACATGGGAGACAACATGGTTCCCAGCCATCCCTGCCTAATAACAACCAGCCACTTGAGGACTAATTTCAGCACCTAACTCTGGCTTGTTTTCCCTTGAAAACACTTGGTTGTCTTCCAAACTGACAGACAAAAGCATGGTACTTATGCTGACACTAAAATCCTGGTGACTAGTGAACATAGCGACCAACAGTCTTAATACAGAGGTCAAGTGCTTGCTACCTCTCCCTTGGGAATACTAAAAACATCATACCTATAGCACAGAAGATATAAAACTACTCCCCCATCAAACCCTGGTGACTAATGGACTAATTACCAGTAAATCTATTGCTTAGAAATAGTCTGGAAGGTTAAAGCATACAAGAAATGTCGTCAGACAGCTGAACTACATATCTGATTCCAGAGAATAAATGGATACTGTTCTGCCTCTGACATGCCTCGAGTTCAACAAAAAGGGCAGACTAAATTCTCAAGGTGATCCCAGATGTTCCCTTCTGCCACATCATGTGCTGGCTGGACATGCAAGTGCTATGGATTACTTACGATGAACTCAAAATTCTTAATCATGGAGTTCTTGCCATCACCCATCCATGCGAGGGTGCCCTGAGACTAGCACAAGTCTCTTCTCACACAACGAAATCAGAGTAGAGGGCAAACTACATAAGGTTGCTGACCTCGTCTAAGAGGTTTGACTGCATCGTTTCCCACCGGTAAACACATTTCCTGCCCTATGCCAAAAGTACACCTCTATAAGGCATGTAATATACCACTGAAGCCATCTTACAACCACGGTCCACCAGAATGACGACAATGACCAGACAAATGCCATATACAGATGGCCACAAAAGTTGTAACAGAAAGGGCTCAACTATTACAAACTCAGCAAAGCGGCCAAAAATTATGACCCTGGTTGCAGCTACAGATAACGTGTAGGGGAGCCACCCTGATTACCCATTGTGGCTAACATGACATCTCTGACCATTCCTGAACATGGGAGCCTTTCGCGTCGATATTACTAGAGTAAAAAATTGACTGTAAACAACCATTCTGTAAACAACCATTCGATGCCAGACTGCAACTAGTGGTCAGCAATGGCACCCCATAGCATCCTACATCCACTAGAACCTCATTTTCCACCAGATGTCCAAACACTTACTCTGCGCTAGTTTCCTTATGCACTATGGGTTGCTTGTAGATACTGCCCATTGTCACCTCATTGACCATTTTTCCTTCCAAATAGTACAACGCTCTTTGGAGCCCAGGCGACAACCAATCTTGTTGGCATGACCCGTGGACCTACACACATCGTGCAGGAGTTTCCTGACATTTTCTGGTCAGGATACCTGCCAAACATGGCATCCTTTGGTATATCAAAACATGGATCTCTCAGTCCAGTCCAACTTCCACTGTCTGCCACCGGAAAAGCTAACTCCACAAAAAAGAAAGAAAGAAAAAAGATCTAGAATGGACGGGCTTTGCCGAAAGGCCTCCAGCCACAGGCCTCACCAGATCATAGTACCCCTGCTGAGGCTACAGGTGACTAAAACCTTCTGACAGAACCCAACATTACTAACTTCCTATCAAGCAATGCCCATCAACTGAGAATGATGGATAGCATTCACCTCCAAAATATGGGCCACCTTTGCCAAATTACTGCGACTGAGTTATGTTGTGCCACAGCCTACAGCCCAGCCACCAACATCACTATTGAAAGAACCCACCAATCCCTTAAAGTGGCAATCCTCAATGGATGTAACAGACCTAAATAGAAGGCACTGCTACCCTGATTACTTGTGTCTTTTTACGGCCCTTAAACAAGAAATCAACACTTCTCTTGACAAAACAATACTCGACCATCTGCATGCCAGGCAAATTCTTCCAAACTGGCAACACCAGATGCCTAGAAAATGAATTTTAGAGAATGAGAAAAGTTGTCAGAGGATTCTGTCTGTCTGTCTGTATGTTCAAACACACAACTCCAGTAAATTTTTCACTAAAAATCACCTGTGCACATACAAATCTTTGTTAGAAACAATAGCCACAAATCCCCCCCTAAACCTGCCATACAGGATACCCGGTTAATGATTGTAAAAACAGTCTTCCCAATTCTCATACAAGCCAACAAACACGGGGTATCTGGGTAGATGCTTTCCTGGAGTCAGGACACTTCCTCTCTGATCACTGAATACAACAAACCTACAGCAGAGAGTGAACAGCACAATTGACAATCAAGCTTTAAAAAACGTTCAAGTACCCAATCAAACTAACTCATTTAGCAGCAAATATATACAAAACTTTACTGTGTAAAAGTGTCAGCCAAAATTTTTTCACTGATCTAGCAACACACACACACACACAAAACAATATTAGGGCAAAAACCAACTACAAGGTGAAAATGTATATGTATCAAACCTCCCAAGTGATAGATGTATACACTTGCAATAAACATCCAATGAGAAGGATGTACATTAACAAACAACGCACAGTCCTAAGGAAACAAACATATGGAACTTCTGTCGCTGCCACTCCATGCTACTGATTTGTCAATATCAATCAAAAACAATTTCTTATTCTAAATTAGTTTTTTTAATTACTATGTATTTATATACCTTCATTTACCCCATTATATTTGTTTAATTGTATCAATTTTAAAAAATTTTACTCATTACAATCTCCTGAAGTGCTGTCATGCGTGCATCATTATTTTTTTTACTATGTATATAACTTATAATTATATGACTTCATTTTCATTGCATATGTCAATTGATCTGCCAGCATCTTGCTCAATCTAGTACAATATCAGCGCCGAAAAAAACACTGCTTAGTAAAGGTGCGGAACAGTCGCGCATTTTGTCGTCAGAACGACAATGATTTCCTCCTTTATTATTCACAGTTCTGTGACTCAGCATCAAATCAGCATTCTTACAGCATCCATCTATGTACAGTTGTAGAACACCCAAGCATTTAAGTATGAGTTTTCCGTACAGCTGATTAACCACAAAGCCAAGCATGCGTATAATTGTAGAGGCACCCACTTGGCGAAGAAACACACATCATCCCTCATGTATAACAATTTCTTTGCCTTTTTTTGCAGGGAGGGAGGAGACCTGCGTGGCCTGGTCACACCTGAGTTCAGCAGGCATGGTCGTTCACAGAGTACCTCTCCACCACGTGCTTGTGCATCAATCACGTCTCCTCAACCATGTGGTCTGCGAGAATACTTTTCCATCTGCATGCTGTATAACAAGCAGATCAAATCTCAACAATGAATCGGTGCAATCCCGTTTATGACTCACCTCTACGAGGCGAGTCACCTGACAGGTGTGAAACTTACAGGGGTAATGAGATATTTACAAAAGATTAGAACAGATTTGGTCGTCCATTGAATTTAAAGTGGGAATGAATAAGGATGGAGAGCCACCTCTCCTTGTAGGAAGCATGGATTTTGAATGTGAATGAGAGGGAAAAAAAAAAAGGTTAAAAATATTAAGATAAGCTGCTGCATATTTTATGTAGTGGGAGACGTCGACGTCGTGCGTTGCAATCAGGGTTGGTGCCTTGCCGGAAGCAAGAAAAATCATACCTTTTTATGCCTACCGTCTAAGGGGTGAAAGATATGTGTACATACATACATACATACATACATACATACATACATATATATATATATATATATATGTATATATATATATATATATATATATATATATATGTTTGCGGGTAGTATGTGTAAAGTTACGTGATATCGGAATAATAAATTGTGCAGTTTTCAAAGCAATACTGAATCGTTCCTTCGACCACTAAGTAAACATTGTTTTCAGTAATGATGTTAATAATGAATACCTATTGCAATATTCAATGCCAATATCAACGACGCAAAGCCAAGAAAATTATCAATTAAAACAGGTAACCCTCCGTATCCCTCTTAAAAACAAGTATAGAGACCACCGACCCCTACGAGCGTTCCCTATTCTCAATTTCGAACCATATACTTCATCCATCTTTGAGAGAGAGAGAGAGAGAGAGAGAGACTGCTATTTGAAACTATATACACTATCCGATCTCGGACAAAGAGAGAGAGAGAGAGAGAGAGAGAGAATCTTTCCACCCACATTCTTGAACCCTCTTACTGTGAGAAGCGGGGGAGAGAATCCTGAATATACTAGTCATACACTTGCTGTACTGAATTTCTTAAATCTGAAACCACCTACACTTCCCTACATGTATGTACACACACACACACACACAGAGAGAGAGAGAGAGAGAGAGAGAGCAATTTTGGCTCCGGAGCGCCAGAGTCGGTTAGCCACAAAAGCAGGAAGGACTAGAGAGGGCGCAGCGCACAAAGGCGCCCATTCACTCCAGATAAAAGTGTTACACAAAATTATGACTCTAAATGGTTCTCGATCCCTCTCTTTGTTGCATTTAATTCCCTTTATGCGAATCAATTACATCGGATTCCATGAAGGGAGAGGGGGGGAGGGGCGGAGGTGGGCTTGGTGAGACAGACCAGGGAGCCAGCAACGCACATTCTCTCTTTCTCTACTTCGCCATCGCCTTAAACTCTTCCCCATTCAGTTTGTAAGTGTAACCCTTTTACTGCTGTTGGTATATTTCTCCTGAATCAATATTATACTGCTCTGTCTCCCTTTCACTCCATTTAGACTTCTTTCAGTTCCTTGATGTGTTCTGCTTGTTCATTCTGTGCACTGGTATGATAAAACTCATCCATCCAATGCCTTTCATATACTAGGTTAGCTCAAAACTTCTCTCTCTTTCTCTCTCTCTCTCTCTCTCACACACACAAACAAACAAACACGCGCGCGCACAAAGACGCAATCATACGCACGCTCCGCCCACGCAGTGTGGTTAAAAGTAATCCAAAAATAGACTAGAAACATTTTCACTTCGGAGAGAGAGAGGAGAGAGAGAGAGAGAGAGAGAGAGAGAGAGGAATCGATTAGTGATGCTAAAGTCTTATCTTACGATATTAATCGATACTGCGATAGCTTAGTCTTATCTCCGTAGCATTTCCCGCCTGATACGATGATGCCACCTCTCACCGCTCCCTCCGCTGCCCATATCAGTGATAAAAGGCCAACACAATCTAGAGCAAAGAAAGAGGGAGATTCTCTCACACATGAAACACAAACTAGCGAGATTTATTTATTAAAAATAACCAGGGAAGTTCTTCGACAAATCTCCTCGTTTTCAAAAATAAGGAGTATATTCACTAGTCGGAAACAGCCCATACGTTGTTCGCAGTAACCCTGGGAATGTCAATAGAGAATTTCTGGTCATTCCTACCACATATCTAATCAAAATCATTGACCAGAGAGAGAGAGAGAGAGAGAGAGAGAGAGAGAGTCTTATCAAAATCGATAGTTTCATATTTTTACAGAGCCAGTTATACGATCAACTGCCGGTGCCTTATCAGTCAAGAAGAGGCCGAGTGAAGCAGAAATCAATGCTATATTAAGCCCCAACCATCATAAAGTTATTAGTGTGACATCTGGTTCCTCTATAGCAAATGATTCTATTTCTTTTGTCTCATGCCTTTTCCCGGGGTTCTGTGGTACCCGCACAGTCCAGATTGTGCTCCTTGGCAAAGTCTCTCTCTCTCTCTCTCTCTCTCTCTCTCTCTCTCTCTCTCTCTCTCTCCATTCTTATCCTAGAAATATCTTTTGTCTCGAGCAAATGTTTCTGTTACAATTATTCCAACAAACTTCGGCTTCTCTACTGAAAGCGTTTTATTTATTTAGGAAAACTACAAAATTCTCTTTCCTCCTCTGCTCGAAAACGTTTACTTTTTTCAGACGATTATTTTCTTTTCGCTCTACTTAGAAATTAGCTTCCTACTATCTTTTTTTTTCTTTTTTTGCTTACATCAACTTCGGTGCGTATTAAGCTTCCACGTATTAGGCCGACACTGAATGGTGGAACTGAAATACCCCATACACAAGTTAATCTTGTTCCTTCCCTTGGAAACATCTCTGCTTCCTTCCCTCACATTGGCACTCAATCTCTCTTGCTCGCAAAAACTTTGCTCTTCTTCACGCTAGCTCAAGTATGTGCAATTCCTTCCTTTCGATCATCTCTGAAAGCATGAACCTCTCTTCCTTTTATTACTTCCTGTCTTCTTCGTAATCATGAGCGTCTTCCGTCCTAGCTTTACGCATCAAATATGCTTCAAGAAAGTACCCAAATCTCCTTCTTGTATATATATTTTTTTCTTATTTATACATAAGGAAACAAACACCTCTACTTCTCTTCCTTAAAAAAAAAAAAAACAACAAGTCTCCTCACTCACTTCCAACCCATCTATTATCTTTCCCACTGCCTCAAACATTTCTTTAAAGCACCCTAACCTAACAAACTTAAAATCCTCTCTGCCTTCCTTCAAATCTCCGTTTCTTCTTCAAGGGATCAATTGTACCTTCAAGTCTTAAAAACCTCTCCCTTCCTCTCTTACGATAACCTCTAATTCATACTTCACAAA
>NC_087200.1:161216433-161221433 GCF_015104395.2 Macrobrachium nipponense
CAACTCCTTTATGCTTATCTCCCACTATTCGACCCCTACAAGCAAGGCATGGTTGCGCGAACACTCCATATATTCTGTTTGTCTGCATACGGTTTACAACGAATGGTACGTATATTCCCCTACCTTAATCATTCTGCGTTTGAATGATATTTTCAATGTGAAACCTTTACCAGAATTTCACCCTCTTATTTTATCTATTCTTCTTTCTCTTCATTTCAATCTACTAAAAACGCTTCCCCGTTGAGAAATCTTTATTGACCTCACCTTTTCCCCGTCTTCCTCAAGTCTCTTTCCTTTTCCGTCTTACTGTAGTGTTTCCTCTTTCACAGTTATACTATATCGAATGTTTAGCTGCACTTCTTTACACCAAATCACTTATCTTCGTTTGCTTGTCGCATAATCGTTAGTACCTAAATATTATGATCTTGTTCTTACACAAAAAAAAGAGAAAAAAAAGGTAGATGGAGTACATTGGAGCCGTAAGATCTCTAAAAAGAAGACAAGGTAAAACCCGGCCTATAATAGTAAGGAGGAAGATAAGGGGAAACGTTGATCTGCTCGTATGGGTCGGTATGCATATCACAGTAATCAACACTGAGGACAGATGAAACATAAGAAGGTAAACAAAACTGAGATCAATAAAAAGAACTCAGAGACTACTGATAAAGTATTACATGACCCCTACCAAACCCAACCAACCTTTTAAAGATAATTCAAGTATTTAAAATAAAGGAGACCTTTGAGCTAAGTTTGACTTAAATCCATTCAAAAGTGTAGGTATTGCAAAAAGGAAGACTATGGTCCCACAAAGGCTGAGCCAGAAAAGACTATAAGCCTTTAAGTAGTCAGTGAAGGTCAATTAAGCTTAGTTTAGAAAATGAGTACGTGGAGCAAAGCTACTGTCTTGAACCTCTGCAAGGTGCTGTTGTGTCTCCTTCTCTCGTCTCGTATTCATCAATTAATCACTTTTTAAGCGCATCTTGGCAAGATTCCAAGATCCCTGAAAAGGTAAAACGATGACTCTACAAAAACTCTCTCTCTCTCTCTCTCTCTCTCTCTCTCTCTCTCTCTCTCTCTCTCTCTCTCTCTCAGGAAGTTGATAATGGCAAACATTCCGAGGGTGCTGCTTAAGTCTCGGTCAGTAAGTAAAATTACGGGCTGATAGGTGAGCAAGAGCCCGTGCTGACACAAGGTCAACAATTATCGTTTATAGGAGTCACGTCCTACTTAAAATAGCACAGATATATATATACTATCATATATATATATATATATATATATATATATATATATATATATATATATATTGACGAACTATCGCCAAAACATGCGATATCTCATGTAGCTGTAAAGCTAGAGGAGGGAATGAAAGGAGTTGACGAAGCGCTTTCGTGTATTTCTCACACCTCAGGTGTGAGAAATACACGAAAGCGCTTGGTCAACTCCTTTCATTCCTTCCTCCAGCTTTACGACTATATATATATATATATATATATATATATATATATTATATATATATATATATATATATATTATATATAAGTCTGCAAAGCATAGTCAAAACAGCAAGAAAATATATAACGCAAACTTGGTCAGTACGCAAAAGGATAGATGAGGTCTAGCACAGACTAGTAAAACTTAAGCAAGGAGATTTATGAAGCGGAACCTATGTTAGAAAGTAAGTAGAGGAGATAAGAAAGAGCGTAATTTACTTAGTAAAGATGTATCATCATTTATTCCTTATTAAAAGCTAATCTTTTGAAATAAAACTCCTGCCAATAAGATCATGGAGAACAGAGTAGCAGTATTAAAAGCAAAGGAACAGAAGACTGGAATAAACCTGAATGGAGATATTACCAATATCATATACCAAATATATAAATGCTGAACAAATACCAAGTTGAATAAAAGGCTAGTTCTCCTAAATGCATACTTAACCTATGACTGTTAAAGTTGCAACACTGAGGCTCTGACACAGCCCAAGGCTGCGATTATTAACCACTTGACTGGTGCACAAGCCAGAGTGAATACAATGATAATGCTCGGATATAACCAGGTGACACAAATCCCACTGTAGTCACTCTACTCAATTCAGCCAAAGCATCGTTGAAAGGAGGGGGCATCACTCAAATAAGTGGATAAGGAGACTGATGAAGTATAAGACTGCCAGAAAGTTCGAGGCAGGGAAATCCTGGGCCGAGGTTATCCGGGAAGAAGTAGAGAACGCAAAACCTATGCCAGAAATAATAGGTTAGATGAGGTACAACCAAGATCAAAACTTAAGGGCCGGATGTGGTGTAGCACGGTCAGTAAGCAAGGGGGCAAGTGAAGCATGGCACATATTATAGGAATTGAGGAGCCAAACCCTAGGTCATAGGATAAGATATTTAGGAAAACATTAGGCAAAGCTTTGGTCACTAAGTAACAGTTTGTACATGATGCACTGCCTAAGTTAGTAAGTTAAATGGCCAACAAGCTGCTAAGTCTACAACAATAAGCGAGGGTGTAAATTTGGCCACTGAAGCGAAAGATTGGCCATAACCCCGACTTACATGAAGGAGAAGTGCGGTTAAGGTAACTGTTATGTCACTAAAAGGGTGCAAAAGGCATACCGTGTAGATCAGCAAGGGTTAATGTGTCACAGTCAATGTTTGGAATGGAGTACATGAGGCCTAATAATGTTCATACAGTATATAGAACACCTGAGGAACTAGCCATTTTTAAATCGTTTAAGAAATAAGCAAGGAGTGTTGGAAAGCGTCTTCTCAACAAGGCCAGTCTATCAGGCACGACTACTATTCAGAAAGTTTGATCGCTCCACAGAGTAGACAGGTTATAAAGTGTTATATAATGACATAACTAGTACTCTGTATGTATCAATACCACTTTCTCGTTAAACCCTCCTTAAAACCTTGTCGGTATCAACTTTTGAATTTAACTGTTTGTCCAACCTACGCAATACCCCTATAATAGGTATTACTGGCAATCACATAAAAATATATACACACACACATATATATATAAATAAATATATATGTGTATATATATAAATATATATATATATATATATATATATATATATATCATATATACAATAAATATACATATTGTTTTTATGTAATTACCAGTAGTGAGCAGACAGCAATGTATCGTAAAAAAAAAATTTTATTTTCATACTTAAAATCTATTTTTACTTCACATCACAATCACTATTACATCTAGGAGAATAATAACACTTAACTTTTACTTCATAGTCTACCTTTACAGGTCTCATAAACTCCTGGAAGCTTTCTTCATTCCTTTTTAACACTGACATTAAAATTCTTTTCTCCGTGATAAATGAGAAAAGGGTAATGAGCGAGAATTTTAATGTCAGGTTTAAAGACAGAATAAAGAAAACTTTTCATAATTTCGAATGGATGGAAACAGTCATACGACAAAGGAAACATGTGAAGCTTTATTAGTATCATCTTATTGTTCTGTATTTAAAATCCTTAAAATGCTTGTCCGTGCCCCATTTCTCATTTATCTTATGACGCTTCTTTCACATTTCCCTATCAACAGTCATCCTAACTAACTGCCCTCACCACTACCTTCCTACCCCCACCCCTCTTCCCCCTCCAGGAAACCCTTTTCCCCTACCCCTCCTCCATCCAGCCATCCCTTCTCCCACAATTATCGACTCTTCCCATTTCGATCCACCCCCGCCAAAGCGACGCCATGGAAAAATGCATAGGAGGAAGCGATCAATATTCTTCGCAGATCGATCATGCAAACACACACATACACACACACACTATATGAGAGGAATGGCAAAAGGAGGAATGGTAGGGGGATGGAGGGGGAGGCGAAGAGGCATGGACGAAGAATATGAGAGGGGGAAGGAGAGAAGGCAGAGGAGAGAGGAAAAGGAAGAGGGAGGGGAAAGTTTAGCGTGGTGGGAAAGAGCGAGGGCTACTGGACAGGTTAAAAGGCTGCAAAATGTAACAAAAAGGGATTCAATTAGAGATGTGAACAACAAACAAGGTGACAACGACAGAAAACTAGAACAAAATAAAAAAGCAAGAGTGAGGCGTGAAATCGTCGACAATATATATATACATATTTTTTTTTAAATTGATGATTCAAAGCTGCATCTCCGGAGGCAGCCTTCGAGAGCCTGCTCAGCCCTCGTTATCAGTCTGGAAACCCTAAAGCCAGATAATAAGCGTACCGTTCTCAACCTTCGTAATAACTGTATTGAAATCCGTATTATAGGTTGAACACCACCCAAAAATAAACGCATGCAACATATGTCGCCCTGTAGTAAGGTCATGTGGAGCCTGGGCTTTATACAGGAATAACAAATGAACATTCCAGATTGATGCGAGCCTCGACATGCTGTCTGTCGGCATGAGGCTTTGAATAAATAGGCTTACGGAAAGGAGGCTGGAGGGGGGCGAGGGAGAACCAGCGGCCCTGTACCCAAGCTCCCCTTCCCCCCCCCCCCCACCCCTTCTTCCCACTTCTCTTTCAAATTCATAAGACACGAATTATAAGAAGTCTCTTAAATTGTGGCTTATATTCAATGAGTGATTAAGTAACTATTACTGTAACAACCCTCGTGCTGTCGCTGTAACGATTTCATAATGATGATAATTACTAAAAATAATAAAAAAATAATGACATTTCTTACATTTTCCACAACTGGAAGTCAAGTCAGTCACCAAGGAAAAAGACTCCTCTCATCACACAAAGAGCAAAAGCGAATCTCGACTCTTGAAAAAGTAATGGTGTCCCAAGGAAAGGGGACTGGAGTCGAGATTTCCTTCCGTTACCCTTTACTCATAACTTTTGTTTCCTCATTGCGCCAGCAGAGGATTTTTCAATCAATAAATCCGTCTCTTCATTTAATCTACTAAGTTACTCACTAATACACAAAGGCCTCTCTCCTTGTTTGATGATGTCATGATGAGGGAGGTCTGCGATTGGCTGACAGCAAATGTCGAGGAGGGGAAACA
>NC_087200.1:161226433-161306433 GCF_015104395.2 Macrobrachium nipponense
AATCTCCGTCTCTGTGCTTTAATCTGTTTGTACATCAGAATCTGATCCCAGAGCATCTATCTCTCTCTCTCTCTCTCTCTCTCTCTCTCTCTCTCTCTCTCTGTAAATCCCATCGGTCGAAGACCAGTTAGTTCATGACAGTCCAGATAATGTAAAAGAGAAAATGAATAGCAAACCTAAAGCTCAGGGAAGGGGAGGTGAAACACAGGAGGGGGATTAAGGCAGGGGGAGACGCGTAGGACGTCTCCTCCCCTTCACCTACGATGCGGATTTGAAAGATAGCGGGGGAACACAAAGGCGATTGAAAATACATTAATAAGAGGAAAAAGGAAAGGGATGATGAGCAGCGCAGAGAAAAATGACGGGAAGAAACTTTTGCTTAGAATAACAAAAGTTGCCCAGATTCTCTTATGATTTCCTTCCTAGAACCCGAAGGCGACCGGATGGTTAAACAACAACGTTCTCATGTACCACAAATCAGTGAATTACAGAGAATGGAAGAAAACAATAAATCTAACAGCTTAAAAAAAAAAAAAAAAAGATAGTTATAAAACTAAGAAACAAATGTGAGCTAGTTCTGCAAAGTATCTGTATCAGCTGTTGGGGGGGGGGGGGGGAGAATAATGATAGCTACGTCACCGAAGACCTGACCTAACCTAACATAACTTTGGACCTCTCCTTAATCATACACGATTGACTAGAACAACAAGCAAATCAAAAATAACGTATGAGCGACTTACTTTATAATAATTATTGAGCTTCCAGATATTGATATATCACGAAAAAGTGATAGTTAAATGAAATTCTTAAAAGTATTTGTTAAGTGTTTAACGGTATATTCTACTAGAAATGGGTAGATCATAACAAAAGGTAACCATTAGCTTAAAGAGGGACAAAAGTCTGCGGTGCAATTTGCTATCTACCACTACGTACATACAGTCTTCGTACTGCCACTAGTTATTTAAAGATTATCATTCGAATTACTCCGAGAAAGAGACAGTGCAATCATGTTTTCTAAAGGACCCAGGTAGTTTAAATGTTAAGCTGTGATGCTGAGCAGGACACTGCTACATAGTCGAGGGTAGTGTAGTTATGTATGCTGTCACAGTAAGGGGGTTGGGGTTGCTTGTTCTGCATGGTCGGTGGTAGTCTCCGGATTAATGTGTGAAGTTTTGGAAAGAAATTGCTAAAAGAAAAAAAATTCAAAGATAACACAAGTGGTCAACTTCCCATAAACTTTACGGACTGTCAATTAAAATCAATTAACATAATTTCTTCTAATTGACCGAGCTTATTTAAAACAAAATGGAGAATAAAATAGTAGCGAGGGAAATTAAGCATATCAGAAAATAATTATACAAATGACGATTTACTCTAAGCAAATGCCTCATAAAATTTCGAAGACGTGTCTCGCCCACAAACGTTTGTTTATATTTGGAGTTTTCATCTCATGAATACCTACGTACATACAGTGTATGCATATATGAGTCAGTACGTATGAATGTGCGTGTGTGCAATATCACAGACTATCGCTGAGTCTTGCACGAATAAGTAAACAGAAAATGGACAAATATAATGAAATAGTGGAGAATTGACGAAAAACATGTAAAAACACCACCTTAAAAGACGTAAAACTAATTAAACATTCACATAAAATAAATACCAAAGATAACAGGGAAATACAACAGAAATTCTGAATAATAATCCGATTACAAAATACAAACTATATAAATAAAATTATATTAAGAAAATCTGGCATTGCAGAGATAGAGATACTAAAAGTCTCTGACGAAAAACATAACAGAGCAGCAAAAAAAAAAAAAAAAAAAAAAAAAAAAAAAAAAAAAAAAAAAACAGAGAAGGAACAACTCAAGATAAAAAATAAAGTATATATATGTATATATATATATATATATATATATATATATATATGTGTGTGTGGTGTGAGAGAGAGGAGAGAGAGAGAGAGAGAGGAGAGAGAGAGAGAGACGAGAGAGAGAGAGAGAGAGGAGAGAGAGTCTTTCCCAACACAGAGCAAAAAGAACGACAGATGTGAATGGTAGAAAATCAATAATAACTTGACAAACAGATCGATATTCAAGAGAATTATCGGGGAGGGAAGATTCAACGGAATTTCAAACGATTTATAACACCAACGATGTCTTTGGATAAATAATTTTTTGGCGACGGAATATATTTCAAATGCAATAAATCATATAAGAGTCCAGCTAAATAATTTTCATACACCCAAATCCTGGACCTCCCTATGGTCCCAGTATTGTATTTATAATTACAGCATACTCTATCTTTTCAAACTCAAGTCCATCTGTCGTTATCTTGCGCATAAATTGCCTTTAATAAAAAAATAAACAATTTACACACACACACACTAACTATAACTATATATATATATATATATATATATATATATATATATATATACATGCACATGTATACATACACACACACATACACACACACACACACACACACACACACATATATATATATATATATATATATATATATATATATATATATATATATATTATTGTGGGAAGGAAGATTCAATGCACATGTCCGTCTCATATTAGCATGGTTTTATCAAAGCAACGTTTCTGGGGCCGGCCCCCTTTTTAAGCTGAAATTTACAATCGTAAAACAAAATTACAATAGCAATGCTCATCTACTAATACATAATCAAGATAAAAATCCCATGAAAAAAAACCAACACACTCGAGTCCCGTTTGCAGTAGAGGAAGGAAGACCAGTGACTGGAACAACAAAAGCATGTCAGTTGTTTATGCCAAGTATATAGAGGGGAGGAGATAGCTTGGCTGTTCAGTTTCTGAACAGACATTTTTATAAAGAGCGACTTGAATAACGCTAGCTGTTGCGGATAAGACTCTTTTGTATGAATTGTGAAGCGTCTATATTCAAAATGACTCTTACATCTCTTTGAATAGTCTCGGATGTTGTTTGTTTGTATGGTGTTTTTACGTTGCATGGAACCAGGGGTTATTCAGCAACGGGACCAACGGCTTTACGGGTCACGGATGTCGGAAAAGTCAGATGATAATTCAACTCTATTACAAAAACACATCTCCCTAAGAAGTCTTGAAGCTCAGACATATTTTCCTAGATCACATCTAGGACAAGTACATAAATAGACAATGTTAGATGTCTGTTTAGACACAAATTTGTATAGTTTTCGTAATTTTAATTATAAAATAAACTATCTTTTTAATGATTTTTTTTTCTTTTTACAGAGGCTGCTCCCTTTCTTCTGGATGGTCTGAGTTGAGCAATGGGGACATCCTTTTTAACGAAATATTGTGCTGACAACTGTTATCCGGGTAGTTGATTTTTTAAATGCCTTTACAAATTTATGAATATGAAGTTTTTACCTATCAATAATATTTCGACTGTGCCTAGCACGCCATCTTACTCGGGACTCGCATAAGTTGTACATTATATTCCTAACTTAAGGTGAGGTGGTCTTCGTAATAAATATTCATACTTATTTGTGTTCTTTTTATTTTATCAAATAAAAAGAACACAAATTAAACACGTTCATATTTTCTGTTATAAGTGAAAGCACAAAAGTAATTGAACAGAAACACAGCCTCAGTTCCCTACACCAAATACCTAAATTCAAAAAGTGTTTAAATGTGCAGTCAAATAGAGCCTTGTTTCACCAACGAAAATTAAAGTAAAATACCTTATATTTTATTAGTAATAATTTTTCTGTACTATTTAACATGCTCATTATTTATTTTTTACATTTTCATTCTATTAAATAAATCATAATGTCCTGTCATTATATTCCTGTATCTTTAACTTAACGCGAAACACCTTTTTCAGACCATTTTAGGCTCTTCCATAGACCTTTCCTACCCCCCACAACGAGAACAACAACAACAAAGTAGCTTGATGGCTTACTCCCCGAGTAAGGGAGTAAGCGAAAATCTTATACCCAAAAGAAACAAATCATTGGTCATTACAGTAAAGCCATAAAATTCGATCTATTTTTAAATATGAAGACAGGCTGAACCCTCTTTCGGCATCTAATATTGTCTAATTATATACTTGTCCTATACTCTGTTTTTTTTCATCTGTCCATCCGCCTGTGCTGTTTTTGTATGGTAACACTGCGTCCCGGGCTTTAGATAGTTACGCTAATTGTAAGTTTTAGGTAAATAAAAGGATATCTGGGTGTACATTTGCAACTGAAAAGTGTTTTAATAATTTACTGTATGCGAATTACACCGTTAATATTCGAAATAGGATATTATTATAATCGTTGATGTAAGCTGAATGTAACTATCTAAAGCCCGGGACGCAGTGTTACCATACAAAAACAGCACAGGCGGATGGACAGATGAAAAAAACAGAGTATAGTTGTAATCTAGGAAAATATATCGGAGCTTCAAGAAGACTTTTTTTTTTATATTTCATCATTGTAATTTTCAGCTTGAAAATGGGACTGATCCCCACAATGTTGCATTAATAAAACTATGCTGATATGACACGAACGTCTGCATTGAAACCCTTCCCACTAAGCATCACATAAGAGGCATTACTTTTTACCGACACACACATATACACTCATACATACATATATATATATATATATATATATATATATATATATATATATATATATATATATGTATGTAT
Source organism: Macrobrachium nipponense (assembly GCF_015104395.2). Taxonomy (NCBI): domain Eukaryota; kingdom Metazoa; phylum Arthropoda; class Malacostraca; order Decapoda; family Palaemonidae; genus Macrobrachium; species Macrobrachium nipponense. Next base: position 161,231,114 of record NC_087200.1, read on the forward strand.
GTATGTATGAGTGTGTATGGTGTGTGTCGGTAAAAAGTAAGGCCCCTAATGTGATGCTTAGTACGAAGGGTTTCAATGCAGACGTTCGTGTCATATCAACCATTTGTAAAATCTGTGACTAAACTATCGTCCACATATGTATCCATATGTCATGAGGTTAGTGGTTGTCTGTTATGTTAAAGATGAGTTGACCGGAAAGGAGATATATATATATATATATATATATATATATATATATATATATATATATATATATATATATATATATATGTATCTCCTTTCCGGTCAACTCATCTCTAACATAACAGACAACCACTAGCCTCATGACATATGTATACATATGTGTACGATTGTTTAGTCACAGATTTTACAAATGGCATGTACTAATCTCTCGTATATCCTAAGGATTATGTGTAGAATGGGGTCGGAATCAATTCTGATTCTTCTTGACGGCTGAATGGATAAAGTCGCTGTCACCCATGCTCAAACCCAAAAATGCATGGCTTAGAAGCCTTGTTAGCATACTTGCACTTAAAATTCGTAATCCATCCCGGGTTTAAACTTATTCTCTAGGTGTGGTGAATTCAATATAAACGGTTATTTATAATTTAATATTCTTAAGAGTAAACCTAGTCATGATGCTATAAATGACAATATATTATATATATATATATATATATATATATATATATATATATATATATATATATATGATTGGTTTCTGTTCCAAGATGAGATCGCCTTTTTATGCAAATATTTTAAAGAAAACTGCTTCCCATCTGAACTGGTCTTTAAGACACTTCGCTTGCTTTTAGACAAGTACTTCTCGCTAAGAAATGCCTAATTTTAATGTTCCTAAAATGAATTTTTATGCTAAGTTCCCTTTTTTATTAGATGATGCTTTTAGGAAAACATTTTCCCACCATATCCAAAATAAGTTTGGAGCTATCAAGGTTCATTTGATTCCCATTAATCCTGTTACCATTGGGTCATTATTCAAGTTTAAAGATCGTTTGTGCCCTTATATGTCCTCCGGGTGTGTGTATAGCTATAATTGTCTTAAATGTAATTTAGGAACTTATATTGGATCCACCAGGAGGCTTCTGAAGGAACGCATAGATTCACATCGTGGAGTAAGTTATAGGACAGGCAGCAAAATTGCAAACCCAGAGTTTTCTAATATTAGAAATCATTCGAAAATATGTAAAACCTCCATTAAAACAAGGACTTTACAGTTGTAGGACGAGCTTCCAACAGCCACGATTTGACAATCTTAGAATCGTTAATGATTAAACGACTCATCCCCTTGTTGAATAGTCAAACCTCTGCTGGCACACTGTACCTTTCTTAGTCTCTTCCTTTTATCTCCAGTCTTGGCATTGCCGCTGAATAGGTTGGTCCAGTTTTACTTCACTTGAATATGTCTTATTATTTTTTTGTTTCATTCGTTTTTTTTCTTTTTTTTACTTATTTTAATAATTTTGTCCTGTTTAAGTTTACGTTTTTTTGTTTTTAAAGGTGTCTTTTTTAGTATTTTTATAGTTTTAAGTTTTGTAATCATTGTGCAACTTTTAAATCTCAAATTCTTAGCTTTATTGTAATTTATTTTATGCTATCTATTTTGTACAGTCCTCGAAAATGTAATGAAGACATTACGAAACGTCGGGAATAAATTGACCCTTTTATCAAGTCTTTATGTCCTTCTCCTCATTGATATATATATATATATATATATATATATATATATATATATATATATATACACACACACACATATATAAATATATATATATATATATATATATATATATATATATATATATATAAATATATACATATATGTGTGTATGTATACACCTTGCATCAGTAAATCATTTCCACCAACAGAGAGTTATTCTAGAAAGGAACGAAATAATAGTGCCCCTTACATTCATCCTTGAATTGTTGAATCAACGATGCACGCTGAAAGCAGAAAACTTCCCCTTAAGTTGCTTTATTTGCCAACACAGAAGGCTAATCAACAGTGTATCGATTCTTTCCCCATATACACTGCGCCACTAACCTTTACCTTTCATGCATTCAAGTTTTTTGGACAAAGTCTGTTCCTTCCTATAATTCTTGGTCACCTTCCCTTCATTCACTTCATACTTCCAAAATAAGCGCATTTTTCACCAACTCTTGGAACACCCTTTTGCATGTGACCCATTTCATCATATCTCTGTTTCTCGCCTTTTCAACTATTTCTACTCTACAGATATTTTACAAACCATTCATGAAGGAGTGTTCTGAGCAACACCATCCTTTATTTTCGGGCACGGATTCTCTTCCGTACCTTGTGAAGGGATCCTGCTTCCTTCCTAGTCTCCTGTTCTGAGATCCACCCTTTTCCCATCCTACCATATCATTTACGTTTACTATAAACGCGCCTAAATCATTCACTTATTCTTCCACCATTTAAAAGATGTGTCACCAATTTCTACAAACATCAACCACTCCCACACTCATTTATATAACCCCAAGAACTTAAAAGTCCCACAATAAATTTTAGCCATACGACTTGTCATAACAATAACTTGAGCACATTGTCCATGAAATTAACGGTATTCATGAAAAATCAACATTTATTTTACACGAATAGTTCAGAAACTTAAATAAAATCATTTTAATTTCTACTTTTCTTGTTATTTCAGTTGTACAGCTCCAAAGTGGTTCAGGGGGATGTCAGCATATTTGAAGGAAATGTTTGAAAGGTACGGCATGTGGAAATGCAGCTTCCAAAGATAACCGAAAATGCTCCATAAGAAACTTCGGAACAATGCGACAGAGAATTCAGATTATAAATTGCTGTTAGATGGTACCATCAAAATGAAAACCCTGAAAAAGAACACTTTCCATAAAAGTTGAATATATCTTAGTTTAACCAGACCACTGAGCTGATTGACAGCTCTACTAGGGCTAGCCCGAAGGATTAGATTTTTATTTTCGTTGTTAGGAACTAATTGGTTACTTAGCAATGGGGCCTACAGCTTATTGTGGGATCCGAACCACATTATATCGAGAAATGAAATTCTAATTACCAGAAATACATTAGTATCATTCCACGCTGGCTGCAGCTGGGAGCGAACTCGGGCTACCAGATCGGTAGGCGTGTAAGCAACCGACTCATCCAGCGAGGAACTGCTTACACTAAAAACTTCCCCGAGACCCAGATATAAAACTTGAAATAAAAATGCTTCTATCGACATTCGAAGATGATTTAATCGAAACCACAATGGGGATGGAAGTCTAAGAAAGAAGTCTTGGTCTCTCGCGTTTTCCTTTTCTTTTTCCTATGAAGCTCGTTGTCCCATTTGCCATTTAGTTGAAAGAAAACCAGGCATGTCCAAGAAAGTTCAGTTTCACTGGGCAAGAAGACTAAAGCTCCAATACATTCCATCGTGGAATTTTTATGATTATCAAAACATAGGGGCAATGGCCCACAAATTAAATTACAAGGGATATATTAACTGCAATAATTTGGCTGTTTAAAAGATTAATGGTACTAATAATAATAATAATAACCAAAGAACATACTTGAACTAAATAGTAGCAATTTTCATAACTGCGCTCTTAATCATTTTTTTCACGGCACCTTATATTAAGAGGGCTCAAGAAAGTGAGGAATCTACAGATCGATTTGCCCACCTTCCACACACACACAAACACTCACGTGTGTGTGGGTGGGTTAGTGGGTTGGCAGAGACCATCTTGTAAGTGATGTTTTTAGTTTCACTTATTTCGGTTGCAATGTGTTCCCTATGATGAAGGTATAGTTTTGATGACGTAGAGGTCATTCAAGACCACAGAAATTAGTTATAAGTAGTAATACGTCAGAGGATGATGACTTCTGTGTAAATCATTCTTGAAGTAATTTTCAAATGACATGCAAAGGATTCTTAGATTCCTCCGTTTCAATATTTTTCGATGATATCAAAACTGTAAATGGTATGCCGTAAGAATATATCATCTCCGAGTTCGTATGTGTGTTTGTAGATTGAAGTTTTCTAACGATAAAAATGCTTGTCCTAGTTAAAGTATAAAAGATTAATTCACTTTCTGAATCCGCTACACCCGAAGATACAGCTAAGGTATGTGAGTAGAAGAAACGCACCAAAGTTGCTCTACTGATTTCACTGTTTACTAATAAATGTCGAGCTTATTTTATTCAGAGTAGCCAGTGTGGCGGGCAGTCGAAGGCATTTTCTAAGTAATGGTAAGAACATGTAAAAGAAAAAGGGAATATAGGTATAGGCCTTAAAGCTAAGCCATCTGTCCATGCTGGATGGGAAGAGAGAAGATGATGCAGTCAAGGAATGGGTGAATGGGTCTCAGATCTTCGATTCTTAAGTTCTCAGTAAATTGGGTAGAAATCGGGGAACCAGAACCTCTCGCTTATATGATAAAACTCTTCCATCATTCCTCATCTCAATTCATGGTTACGGAATGTGATGAATGTGTCCTTGTCGGCATTTTAAAACTATAATCTAATTTGCAGGATATGACAAGTACTATGAATCTTGTATAGTTACTGAGCTGATGTCCTGATCCATGTTCGTTATATATTTCTTTTTTTTCTGTTAAAATGTCCACTAAAACGATGAAGATTGCTTCCTTTAAATTCATAAAAAGTATTTTTCTATGATAATTAACCGAAAACAAATATTATGAACAAAGCTCAATTTCTTATAAAGCCAGATTGAAGGACAGATAATTGTTATGTTTTAAAAAAATCAGTATGAATCGCAAGGCCTGCCTTAAAAAATACTGGTCATTAAGACAAGTTTGCCGGGGGCTGTAACTTCTGAATTTAAAGTCGGTTCGTGAACTACATAGGTGAATCAATACGCTTAAAACAGTACAGCAAACTCGGGCAATGTGGAAAAAAAATAGTTTCTCTACACGCTGGTTAACGATCTGTTTTAGATTCTCATTTCATCATTTTTACTTAAAAGTTTTTGCAATTGCCTAGTCAGTTTCTAACATCCTATAATTCAGTGTTAAAGCTACAGCAGGACAGAGTAAAGCCACTTAACCGAAAGACTGACGAGGGGATACAATTGCTATCGAAGAATGGAGCTCAAGAAAGAAAACTCGTACAGCCAAAGAGCCAAGAATGGAGGAAAACCCATCTGGTAATTTTGTAAACACTTGCATCCTTTTAGCAAGGGGATGACGCTGGTATTTTTTTCTCTCATTTAACCAAGGTTAATAACCCATATGCATTAATTAATGTCAATTATGGAGGTTGCCATGAAATCATTTTATATAATTTTAATATTGAAATACGTTGTATACCATTTACTGATCATTTTCGTCGTATACTTTTTCGCACTGTTCTCATTTCATTTTTCAACCTAATTTCTCTCCCCTCTCTCGCTTATCTAATCTTACCTGTATATCTTTTCCAATGGCGTCACGTGATCTAAACAGCTGCTGCCGTCCTAACTTAACCCCAACACCCGCCATCATCCCCACCTTTCCTCATCCGTCTAGGGTCTGCATACCCCTAAGCCTCCCCTCCCTTCTTCCAAACACTGGCCATGAATAAAATCATGGCGAACTTCCGGCTGTTGGCGGCTACGGCCTCCCGCCACAAACCTAATCGGCAAACTCGAGATTCAAATTCAAATCTCGCGCTCTTTCCTGACACTTGCTCGCCAAGGACCTCATAAACTAGGTACGCATTTTCCCGCCTACTTTGTCACTTGGCGCGAAAGCCCCACCGAGGACTTCCATTACGCAACTCTTCCAGCCTTCCAGGAACATGACTTCTTTGTGGTTTCTGTTAAGAATATGTCCTAAAATACTACAGAATGTATACCACTAGTGCTAAAAATGAAAATAACCTACTAGAAGACATAATAGCGCGTAAAATAAAAAATATTGATTTGCGTAATCATACTTAATATATTCATATTACATTATGTATACGGTGAACCTTTACAGAAAGTTGACAGAATACAGCGTATGTAGGTGAAATGATTTACATATCCACATTATATATGAAAACTCACGATAGTGTACGGAAATATATTAAATATTATTAAGTTTTCTCTGGTGCTGATGTTTATAATAAAAAAAAGTACACATAGAATACAGGGGAATCAAGCGATAGAAAATCTGGGATCATTAACTAAACCCAAAAGTATTGGAACATTTTTCCTGGTTATATCATAGAAATTGAGAGGGAATAAAAAAAAAAACAGCATATAATTGTGCTGGCAATAAGCATATAGTAAACTACGGAAAAAGTTTCTTACAAATTAGATGTTTCTTGCACATCAAATACATTCAATGAAAACCCTCTATGAATTGCAGAATATGCAAAAAATACGAATGTTCTGCTCCTGGGGATATATTTGTCCTTAATGATGCTCAAAAATAGTCGGGAAAATATGCTAATTACATTTAATCATTTTGCTGGCATTTCATAAAAATATGGACGCTAAGGCGGCCAGTGACAAGATCCTTAATGTTATACATTATATGCACTATCTAAATTAAGTAACGACCTATTATATATGCGTGTATATATATATATATATATATATATATATATATATATATATATATATATACATATACATATATATGAGAGAGAGTCTCCTCACCAGAAGAAGGCACCGCAATCAGTTTCCAAAAGATTTTGTTTTCAAAAGATTAAAGTAAAGGCTATAAAAACATATTGGGTCTCTGTTAACCTAACATGGCAATTATCTCGATAGCTGTGGGAAAGGGAATACGATTAGCAACCTCAAAATACTTGTTGTGGGCCTCAAGGTTAACAACTGGGGACTCTCTGTGTGTCTGTGTGTGTGTGTGTGTGTATATATTATATATATTATATATATATATATATATAATTATATATATATCTTTCAAATGAGTGGTGTATACATGCACATACTTGTACATGTTTCCTTCGAGAATGAGACGCACCGCAAGAAAAACACAATTGTGTCTTACCGTAGTAAAGTATAATTCACTTACCATTATTAATTTCCGCAACTACCTAATTACAAGTTACAGTATAGAAAAAAAATCGATCAACAAATGATAAAAAACATAAATATCAATGAAGGCAAAATATTTACAGAACATTAGATCAAAATAACCATTTCAAAATAATAAATAAATATTTATATAAATAAATAAATTCACTCGACATAAGACGAAACAACCTCTGAAGGAAGTTGCTTTAATTCATTAAACAATCATGGTGATAGAAATTCATTTCTCGATATAGGGTGGTTCGGATCCCACAATAAGCTATAGGTCCCGTTGCTAGGTGACCAATTGGTTCCTAGCCACGTAAAAACATCTAATCATTTCGGGCCAGCCCTAGGAGAGCTGTTAATCAGCCCGGTGGTCTGGTAAAACTAAGATATACTTAACTTTTTTCATTAAACAATCAAACATCGGTTGTTTTTTAATCACACATTCACAAACATTAATACAAAGTAAGAAAATAATTGAATCTCATAAAAAGTAATGACCTTCTACTACACACACACACAAACATGTGCCGAATGCATATAATCAACATCGATTATGACCCAAATGTAATTAAATAAATAAAGAATAATATCTAAAAAGAAAAAAAACAGCTGATGAATATGACCTTAGCGCACCTGGGTGGCAACATAGTATCTAATTTCCTTCTGGGAGTTAATCGACAAAGAGCGACACAGCGACTCATTCCCAGATAACGAGAATTTGATTATCGCCGCGTTAACAAAGACAACAAATTTTCGCTTTTCCCCCAAGGAAATAAGAGGCCAATACGCCATTCACTCATTCGACACGAGTCTTACTTTCTCATATGTATTTGTGTTTATATATAAAGGAATAAATAAATAAATACACAAACGCACACACACACATATATATATAACGTATATATATATATATACTATATATTTGTATAAAATTTATATACATATATGTATGCATTATATATACACTTAATATCTATATATAATATAAGATAATATAATAATATAATATAATATATATATATATATATATATATATATATAAAATTTATATACATATGTATGCATTATATATACACATAATATCTATAAATATATAATATAATATATATATATATATATATATATATATATACATGAGAGAGAGAGAGAGAGAGAGAGAGAGAGAGAGGCGGGGGGGGGGGGGGGAGGATATCTTTACGTTCCCTGGTAACAATACTTACACCTTTAATATATCGTTAAATTTTACATTTTCTACTTTATGTGACTAGTAAATAAATTAACAGAGACTAATTAATATATTTCCCTGTTTCCTATTTTTTCTTATCCTAGTACTTAAATTCTTGAATAATGACAAATATTCTGTATAGCATCCTTTATAAAGTTTCACCATCCACCGAGGAGTGCTGTATTCGCAGTTGATTCTTGCAGTCTCGCCTTTACTTTTGTTACGTTTAATGCCACAATTTTCGAGATGTTTAGTTCCAGGGCTGATAAAACTAGGGAAGGATCTTCCTAATCATGGAGTTGAATCTTTGGAACTTTAGATGTTCAAACTTAGGTGTAATTGTTTTTTTGCTTCGTCGCATGGTTCTAATTTAATAGTCTGCTTTACTTGTATTTCTCTGGTATCTATCACATTAAGTTTACTTTATAATTCTCTTCCTCTCTCGTTCTCGCTTCTTCTCCGTCCCTTTCTTCTTCTCTCTTCGTCTCTTCTCTTCCCTCTCTTCTACTGAGATGCTTTTCCCATTTGTTTCCTTATGCTTTCATTCAAAGCACTCAGGCTTGCAGCATTTTGTTATAAACCTATGGGTGCAAACTGAATATTAATAATAACAATAATAAAAGAGAAAGAGAGAGAGAGAGAGAGAGAGAGGAGAGAGAAAATCGTTAATGACTTTGATGACTATGGTATCATAGTTTATCTGTAAAAAATATAAATACACCTATTTTGACCTTGTATTTGACCATGACCTCTATAGGCGCTCTACTAGCCTGTTTAAGTAGCACGGAAAAAGCCGCTATTCACAAAATAGAGAAGAATCTCTACAAGTGTAACGCTGCTGAAGTAGCCATTACTTTTAATAAAGTATGCTTGAGAGAGGTGGTCTGCTTCGAAAGTACAATAATAATAATAATAATAATAATAATAATAATAATAATAATAATAATAATAAAAATAAAAATAATAATAATAAATTGCTTAAAGTCTCTGAAACTGAAATTATTAGATAAACAATCGCTAATGTTAAGAGATCTGCAAAATCTAAAATTAAGGTAAAATAATTACGGACTAAGATGCCTCCGTCTCCCAATATGGAGATAACATGGTCACACAACCAAGGGAACAATAAGGTCCCCTGTTTCTGCATTTACACCTTTAAAGAAAAAGCTTGAAAAAAGTTTGTAAAAATGTAACAGTTCATTGAATATTTAAGTTCTTCCTCTCTTTTTTATGTGTTAAATTATCGGTCAGTGAACTCCTTTTCCTGCCGTGGCTTATCCGGACCACTGTATCGCAATGTCATCAGAGTGTCCGGCTAAACGACCGGAAACTCGGCTCGTGCCGGCCGGAACTTCCGGTAGGGTGAAAGAATCGATACTGCAAGCCTTCTAATGATGCTGCGTCCGTGTGTGGGTATGCTGAAAGAGAGAGAGAGAGAGAGAGAGAGAGAGAGAGAGAGAGAGAGAGAGAGAGAGAGAGAGAGAGAGAGAGAGAGAGAGAGCGCCAAAGTATATATCTAAATCATGATCACATAACGATCACTTGAAAAAATACCTTGAAAAGATTCCTTGCTTATCAGCCAACACCTTATGTACAAAAACCGGAAACAAACTCTTTAAGAATCAACTTCAAATTCTAAAAAACATCTCTGTCTAAACCAATGTTAAGTTTATCCACATGATCTTGTCTGAGAGTCATTACAGCAGTCTTTTTAAACTTGCAGTATCCCGCCCTCTGCCAGCCCCTCTCACGATTGGTCCCTATATAAGTATGCAAAATGATTGGGCCTTGGTCCAATTTTCGAAATGTTACGTAACGCCCATAGGCTTTCCATCTCCTTATGAATAAAGATACCAAAAAAATGCACAAAAAACGATGTGATGAGAACTTACTCTGAGTCACTCTTGTCCCGCTCCAGTTAACAGCAAATCAACATGTGATTTGGACAAACACTACACCGTCCTCAACTCGGTATGGTCACCCACTCAGGATTCAGTATGAACAGGAAACTCCAGATGTTATCCGAGCACAAAATAATCATTTTCACAACAGATGAAAACCTTCATGCCCAGTAGTATTGAAATCAAAAGAGGAAATATGCTTGTGACTTGTCATGAGTTGCAATAAACTATGATAGATAGAAAAGTTGCTAATGCTCTGACATATATATCCAGTTCAAAGGTATGCAATATATACGGGGCTCAGGCAAAGCAGATGAATGATATTGAAAGTTTACATCCAGTTAACTATGATGCTTACAAGTATAGTTTGTCAACATTACATGATTGGATATATTTGAGTGTGGCGTTCATCCTGGATATCGCATGAAGATGAAGGTCTGGTCTGTTCGTAAACAACACAGAGACGATTTTAAAAGAGAGAAGTCCAGGATTCAAATGGAATTCGAAAAACGAATGGGGCTTATTGAGGACCAACCAAAAACAGGATCTGGTACGAGCAATGGCGGCAATACTGCCCGGAGTGTATTTCGTGACCCAGCAACCTTTCATGAAAACACTGGGGTAGACATCAACTTGATATCAAGATTTGTTGCAACTGAAAGCCATATCTTCATCGCAACCAGCTGACTCAGAGAAATTCAACGCTTGAGCGAAAGAAACAGCCAAAATGTTTATTGATTAATAAAGCTGGTTTTATATGCCAGTCTCTGTCCATACATTACTACTTCATGGAGGAGAAATAATGAGATCTTTTCCTCTACTGTCAAGAGGCTAAAGAAGTCATTAACAAGCACAGCAGAATGTACAGATTAAAACCCTCGAGAAAAACTTCCAGAATCAATACCATTACGGATCAGTTCTCCTATCTGTTGGTCACTAGTGATCCAGTCATCACAGACTTGATTCAGAAATTTGAAAATGTTCAAAGACGATCACGCATAAATATCAATGGGGAAGAAAACAAAAATCCTCTGTTCAAGGGGACATCTGTAACAAAGAGGAAAACGATATCTAGAGGGACAGATTCTAGTTCCATAGTGATGATGAAGAATCTGACAGAAGTAGTAATGATGACTGCGCCGAGGATTCTAATATGCTTGAAGTGAAGATTGTGATGATGAGCATTTTCAACTACCAGTCTATTATAATGAGTCGCAAATGTCTAAAGGAGATAAAAGTGATTAATGTGTTACTTCTATAAAATATTTGTCAGCTTGTCATTTCTTTCGTCTTCTAACGTAATTCATACCTATAACTTGCAAATCTCTACGTTGCAAATGAAGTGTTGTATTGCACTGTATATCACTTTTATATGTTTTAGTCTTGCACAGTAAAAAGAAAAAGCCTCAAAAGTATTTCATTAAAAATGCTTACTCATGCAATATCAAAGAGTATGACCTAATTTCCAAAATAAGTTTTTATAAAACTTAAAGATGGTTTCGTTTTGGCGTTGAAAATAACTATTTTCACAGCCATCCTCCATACAAAAAGGAAATTTATATATTAGTCACCACACTCGCACATCATATAATATATGATGCGCAAGTGTGGTGACGAATATATAAATTTCCACTCTGTATGGAGGATGTTGTGAAAAATAGTCATTTTCAACTTCAAAACGAAACCGTCTTTTAAGTTTTATAAAAACTTATTTTGAAAATTAGATCAGACTTTACATTCTAAACTGCTACTACTACTAATACTACTACACACACACACATATATAATATACATATACACACATGTGCATATGTGCGTGTGTATGTATATATATGATTTTGCGTGTTCATGTATCTGTGGACAACTTAGATAAGTTTTTGTGGCCTGAAATCACTTTGGCCATGCTTTCACTCTTCTTAACCTACTGTGCGGAAGTTCGTTTCTAACTGGTGACGATGCCCTTGTCAATCATAATTCTCCTTGGTTGCAAGTGACTCCCGAGGGATAGTAAACAGTATATTAGATGACATTTGTGGCTTAATATTTGTGAATATAAAAAAAAAATGTCAAGGTGTATGTGAAGAAAATGTATGCAAGCTTGTGCTTATCACTATCTAAATAATAGCGACAAAAGTTCTTCGCAGCTCTAACATGAAAAGAGCATCAAGCAACAAATATTTAGTGTTAGCCAAGAATAGCTAATAAAAAGTAGGGGAAAAATCACAATGAAGGACCGAAAAGGTCATCCGTCAATGTTTTACCGTCTCATTCCATAGAGAAGAAGGAACGATAATTATGTCAATGACAGCTTAAAACAGACATCATGAGAGGACTTCTCTTTCCTGATTTCAGTGTACATCATTGTGAAAACGAACATCATGCGACAGCCATTTTTCCAGTGTATACGCCGCTATCGACGTTGCCTCTGAGAATGGAGACCCCGAGAGTGGTCACTATCACTAACTATCTACTATAACTGAAAATAGGCATCATGAGATAGTCATTTTTTTTTTAGTTTTCTGTAAAATAAAACTACTGAGATGGCTATTTGTCTGTCCTTCGACACTTTTCTGTCCGCCCTCAGTTCTTAAAAACTACTAAGGCTAGAGAGATGCAAATTCGTATGTTGATCATCCACCCCCAATCATCAAACATATCAAATTGCAGCTCTCTAGCCTCGGTAGTTTTTTCTCTTTTTTTTAACGGTTCAAGTTAGCCATGATCGTGCGTTTGGCAACATTATCGGACAGGCCACCACCGGGCCGTGGCTGAAAGTTTCATGGGCCACGGTTCATACAGCATTATACGCTGTACAGAAAACTCAATTGTTCTGCGCATTTTTTACTTGTACCAGTATATTGTTGAAAGTGTAACTCCAGGTGAAGGCGGACACTGATAAATGGTTTCTCTCACAGGGAACAGGTTTCCTTGTGAAAAAACGGGTAAAATGAGATTAATTTTCTAAGTGTCAATATAATTCTTGGTCAATTCCAACACTCTGAAACGTCCTTAAAGTCTGCCTAATCTTCGGGATGTGTAGACATCGTGAGAGGGCCTTCCTAAAATCTACCTTTGATGGATTTGTGGAGGGAAATATTGAGATGACCTTTCTCAGTAATCCAATAATATACGAAGGAGGCATCTACAATTCTGAATAGCAAAAGTAAAAGTTTTGAGAAATTATTGTGAATAAATAGTTTTTTACGTCTTGGTTTTTCAAAAAAAAAAAAAAAAAAAAAAAAAAAAAAAAAAAAAAAAAAAAAAAAAAAAAACTGGACTACATACACGCGCCTTCTTCGTGTGGGTTTTGCTCATCAATTTTGGTGAGAGAACTTCAATATTGCGCGCACTCAGTCCCCTTCACACGTCCGTCTTCAGTAGCACTAATCCTTCTCTTACTAATCCTTCTCTTCCAGGGACCATGCCCTTGCTCTCCTCATCATACTACTCTCATACTGATGGAATAGACAGAGTTCAGGACAAAAGCAACGCACTGGGACCTATGAGGTCATTCAGCGGTAAAAAGGAAATTAAGAGCAGGCAGGTTTGAAAGAGTAACAGGGACTAAATATCGCAGTTGCACTATGAAACAGTTAGGATAGGGTGGATAGCAAGATCGAATGGAAGAAAGATAAAATGAACGGAGGTTCAGTAAGAGGAATGAAAAGGGGTTGCAACTAGGGGCCCAAGGGACGCTGCAAAGAACCTTTAGTATCTCATAATGATGGATACCATTACTAAAAAGTGTTATCATACCACGTGGTCGCAACTGAATTCATTTTCTTATCTGTTTCCTGAAGGGGAAGAGGATAACAGGGCAACTAATCTACCTTCCAGAACTTATAAGGAGGAGGACAAAATCATATGAATCTTATTAACCCATTAATTAGTTTACTGAAAAGTTGAGGCAAATTTTATTCGAACTTAACTAATATTTTACACTACGTAAGTTCCAACAACCGATGAGCTTACAAGAATTCCTTCAGCGAACTAAGAAGAATCTAGCTGTATACGAGTTAAGCAATACATAAAGGAGAGAGAGAGAGAGAGAGAGAGAGAGAGACTAATAAGATATATTCACACATAACACGGAGTTGATTACAAGCTGTTGGCGTCAGTTGCCAGTTAGCGAACTCTGAACTTAGCGGAGGCCTTCCGACACTCGTTCCAAGGACAACCATCTCGGGCATAAAAAGCTACTGCTGCTGCTTCAGGAAATGAGCGATTTTCAGGAAACAGCTGTGCCGGCGTGATGGAATCACATTCATAATTAGTCTAATGATGCTGATGATGACCAGTTTAACTAGTCCACCGAAATTTAACGTAAACCATCATTATAATAGTAAGCGCTATTTTATCTTTCATTACAATAACACGAATACAGATATTTCGCAGTCTTTGACTCTCCCGTTTGTATAGAATTAACTGCGGCACGTACATAGTACAAAATTATATGAAACGCGACCATCCCATAACCTTCCCTTTACGCGGCGGCGTCTCCTTTCCACACTCGCCATCGATGACCCCATACTTGCCAGGCTATCTAACCATATCGAATCAACCAATCTTCATTCCTTCCTCTTTCCCTATCCTCATTTTCACCGATATGAGAAATAGGATCTAAAATTTAGGCCAAAAGCCAAGCGATGGGACTAATGAGGTCATTCAGCGCCGTAATGGAAATTGAAAGTAAAAAGTGGTAGAAGGTGTAGCAAGAGGAAAACCTCGCAGTTGCACTATAAAAAAATTATTAGAAACGAGTGGAAAGTAAGACGAAAAGAGAGAATACGAACGGAGGTAAAGTAAAAGGAATACACGAGGTTGAAGCTAAGGGGTAAAGCAAAAGAAATGAAAGAGGTTGCAGCTAATGGCCGAAGGGACGCTGCAATGACTGCGCTACAGCCCCACGGGGTTCACCGATATGTCTGTCTCCTGTTTAAATGTCCGTGAGCTTGTGTAGCCTGTTGGTGAGATATCTCAGGATCGGGATTTTTTTTTTTTTTTTTTTTTTTTTTGTGTGTGTGCAGGGTATACTTCAACAGTAACTTTCATGAACTTGTGTTATTTCTTACCTGTGTGCATAGTTTTCCCTCATTATTTCCGTTTTCCTTAGGTTTACCTCAAGTCCCATCTCTATCAAACAAGCCTGGCAAAAGTCTTCATTTCTTCTTGATCAAAAGTGTATCATCTGCACATTCTTAGTCTATCAAGTTTCTATCGAATTCAAATCTAAAATCTTTTGTTCCGTCTCCAATCACTTTTATTTTATTGCAAACCAGTAAGAAGGGTATACATTTCTTTGTAAGACCACACTGGTTAATCTCTCTTTGTTTTCAACATTACAAAACCCATGAGAAGGGTAAACATTTCCTTATAGGAGGACCCCACTTAGCTGACGACTCTAGTTTAAATAGCCATTGCAGAGGCAGGTCTTGGGAAGGCAACAGCAAGTCTACATGTATGTTGTTATTATTGCTAATCACATATAGGGAAAACCATATGGACATGAAATTCATTGTATTATTTATATATATATATATATATATATATATATATATATATATATAGATATATATATTATATATATCTATATATATATATATATATATATATATATATATATATATATATATATATATATAATTGGAGGGAAGAGAGTTTAGTAGTTGCCACAATATACTGGCATTCAATTTCAAGGACATGGTTTTGTGTGTGTGTGTGTGTGTGTGTGTGTGTGTGTGTGGTGGTGTGTGTGTGAGAGAGAGAGAGAGAGAGACGAGAGAGAGGTAGAGAGAGAGAGAGAGAGAGATTTCAACAATGATCGCCATTCCAGTTGAAACGAACCGTGAGTCTTCATCAATAGGGGAAAAATTGCAGCTTCCACTCGAGCCATACCCAGTAATTTTCAGATGATAAAAGAATATTGAATTGCTGAGCAGATCTGCAAAGGATCTCATAAAACAATACCGTGGATTTGAATATCGGAATAGAAATATGAAATACTTCTCACTTTCTAAAAACAAAATAAAGAATCATATTGTATGTGAGAGAGAGTGAGTTGGGTGTTCATCAAAAACGTCGACGTTTCATTGGCGGAGAACACCGAATCAGCCAATCACAAATACGGCGTCTCAATGTTGCCCTCAAACTTATCAGAATTGAAATGCATAAACATTTCCGTCGTATTTTCCCTCGTTTCATCCCCGTATGGCCTCCGGCGAATCCTTTTACAGCTTACTCAGTTGGAAGCTGATACTCGATATTTGGAGTTGTTCGAGGAATCGAGACATCAAAAAAAATGTTTGATTTCTTCTTTCTTTAGTAATTCATTCGTTTGCTCTTCTTCCGACGGTTTTAGGCATGAAGACAATCATTCTCCAGTTCCGTATCCTATGTCTCATGGTAATGGCACTCATTTTATTTATTTATTTATTTCTATTTATTTATTTATTTCTATCTATTTATTTATTTTTATTTATTTTTATTTATTTTTTATTTTTTTATTTTTTTTTTATTTATTTGTTATTATTTATTTTTATTATTTCTATTTTTTTATCTATTTATTTTTATTTATTTATTTAATTATTTATTTTTATTTATTTATTTATTTATTCTTATTGATTTATTTATTTATAATCACACAATAAAGGATAATTCTAATGTTTACCATTATCATTATCATAATCAAAGTAGACATATTTTTCCACTGAACAGTAAAGAGGTCATGTCTGACTGATAAAACTGAGTCCTTTTTAAACCATGGCCACCATGATAAAATCACTTAGGGACTTGGAGTGGTTGGACAGCAAGACAAAGAAATCCAGAAAATACAGGATACGAAAGCCCAAGGATCTGGGGTAGTTTGTTTGTTTGTTTGTATGGTGTTTTGACGTTGCATGGAACCAGCGATTATTCAGCAACATGACCAACTGCTTTACGTGACTTCCGAATCACGTCGAGAGTGAACTTCTATCACCAGAAATACACATCTCTAACTCCTCAGTGGAATGCCCGAGAATCGAAGGATCTGGGGTGGAACCTGGAGGAAACCCCACAGCTGCACTAAGAGTTACCATCATTTGAATGTGTTGAACACCAGACTGAAGACGGGAGGCGGTAACAGGTGTAAAGTAAAAGGCTACAAAGTGGAAGCCGCTAGGAGCCGAATGGGCGCTCCGAACACCATTTAGTGTAACCACGTGAGGTGCTCTAACAGAACTATCCCCTACAGTCTACATATTGCATAACATAATGATTATCACCAAAAAAATAAAATTCCACGTGAATATTTACATGCAGATAACTGCTCAGGGACCACTTTAAGAAAAACAAACAATTTAAAATCACCTAAATTCTAAATGAACCATTGATTTAGCAGAGATCAGGCATGTATCTCCCACAGATTTTAAATATAATTTTCTGACAAAAGCATATCGAGGAAAGTATATGATTCAAATATGAACATAGGGTCAAGTACAGCTGCTTATCTTACACCAAAATAAGGAAACAGAATCTCCTGGTTCCCTTACAGAGCATCGCTGAAGGCACAACGAAAGAAAAGAATTTTGTCAGCCAACCACACACACCAGAAATGTCTCTGTTGTTTCTCGTTTCTTTCGGGGTAGCTCCCAGGTGTTTTTCGTTCCTTTGTTTTTTCTTGTCTGCCTGAAAATGAGTTAACTGATGTATTCCGTCCATTCCAACGGTCCTCCTTTAAAACAGAAAGCTTCTGTCCCTAATTACAGAAATCAGAGCGAAAACAAAACTTTCAGCGGAACAAAAACAAAACGAACAGACGGCTGGCTGCACAGGGCGGCAGTAACAAAAGAAACGCGTAGGCCACCACAGGCATGACCTTTCCATGACGCTCACGATAGATCTGGAATGACAGAGATAAGGCAGCGGGATTGAATCATGAGGAAATAGAAGAACCCTTAAATCAGAACCTATCTCTTACTCTCTCTCTCCTTCCCAGGGAAATCCTTCCGTTTCCACGCCATAGCCTGAGTCGCCAAAGAGAAAGAAGCCTATCAACTGGCTTTGTCTCCTCACGTCTGCAAGAGGCGTTATCAGATCACAATCCATCGCGCGCGAATGAAAGAATTCCATTCCCTTGGCGTCACACAAGACAACAATAGAGGTCCAGAAGGGTATTGGACGATGGAGGTTATACAAGAGCGATGGAGGGGGGTGGAGGGGGGGGGGAGAGAGACAGAGAGGACAAAAAAAGAGAACAATGGAGGGTACAGATGGGTAGAAGAGGGGACATAGGTGTACAAGAGAAAGTTCAAACAACAGCCCTTCCATCGGGTGGTCCGTGTTCCGTCGCTCCCACACCTCGTGGGTGTGGGAGGATGCAAAGGAAGAAGAGGGAGGGGAAAAGGTCGCTCCCCAAAGAAGAGATAAAAGTCTGATAACTCTAATGAGGGAGAGAAAGACAGAAAGGAGAGAGCGAAAGAGAATAAAGAGAAGGAGAGGGTCAAGAGATCGTGACGATACATGGAGTTTCGTGGTGATATGACAGTGGAATCTATTGTCATTCACGTTATCATCATTATATTTCATTCACATAAAAAGTGGCACAAAAGTAAACAAAAATCAAATATATTTAATCTATACCAAATAAACAAGTGAACATGTGACCAAATATATGGTTGCAACCTATAAAAAATGGTTTTTATGGGCCTTTTTATCTTCATAGTACTCTTGTTAGATTACAATAAAAGAGAATTACACACACACACACACACACACACACACACACACACACACACACACACACACACATATATATATATATATATATATATATATATATATAATATATATACATTTATATATATATATATAAAATAATATATATATACACGTGTGTGTGTATTAAAGGGTTTTAAAGTAACAGGACTAAATATGTTAAAACCCAATATCATCCTCACTATTCGTACTAGCAAGACAAAGCTGCTGCTGCTACTTAGCGAGCGAGAGAGAGAGAGAGAGAGAGAGAGAGAGAGCGAGAGAGTATATTATGTGATATACTAGTATATAGTATATATAGAATATATATATTATATATATATAATATATATATATATATATATATATATATGAATACTTATCACATCACCGTGATTCATATAAATCATTCAAGCTACAAATGTCCTTTTATATCTAATTCGCTCTACCTCGGAATTGATATATTTTCATATATGTACCGCGAATTTTTAGTTGATAATAATTTCGTCCCCCCATGGGATCGAACCACCGTCCAGTGGACGGGAAACGAAATCAGGAACGGACAGTGACGCTCTCTGCTGGCCGACTCGGTAGCGTCACTGTCCGTTCCTGATTTGTTTCCCGTCCACTGGACGGTGGTTCGATCCCATGGGGGGACAAAATTATTATCAACTAAAAATTCCCCTTCGGTACATATATGAAAATATATCAATTCCGAGGTAGAGCGAATTAGATATTAAAGGACATTTGTAGCTCGAATGATATATATATATATAATATATATATATATATATATATAGATATATATATATATAATATATATATTATATATACATATATATCAAGTGCCTTATTCCCCTCTGAAGGGAGTGTTGCCCGATGATAGCAGCCTTTTGCTTTCTAAGGAAGTCCATGGGGATGTGGCTGTTAGTCCAAAAACCCTTCTTATCTTGACCTCAACAGATGCTTGGTGGGTGGTAGGCCAGGCACAATGCACGGACCTAGCAAATGTGAGATGAATGCTTCACCACCTAGCCAGGACCTCCACTTTAACTGATTGCACCTCTTTTCGCAATAAGTAATGGAGTTGACATGCTACTAAGCCTAGACTGACTGACTGCACTTAGTACATGTTCGTCGGTGCGGTTGCAATTTCAATACACCTAAAATAGTGGATGGCACCTTTTACAAGCAGGGCACACGGTTGCCATATACATGCACCTACAATGGCTCACTGCGACTCATACATACATGCTGACACGGAAGGGGGGAATGGGTCCATGTCCCTAAGACTACAACAGCTGATTACACCATATGCAGGCTGAGGTGGGGGTGAAGATGTCACATCTCGACGTACAATGGCTGGTGGCACTTTATACAGGGTGGGAGGTGGGGGTGACACATCCGTCAGCCCAAAATAATTGAATGCACAATATACAATCTGTGCAGAGGGTTGTCACCTCCCTATAACAACAATGGTTGATTCTCCTCGCACAAACATCAAACCGTTTCGCTGTTGTCTCAAGAACTAGACTTATGTACAAGGTAGCTGGTTGATTGTGGTGAGTCGTCTGCCGAAGGGAGGAAACTTGAATAGCAATTCCATCGTAATGGACTCTGTGGAGCCATCCCTCGAAAGGGAAAATGTGTGAATGGAGGTAGGTCCCTACCTTATCTGCGACATTACAAAAATGTGCATCTATATAAAATGTTCAATGATATCTTTAATCACTCAGCAATAAGTTGATTCGAAATTGTGCATACTAGAATTTAATATAAAATTAACTTAATAAGTAGCTAGAGCATGACCGTGATCACAAACTTTTACAGTGTATTTTCATGTACATTTATTTATAGCTACATATATAAATTCAATGATGATACAATATACAAACAAACATATACAGTAATATAATATAACAATATAATGTATATATATATATATATATATATATATATATATATATAAATCCTACAGGGAAAAAAGACAGAAACATCCAGACCGATTTCACATTTAGTTCTTATAGACATATCGCGCATATGTTTACATTAGTTTTGCTTTTATATCTGTATGTTAAACGCAAAGTAAAATACAACAGCACCAACACTGACGTCACAATAACACGATGAACATTAAATTTGTCCATTTATCTGAAGAAAAAAAAAAATTATTACGTCAGGTCATCTCGTAATGAATGGTGATACAACAATATTATTGTTCCGCCCAAAAGAGACTCCAATTCAACGGCATTGTGTAAATCATCTGAACGTGAAAATAATATTACCGAACATAAAAAATCTATCAAACTCAGTCCACGATATATATCTGTGGAAATAACAATAAAATCTAACAGAGGTGATTTTAAGTATAAAAGCGTTTCGGAGGAATTAACAAATAAAGAATTTTAGCAATTTGGAACGAGGTACGATACTCTACCATCCACGGGAATGACATTCTTACAAAGATGAAGACCGTAGACCATTAACTACCATAGTTTCCAAGACGTACTTAACACACATACACACACACACACACACACACACACACACACACAAAACAACGCTTAAAACTTTAGTTTTTAAATGAACACGCTTAAACGTTTGTTTTTAAATTGACCCGGGCTATGGAAAAAAAAGTAAAATATGAAGTAAAAGTAGTAGTCGCCCACGATCCTTACCTACAGTGCTATAAAAATCAGAGAAAATTAACTGTATGTCTTTGAATTGATCTGCGTCTTTAAAAATAGTAGTGTCTTTGAATTGAGCTGCGTCCTTAAAAATAGTAGAAGGTCTTTGAATGATCTGCGTCCTTAAAAATAGTGGTATGTCTTTGAATTTATCTGCGTCCTTAAAAATAGTGGTATGTCTTTTTTTAATTGATTTGCGTCCTTAAAAATATTAGTATGTCTTTTAATTGATCTGCGTCCTTAAAAATAGTAGTATGTCCTTGAATTGATCTGCGTCCTTAAAAATAGTAGTGTTTTTTAATTGATCTGCGTCCTTAAAAAAGTAGTGTCTTTGAATTGATCTACGTCCTTAAAAATAGTAGTAGGTCTTTGAATTGATCTGCGACCTTAAAAAAGTACAGATAAAAAATAATTAATCAATATAATCAAAAACACTTGGGTAGCAACCTTCTCAATTTCATCGAAATCAAAGAAAAACGCCTTTGAAAACCAAGGGGAGTTGAAAAATAATTATGCTAATATCCACCCAGCCACAAAGTACCTACCAACCAAGTTTCACCAAAATCAGAAAAAAATAGAATGTTGAAATGGGCAGCACACTGAACCACCAAAATTACGTGTGACCACCCTAAAAAATTGGCGAATATTAGAATGTTCGGGGAAATTATTACCGACACCTAAACTACGTAATCTGAAATTTTGTCAAAATCCAACTTAAAACGATAACCTAAAAACTTATTTGTAACCTTGAAAAACAGGTAAAAATATCTGGAAAAAAATATTTCTAACCCCAATATTACCCAAGTTTCATCAAAAGCCGAGAAAAATAAAACAGCTTGGAAAAATTTGTCGTGTGCTAGAAATTACGTAAAACTACCCTGGACAAAAAAACTATCCATTTATTTAAACGCAACATTTCTGACCTTCATAGTTTCCGGTATTTTGATAAAATTTAAATATGAGCCCTTAAACCGACCTGTGACCTTGAAAATAACTCGAGGTAAAATGTATTATGGTAAAATAATCACAAACCTACAAAGTTCATTAATAATAACAATAATTTCTAGGTGTATCACCTTACGACAAAGTCGAATGGATAATTACGGCATTATTACAGGAACCGTACCTATAATTATTACTATCTACTCAGTCGTGCTGTTCAAAAGCCCCGTGATTAAGACGTAGCTAATCGAACGGGTATCATTCAAGCAAATGTTACCGAACTCTATGACAGACCTCAGCGTCTGGTGCAAGCAGCACTGGATCTCTTTGTGCCACAACTTATATCTATTAGTGAACGTTTCTTATCCTAACCCAAGATACAGCTTTAGGTAGTTCCACACAGTAATGATGACTTGGAGATCCCCCCAACACCCTCCCCCCCCCCCCCTTTTTTAATAGGATTTGACAGTCGGAACGGTCGCCTTAATTAACTAATGAAGCCGCGATACAAGCGAGAAATAGAACAAAGAAGGAGGAGCGGAAGGGCAGCGATATAACCCCCAGAGAGAGAAAACATTACACTTACTTCTCGACGGATAAACAGTTATAAGAACCAGTCAAAACGGAAACAGAGAAAGATTCCACATCTTGGAAACAGAACAATCGTCTCAACGAATGTGTATTTGTGTTTTCATCTTTACTAGTTACATCCAGTTAGTTTGCACTGTTTTTCTCCTCTGCTACAGAAGAGCTTTCTGGGTTGTGGAAGTTTGCTCAGTTGGTTCATGGAGTTTATAAGAATCTGCCATATGAAAGTGTACACCT
This sequence comes from Macrobrachium nipponense, assembly GCF_015104395.2. Classification (NCBI taxonomy): domain Eukaryota; kingdom Metazoa; phylum Arthropoda; class Malacostraca; order Decapoda; family Palaemonidae; genus Macrobrachium; species Macrobrachium nipponense. The sequence continues at coordinate 161,254,464 of NC_087200.1, forward strand.
CTTGAGAAATAATAATAATAATAATAATAATAATAATAATAATAATAATAATAATAATAATCAACGTATGAAGAACAATCACGTCCAAAAATATGAAAAATATGAAAGATCGAAAAAATTTGATTGTTTAATATATAATGGTAAAAAAATTAAACTTGTTTCTCGCTTCAGAGAGAATGAAATTAAAATGTACTGTTTGCTCACTAACACATCTTGAACACGCGGCTCTTCTCAAGCTCATTTTATCCTTCAACAATAATAACAACAACAACCGTTTAATAACGACAATAACACTAGAGGCCAAGCAACCAGACCCCGTTGGTCAGCACTGAAAATCCTGAACAAAAATCTAGAATGGCAACCGGTAGTATAAAAAAAATATCAAGTGTAGCAGCGCATTAATTTTCAAGATCTACTCCAGAAAGCCATATCGTAATCCCCTTTTGCCATAAAGTGCTGGAAATAGGTGAAACGACACACGACCAACTAGACAGTGTCTTAATCGACACGATATCGCAAAACCCGGGTCTTCAGGATTTTCTGTATCTTTACACTTTCATTTAAGCTACAATTCCGAGCAAGCTTTTTCCAGAGGCACTCCGGTGGAACATACCTGCCTAGTTTCAAGCTGGGATGTTCAGAAGGTCTTGGGATATTTAAACATTTTAGAACCTAACCGAGATGACAGGAAATGAAAATTTCGAGTTGTACAAGCTGGGCATTTTTGAGCCAAGCATTCACCCGAGTTTGATGGAAATCACTGGTACGAGAGCTTCAAAGGCTTGGCCGAGTGAAATTTCAATGCAGACCAGGTGGCGCCGCATGTTAGTGACTTAAGACTTATCACCCTAAAAGACTTTTGGTCCTTTGTCACAGTGCCGAAGACCACGAGTGTTGGTCCGTAACATACTTCCGAAAAAAACTGACGTTGCCAAAGGGATGTAATATGAGAAACGAATCCAAAACTACAAGAAACCAATCTAACTGACTTGAACCTCCTTCCAAATGCATTTATATTCAAGGCTGCTTTTAATAAGCAACATGCTCTAAAAGAAAACTAAATTTCAATAATTTTACCAATTGGCTCATTTAAGCAGTTCCTGACTTTATAAGACTTCCTTTCATGTTTACGCAATTCTCTTAAATGATGTTATTTCTAAAATAAAGCCTAGGCCTGCATAAAACGTGCCTGAAAGCCTTAGAATTCATTCATTTCACCTTTGCCTCCCTCTGTGCTCTCATTAAAATCTTTAGGCTGCCTAAAAATGGAAATCAAAGTATATTCATAACAGGAAAAGATGATTCATATACTTCCTTCTTTATATCAAAACCTTTGGGTTCGAAACAAAAAAAATCACATCAGGCACAATCTTAACTACCGATCCCCTTCATCAACCCTCCTCAGAACTCGGATTAAACGGATTAGCGATTGTTCCTCCCTTTCTACTGCCAAGTTCGTACGAGAATAGCTCTTATAATATATATTTTATAATAATTCATAATACAACTGGTCTTTCTCTAACACATTTGTCTTTCGTGTCCTTCTTGGTTAAAGTTTTTTTTTTTTCAGTCTTTTCCTTCTTGTTTTCTTCCATCCTTGAGTGCTGACGGGCATTGGGTTTCCGCGCAGGGGCCTCTGCTCTTTTAAAAAAAAAATCCCCCATACAAGTGCTACAAAACCCAAATGAAAACTGACACCAGCCAAAAGCATCGGAAGGCAAGACAGGGCTTCGGCTGAAAGGACGCCCGAGGTAGAAACGACCTGCGTACAGGAGGAATCAGAGCTGAAAGCAAAGATGTTGGATCTTTATTCCTAAACGTGACGATGTCGTCTGCTCTTTACCTCAGTGTGAGGCAGAGAATACTGACAAGAATCAAGAATGTTCATTTAAGCATGCAATATGAACAAAACTTTTTTATATGAAAATCATATTAAAACAGTTATTGAAAATCATTAATAACGAATTTAGCGATGGCACGCCATTTACCAAATTCACGATTTTCCCTAAATCTTACGAAACAGCTAATACACAAATATATACTAGTGATACAAAATGTAAATAGGAACGGGAAGGCAAATGGTATGCCTAACCATCATAAAACAACCTTTTATAAATTCCATAAAAAGTAAAGGCAAATAAGATCAGAAAAACATGTAGATAATCTCTCTCTCTCTCTCTCTCTCTCTCTCCATCAAAGCATCCACCACCTTGCGCTAATAAAGACCCCATCGGCGTCAGGTATTTCGTGAAAGGCGAAAAACAAAAAGGCTAACAAAGAAAAGTTCTTTTAATTAAGCCCAGACTATGAAAGTCACCGCCAATCAGCGTCGAGGAAGTAAAAACAAAAATGAAAAATGTTGGTTTTAATGATGTTTCTTCATTCAAGAGAAAATAGTCTGGTGAAGGATGAAAATTCCCCATCTCACATTTCTTTTCATAGCTCAAGATAACACTCACTTTTTTCTTCTTCTTCTTCTTTTCTCCTGAGCTCCTTGGGTTCTTAATGGAGCTATTTCGCAACCAGGGAGATCTCTCACAGAAAAATAGCTCCGGGATATGAAGGGAAGAGGAAAAATGGTTCAGATACTCACATCCTAAAGTTTCAAGCACATAGGCTAGCTTAAACATATATATACACAGACTATAATACGTACATAGATAAGATACATTAAAAATAAATAAATAAATATATACATCTATATATATATATATATCTATATATATATATATATATATATATATATATATATATATATATATATATATATATAGTATACACACACACACACACATACAAACTAGGAATAGAACAGCAAACAGACATCGTAGCATCACACAATTTTAGTTGACCAAATTTTCTAAACCACATGTTTCATCTTCAGGGCTGTACTAGAAGTACAAAGAATAAAAATTTCTTACAGCTCTGAAGATGAGACATGTGGTCTCGAAAATTTGGCCAAATAAAATAATATGATGCTACGATGGTTGTTTGCTGTTCTAGTCCTAGTGAATCTGCGGCGTTCTAGACGCCCCAATCTTCCTCTGGTTATATATAAATAAATAATCTATATATATAGATATATATATATATATATATTATATATATATTATACAAGAAAACACAACTGAAAATAAATAAACGAGTAGAGGAAGCTAAGTACGAGGACATGGTAAGTGAAAAGGAAGGAGATAACGAAAGGAAGGGGAGGAAGGGGGAGAGGAGGGGAGAGTGAGTGTGGTCGTGAGGGTTTTAAGAGTGACACCCAATTCCAGACTTCCTCATTTCTCCTTTTGTCTGGTTTCGCAGTTTCCGTTCGCCGGTGGTGGCGCAGATTCTCGTCTCTGCTTGGCTTTCGGTCGAAGCCTGTGGCCTTTAGCTGAGCTTGTCGGGATCAAGGTATATAGAATAAGGCCCTTATTCTATATCCCTTGGTCAGGATGACTTCTGCTGTCTCGGCCTCTGCCTTCGCAGCTGCGCATCTTGAGATGGGGTAGTTTCCCTTTCTTCCGATGACGCTTTGCATCTATGCAACTTCCACCCTTGCAGGTTTTAACTGTGCATGTTCTCGCATTTGGCTTCGTTTCTAACTGAACATTTGCCCTTGCATTTCATTCACATCTGTTCCTTTGCTTATTTTGTTGTTTTGCTTCTTTGCTATTGTACCTGTCTCTGCATTTAACTGCTTCTCTTTCTGATTTTGCATTTACCTTTGTGTTTACTTTATGATTGTTTTCCATCATATAATTGGAGTTTTGCTTTCATTCTATTTCTTCCGTTCCAACTTATCTGCCTTTTTTCTTCTCTTACTGTTCCCGTTAGAGATGGTTTCGTTTCTCGTTATACATTTAACTCTGTTTTCCTTTATCTATTTACCTCTATTAATTTTGGTATTTTGTTTCGATACTGTTCCTCTTCTTTCAGTAGATTTGCCCTTCTTGCCTTTGTTGTTCATCCATGCGCACTTTTCTGACATGCTTGCGGCTGCAAACTATCTTTCTTTGCTTCATTTGTCTTTTGTCCCTTTCTTCGAGTTGCAACACTGCTTCTGCGGTTATTGAAACTTCTCATATTACAGTATCCTGCTTCTTCCATCACTACCTCCCTTCTTCCTAAAATTAACCTTTGCTGTGATCGTACGGCTGCAAATGCTTCAGCGTCTGTTCTGCTGACACTCCGGCCTCTTCCTCCGGATTACCTGTGGACCCCGTTTCTGTTTCCGACGCTTCTGTGGCTGCTGTTTCCTTTGCCTCTGATGTCGGCTTTTCTAATTCTATCACCGTTTTTGGCTCAGAATATTAAAATATAGATTTAGTCCGAAGGCCAAGCGCTGGGAACTACGAAGTCATTCAGCGCGGAGAAGAAAATTGAGAGCAATGGAAGCTTTAAAAGTGTAACAGGAGGAGACATCGCAGTTGCACTATGAAACATTTTTTAGGGGAGAGTGGAAAGTAAGACAGATGAAAGAGAATATGAACGGAGCTACAGTAAAATGAATGAAAGGGGCTGCAGCTAGGGGCCGAAAGGACGCTGCAAAGAGCCTTGAGTAAAGCCTATGATGTGCACTGATGGCACTAGCCCTCAAACGGGGTATCATCGGTTTTGATTCTAATTATACTGCTTCATTTGCTTTGGCCTGTTATTGAGAATGTGCATTCTTCTCTTAGTAATGGTGTATATTTTCCTGTTTGTCTCTCGCTTCTGTTTCTTGAGAATGATGAAGCAACTGGTTGTGTTCCTTTTCTGCGTCTCAAAATGACGTCAATGAAAAATATTCTTTGACTGGGCATTCTTTGAGTTGATCTGTGCAGTATTTCCTCATTTTCGCAAGTGAGCTCAATCTACTCTACTCAAGCATTCACACAAAATTTGTTTTTTTCAGTTTGAGTATTATCTTTATTACAAATGAAACCACTATCAACGCGCAGAAAGAATACAAATAAACCAGTAATTTTTAAATATACGAGAGAGAGAGAGAGAGAGAGAGAGAGAGAGAGAGAGAGAGAGAGAGAGAGAGAGAGGCGCCTGATTTGGAGTTCATTATAAAACGAACAATTGCGCGACAGAGATTCTAAAAGGTTTTCAGGCAATGGACAATAAAAAGGAAATGAGGTGATTACAACCACACTGCAATTATTCATTCAAAAGTGATAATCTGAAGTCAGTGGGTGATGAAATCTTTTGGTATTACCTACGTGGTGTGCTAGTTGCAAATAAGCACATTCACTCCTTTGCAATTGTGTGCTTGTACAGTTTTAATGTATGTCAACAAAGGATATATGCACACCATATAATGTATTATATATATATATATATATATATATATATATATATATATATATATATATATATATAAATATATATATATATATATATAGTATAATTGTTCAAGGAGCCCCGCCTGTTCACGTGTAACCTGGCCCGTTTCTCTATTTTTTGCCATCGTGAGATGCCGTCAGTGCACTTCACGTGGTGCACTGTAGGTCTTACTGAAGGGTTTCAGCAGCTTCAAAGTGTAACTGTGGGGTTTTGTTCCTGTTCGACCTCTTGCGTCTTTGTACTTCATCCCCTTGATTTTCTGATTCTCTTTATTTTGCTGAATGGCCGTAAGTGGTCCTGTGCTTGGCTTGACAGCCTAAAGTTTTTAAAACATCTATACACTTGTGAACTACAAATAGTGAATGCTCAAATAACATTATACATGAGAATTTCTATAAGTGTTGATGAGTAATATACAGAGAGTATATATATATATATGTATGTGTATATATATATATATATATATATATATATATATATATATATATATATATATATATATGTCTTGAAAGCATTGTTATTTTCCCTATTTTTTAAATGAATGGAGAGGGTTCAGACAATAGTCGAGAGTGATTTTCACGAGGATAATATGGCCTCTATGAATAAATATGTTAATCCGATTAAGCCGAACGCCAAAAGTTGAATGCGCGTTATGGTATACGAACGCGAACGAGCGTCGCGCAACAATGAAAAAAAAAATAGAAAAGAAAAAAAAATGAGGCACCACAATGAACGGCTCGGGTGGGAAATTCGCTGCGGAAAAGGTGTGTATGAAACGACCCTCAGAAATAAACAAACGTTTTCATAAATGAATTATATAGATATGACAATTTACAAGTAGGCTACAGCAAAGATTTTGTGTAAAGCCCACGTGGAAAACTGTTTATGAAATCATTTTCATAGTTTCCTGGACATGTATATTTTGAGAGGTTACATAAACAATTAAAGAAGTGATGAATAATAATGTTTATGAAAGCCAACGAATGATTGTATTTGTGGCTTTACGTCATTCGTTCCAATCATCCGCGAGAGATAAGATATCAATAAAATGAGCAGAAAATACGAAAAGTAGGTAACAAATGAATGTAATGATTAATCGGTAAGAAAATGTAACGCGAGAGACGGCGTCAAACCAAGGGAGAGCGCACACTACAGCTTCGTTGAAATACACAAACAAAGCAATACCTGCAAATAAACAACCGAAGTATATCAACCACACACAATAGCAGCACGGCGTAAATTCGCCACCAAAACCCTATGCATGAAATCGCCTTTGACAACGAAATTCATTCACTGAATGAATGAGTGACTGCACACAATGCCCACAAATATTAGACCAGAAAAATTCAATGCAGTTTTGTATGAGACAGTCGAGCTGAAAATGGAATGCATTTAACATTTACAAAATATATCCAAAATACAACATTTAGTAGAGAACACGTTCAATTTTGTTTAAAATCAACTCGATTTACAACGATCAATCTACAATAACATCATTCTTGATGTTTTAACGACCACTATCCTACGTTTGTATTCATTTCGTTCTGCAATTAAAACTTACTATCAAAATTTGGAGTATAAGGAAAACGTAAAGAAAAGGGCGTGGGATTATAGAAACCTTATGTCTCCAGGCTTACTGATAATCTAGTTTATAATCGGAAGGTTACATATGTCCTGCTGCGGAGGGGGGGAGAGAGGATGAAAACTTAGCTTGCAGTATATAAACGGCTAGCTCCGCCTCAAACAGGTCTGAGACAAAGACCTGTTTACTGCTTGACATATTTCATAAATTGAATGATATGAGAACTCGTCCGAGACAAGATAAGAGATGAAGGTACAAATTTGTGGAATACGAAAATGAATCGTGCATGAAGAGGGATGGTTGAGGCTTCCACATAATACAGTTATGAGGTCCCAATCGCTCGCCGGGACCCTCAGGACATCCTCGCTTCAAAAATAAAAATCTGCGCGACACACCCAGTACTCTCAAGAAGCACAGATCCGCTCCTGATTAAAACGATTTTTACGCATTTTTCAGAGGCTACTTTATGACATCATCTGAACTGCAATTATGAACGCAAGTCAGACATTGCAAGCTTTCCAACCATATGTTCTGAACTCTCTTTCCAATTTGTGTAGAGAATTGTTAATCATATTTCCAGGTGTGAGAAAACACATCTGGCTGTATATAGATATCTCTATTTTCCCTGATGTCAAATGCTACTGGTACGTTCGCAAGTTTCTGACCTGTCCGAGATTTTGTGTCAATAAATCAGAATACACCTTGACCCTGGCCCCTTACTTGCCGCCTTATTATACAGTGGTGATTGGAGATCGTGAAGAGAAACTGCAGAAACTCATAAACGAGTTTTAAAATATTTGCAAGAAAAGAAGGTTGTAAGTAAATGTGAACAAGAATGGAAAACATGAACATGTGGAAGAATGCAGGCGGTTGATATATTAGGTTTGATGATGGTAGGCTGGGAGATGAGGCGAGTCATGCAATACGCAATGAATGAAACGTAGCGCTGCGGTGTGTGGAAAAGACAGGAAAGGAACTTGAGTGGTCTATGTTTGTATCTGCACTTGTTTGGATGCACTAAACACTCAAAGCCTTAAATTCGAATGCAAAATTAAACTCTTAAATGCGAATACAAAATTAAACAAGTAAAAAATGAGCCGAAGAAACTTCGGCGCAATCGAGTCTTCTGTACACCGTATAATAAAGGCCACTGAAAAGAGAGCAATCTTTTAGTGGCCTTGGTATAATGCCATATGAGCCGCGGCCCATGAAACTCATCCGGCCGTGGTTTGTTTTTGTTTTGTTTGTTTGTATGGTGTTTTTACGTTGCGTGGAACCAATGGTTATTCAGCAACGGGACCAAGGGCTTTGCGTGACTTCCGAACCACGTCGAGAGTGAACTCTGTCACCAGAAATACACATCTCTCCCTCCTCAATGGAATGCCCTTGAATCGAACTCGCGGCCACCGAGGTGGCACGCCAACATAATACCGACGACGCCACCGAGGCGCTTCATCCGGCCGTGGTGGCCTGTGTTGTTACGTTAACCTTAAAAAAAAGAAAGAAAAAAAACTACCAATACTACCTACTACCGAGGCTACAGGGCTCCAATTTGATACGTTTGATGATTGAAAGGTAGGTTATCAACAAATTTGCAGCCGTCTAAGCCTCAGTAGTTTTTAAGATCTAAGGCGAGCAGAGAAAAGTTCGGACAGAAAAATGTGAACGGACAGACAAGACCATCTCAATAGTTTTCTTTTACAGAAAGGTAAAACGAAATTCCACTTCCATCGATTTGAACATACATTACATGTCAGGAGAGTGAGGTTTTCATGACAAACTCGCATCCTGTGAAGAGGATGACTCCTTCACTCTTACTTGATATGAGTGGATTTGAATCCCACCGACAAAAAAGGCACTTTCTTATTGACCGTCATTAGGATTCACAGCTTGCAAAGGTACTCAAAAAAGGTTTGAGGAATTTTAAAAGTAGAGCAGCCACTGCGAATATTATATTATATATATATATATAATATTATATATATATATATATATATATATATATATATATATATATCTATATATATATATATATAAATATATAATATTATATATATATATATTATATATCTATATAAAATATATATATATTATATATTATAATATTATAATATATAAATACGTTGTATCTAAACCAGGCATGAATTATGCCTGAGTATGTGCAGTTGTCATTCATAATTAGTCTTGGTGAGTAATTTCTCCTGAGGTATAGTGAAATCGATATCAAACGATTTGTAGCTACTCACACACACACACATATATATATATATATATATATATATATATATATATATATATATATATATACATAGATCCATACATACATACATATATATATATAATATATATATATATATATATATATATATATATATATATATATGTGTGTGTGTGTGTGTGTGTGTGTGTAGCTACAAATCGTTTGATATCGATTTCACTATACCTCAGGAGAAATTACTCACAACACTAATTATGAATGACAACTGCACATACTCAGGCATAATTCATGCCTGGTTTAGAAACAACGTGTATCTAGACTAGAGACCAACAATGGATTCGAACCTAAGGCCCCGGGCCAAGCCAAGCGGTCAACGTCAACCGTTCATCATAATCGTCGAACAGCAAGTACTACAGTTCTTCCCGTAATCTGACTGATATCGCCTACGTATTTCGACGTCAATCTGAAGGTTGTCTGATCAAACGCACTTCTTTTGAAATCTTTCAGTGCCTTCCTCGAACGTGGCATCTATACTTACACACTATGGCCCGAGAAAGTGAAATCCCGTACGTTAATCCTTTTACGGCAAGACATCGGCTTAATTTAGATGCATGTTTGACTTCATTTTACATAGTGCATACTAAATATTGACTGCCTGGTGTACAGTTTGGTAGCTAGAGGGTAAAATGCGAAAGGAAATGTGACCGTGTGATGATGTCGCCTTGACGGTCTCATCACCAATGACTAAACACTAGTACAGCGGAAGGACTGGCGGTTTTTAGCTCGTTTGAATTATGTAAAGCAAACAAATGGCAGTCTGAGAGTACAATAACAAAAGAACGATTAATTAACTTAAAACTACAAACAAATGTGTCAGGAGCAAACAAGAACTTTGATGTTATCGCCAAAACTTTTATTGAATATCTATCTATTATATATACATATAACATATATATATGATGTGTGTGTGAAAGAGAGAGAGAGAGAGAGATAAAAGAACAGCTCTTCGTGACATTTGTTTTTTGACTTCTTGTAGCGTCCAGCATTGGGCAGTCATTAAAGGAAGACACACAATGTCCGGTATAATTTCATTTATCCATTTCTTCAGTTACTACATTTCTCAGGAATGGGATGTTACGTAACCTCTGATTAAGTTGGAACCCTGCTATTGCAAGCCCATATTACGTGGGACTGTATCGTGTAATTCTATTCTCAATTAATCATCTAAACGAGGAGGGAATAATGCCACGATTGCAGAGCATAACGCAGGAGACGGAACCATTTTTCATGCCAGCTGTTAATCCTGGGCCTTCCCCGGTGTTTCATAAGAACCAGATTACCACAGTATACTATACTTGGCTGTTACAGTAACGAGGCATTTACTTCGACGATAACAGCTATCACCACATCAGCCATTACACGAAAAATGAACGAAAAAGAGATAACTGCACTATAAAATCCTCTCGCTCTCTCTTTTCACAAACAATCACGGAAAAGACATAGGCCTTTACGAAGAATCGTTGTGGACTATGAAATATATTAATGAAGAAGGACTGCAATAGTCTTCATTACACTCTGCTATCATTCCTGTTGAGGGAAATCTGAAAAGCCAAAAGACAGGTGTATAGTTTTAATTAATACAAAATTGCTGTCCAAAATAGCACACCTTTAACTGCAAGAGGAACCAAACGATTTAATTCGCAGTCTCTCAACGTCTGTTTTAAAAAAATGTTTTTTTAAACAAAATCATTTTTAATGATGTACTGGACTGGGCTATATAGACACATTTTCAATGATGTCTCGCACTTATCACCCGCCGTTTGACATGCGGAAGCGATTGATATCTTCTACCGCCAAATGGTCGGCACTCAGTTGGTTGTTGAGATACAAGGCTAAACCTCCTGACTGCCAAAATCGGCGTTCAGTCAGGCTTCAAACAACGAAACCTTTCTGACTTTCAATGGCCCAGTTGCATTTTTTGTTTGCCAACCGATCTTGAGCTCACTAAGGGCTACGACAAAACGTGGATTATCAAACGTTAGCACCGCTTTTCCTGGGATAAATATAAATATTCCGCGCCATAACTCTAAATCCGCTCGTGTTCAATCAAATATAATGACATGTGTGCGTGAATCTCGATGCTTTTCTGAAAGGAGTGCTTTCCACCCACCTAAAGTTCTTTGATACAAGTGGCTACCAAGGATGAACTGAGTTGCACCTTTCGGCGCAACAACCATGGGAATCGAAGTCGTATATTTGTTTTACATGAACTATGAAAAACATTTTTTTTTATAAATTTTCTTCTGGAAATATTCGCTAAATTCATATGCCTAACTAATGAGGTTTGTTGGGTGCACCGCCTTAATTGATTCAGCTTGAGTCGACGCCGGTATACAGACAAAATCCGTCCGTTGATACATGATGCCGATCTATTAAGGTTGCATAAATTTCACATATCAATGATATGAATGAAAATATATGCTCAAAAGATGCGTCAAGTTTGTTGTGTTTCTCGTATACGGGCGTTTGGCGCGCGGAGATGTTTGTTGTTATAGGGGATTAACTGGTCAGGTGAGATGAATGTTTGTGTGGCGCTTCGGACCCTGCAGTACTAAATATGCAATGACGGAAATGACTGAATTGGCATTATACCAAGTAAAAGAGAAACTTACCCTCGAGAACTCACAATTTCCACATGCAAATCATTGCATGATGACGACTTTAAAGCCCTTGTTGGTCGACTGTTCCAATCTTGGGGGAATCTTGCGATCCCTCTCAGAATCTATAACATTGCAAATAAAAGCCAAGGAATAATGGTAAAAAGAAATGACTAGTAGGTTACATCTTTGGAATAATATATACTCGACATCCGGAGATGAAACGCACACGGAAGTCACCAAGACTGAGATAATCGGGTCTAAGGAAAAGAATACAAAGTGTTGCACGGTCATCATGGAATGATTCGCGGGGGAAAATTCTGAGTTCTCAAAGACAAGTCCCCCCTTTGCTTGGGAAATTCTTCATTCCCATCGGTGTATGGTTACTACCAACCGTGTACCTGGAAGATTTGCTGAGACTGCTGGATTCCCTCTTCATACCTGGCAAGTTTCTCCAAAGTCCAACTATAAAAAAAAATTAAATTAATCTTCAAACTACAAATGTAGACGAATAAAACTTTTGTAACCTTGATCGACCAGTATCGAGTACAAGCGGAGGTCGCGTTACATTCTATCACTGACCATGATGCATGAGGCAAACAAGATGCAACCTCAGTATTTTGCAGCAAATGTCACCGACAATAACTGCAAAACTTAGCACAAACTTACCAACAGATGGTTACATGAGCATTATTTATCAGCAACTAATTGACAACTCTTCAGTGTCAATCAATGCCAATATAAAAACATCAATATCATAAATGATATAATCTGTACGAGCACTTTTATGCCACAATGGAGTTTTATGAAACACCACTTCAATTGAAAATAACGCCCGATAGTTTGAAGTGATATAACATCAACACAATGTACCGAATAACCACGGAATGTATGCAAGCAATAAGGCTGTATACATGAATGTCATATATTATAATTAGCGACCACCAATGGGACTGCTCAAGCAGAGTTGTATTTATCCGTATCCCATTTAAACTGATCTTGCACAAGCAAAGAAGATGTCAGGTTTTACCTCTCTCGTATAGCAAACAACCTTACTGAATTGCAATCTCAATCATCCTGTAGTACATCCCGCAATATACAAAGGTGAAAAAAAATACGTGACGATCAATATACGAATATCGTATATACGAATATCGTAAGATTAATTTTTATTAAAAAGCTTAAGTAATGTCAATTTAAACGTTGCAGGACCTTCCTACAATGCGCAGGATTTGCCTGTCTCAGGAATTAATGTATATCGATCAAGACAATAGTGCATGTACGTAAACGCATCACGTAGTTGTCACAAAAAAAAATAATAATAAATAAACCCAACGAAGATACAGCTACTGACTCCACTGCAAAGGGTCACTTCACACAATAATTTATCGCGATTCACTACTAATGAGTCTACCCGAGAAAGATTTTCAAACGTGGAAAAAACGCAAATTTATTTCAAAGTACAAAACTTGAGTTATGATGGCGTTGATTAAAGTTGAATTTTGTTTCTAGATACAGAAGGGAGTGAATACTCGAGATCATACTCAACCTGAACAAGCTTGAAAGGTAATCAAGTGAAATAGAAAAGATAATTAAGCAAAAATAAACTAGTTTTCAACTGGGATTCGGTAGTCTTTGAAAGTAACGTCGCTATGGTCTGAAATATGATAAAAAAAATTCCAATTTTTAGAACAGATATAAGAAACAGCGACAACAAAACAAAATGATTACCATTACAGAAATAGACATAAGAATAATATCAATTTGATTAAGCAAAGAAAATGACTACAGCATTGTTAAAAGTCTGAAATAAATGATACAGAACCTAATATAAAAAAAGTTGCAGCTGACAAAACTGTGTGAGAGAGAGAGAGAGAGGGAGAGAGAGAATCAATTAGTACCCGTATCATGTCAAGATTCCAACACAGACAAAATACTTAAGGACACAAAGTACCCGCAGATTCCCACACACACAAAACAAACATGGGCCTGAATGCACACAAAGACCTGTCTCTCATTTTCCCATAAACGGCGAACAAAACTTCGATTGACACTTTTCGAGAGGTACCAGCAGTATGGTAATTACCTCGGAGGGCGGTCGGGAAAATGCGGTGGGGATGCCGAGGGAGTTGGAGCTGAGGGAGGGAGGGAGGGAGGGAGGGGGAGGGAGGGATTGGGGTTGGTGGAAGGGAGACGCGAAAAGGAGTTCCAGACTTCCAGTCGAACCGAGACCCACTTGAACTGCCTTTACCTTGGCAATTATCTCGGAGAACTAACTCGAACCAACTAAATCGTCGTGTTATGATGGTCACTTCCGATAACAAATGCGTGAAGAAAAAAATATCAGAAACTATGTAAATTCAGAATAATATATAAACATACATAACATATATATTAATCAATAAACATAACATAACATCAAATTCGCTGTACCTTGAGAATAACCTACAGTATATACCAAAAGGGGAATCATAAATTGATAGGTGCATCTGGACCGGCCAGGAATCGCCGGGGCAGATGCTCACCTACGGGCTGCTCTATGAGCAAGAGCCCGAGCTGGCATAAGGGCAGCTTAATCTCAAACAACAACAGCAGATGCTTTTATCAATTAGCTCCCTTGGATCTTATTTCCATGGTATAGTGAATTCGATTATAAGTGATATTTGTGGACTTACACATTATGTGTATAAAAGTCACGCGTGTGTAAGTGACAAAACTTCATACTTATATTTATGTATATATGTATGTATGTACTATGCATATATGCATGTGTGTATATATATATAATATATATATATATATATATATATATACATACACAAACACACACACACACACACACACACACACACACACACATATATATATATATATATATATATAGATATATATATATATATAAAAACTGTATGTAGTCGAAAGAGCAAAAGCAGAAATAAAATTCATGCACAGAATAAAATTGGAATCATTAATCAACCGTTGAACATACCCGAAAATGAAAAGACAGCGCTGAATTTGGGATTAAACCTCAATAACCCTCACAGAAACCGTAATTGTCAATATCTTTAAAAGTTTTCAGCAAAAAGGAAAATTGATGGAAAATAATTCGAAAGAAAATAAAGTTTTAAACATAAATAAGGCATATTATTAAAGGCCTTACTCTAAGCATACGCATTTTAATTATTTTCCTTAACCATTCAATGCAGCAGTAAACTATCTTAAAACTAGATGACAGTTTGTGCGTCACAGGATGTGGTAGTGTCGTTCTTAATAAAGAAGTGTATACGGGTAAGATGGATAAATGATTTGATAAGCGAAGCAAGCACATGCGAACCTTTGATGTGCAACCCGGCAGAGAGAGTTAACAGTGAATTTCACAGACAAATAAAAGTAATCTTTGGCAAAAATGAAGATATAATTAAAATGTTTCGTTCATACAACGCATGTCTCCCCTACTTTTCCGGTCATGTAAAAACCCATAAACAAAATTATTCCATGACACCTATAATAAGCACAGCTGGGAGTAGGACAGTAGTTGGCGTACCAGAATTTATTTAATAGCATCTAGATTTATATTCAAACTTTACTAGTTACTATGCATTTTAGCTGCCGTGTCCAACTTTTTTTCGCTAATGAAATATTACAAAAGCGTCGGACAACGTTGGTATTTTGGCAGATGACGTTTGAAACCCCGACCTAATTTGCGAAAATGTGCATTAATGATTAATAAAGTCTTTGTGAATAAAGGGATGTGTGTTGTCTTTACGACCGTCTCTCTGACTTATTGTTCCTCACACACGCGCGCGGGGGCTTTTCGATAATTCACATCTTCATTTACGGTGTTCGAATGAGAATATTAATTGTGTGATATATTGTTCCACAGAGTAACCTACTTATCCTTTAGCGAGGAATATGCTAACACAATTAGAACCACTGAAAACCATTATCATCCTGCAGTTTCATTATGGAGTAAAGTACCACCTACCATCGTTTCCCAAGCCACGGATAATGCTCCAAGATCGTCGTCTGTTGCTTCATATTGTCTCACAAATTTGTGACAATACACCATTAAATCAAGGTTTCCAATAATGGTTTATATTGGAGATGCGCAATTTTTGATATTACGGGGATAGTGAACGAAGTATAAGATAAAAGATTTTCATTTTGAAATTCTAGGGTCCCGGTCTTTTACATTTAAACTGACTTATAGAGAACTATGTTCACATTGCTATAGGTAAGCTTAGATTCGTACTTATGGATACGATTTTTCATTAAGCTGTCGATTATGGTTTTGAATTGGGTCAAGAAATGTTTTTAATTTTTGAAAAAATAAAACATTAAAACGTTTTACTTCTAACAGTATAGGTTCTGTGGACCTGTACATAGCCTGTTCCTTTAATGCACAATCAGTCCCGTACTGAATGAACCCCACGTATTTTATATATTCCCCATATGCTATCATAGTCAATGAAGCTTATTAACAACTCAACTATTAATATTTATCATATTCCTCGAGGACACTGAGCTAAATAGGTCATCGCTGAAACAGCAATCGCGCATATAGTAGAGCCTTTCTGCTGTCAAACGCTGTTTACAGTTTACACCTCGTCCCTCCCGTTCACTACTTCTACGTCATAGTTACACGTCAAAACTAGCCTCTACCGGTGTCCCTGTGACATATAACTCGGGGTTACAAACGTCTTCTGCCAAAATACCAATGTTGTCCGACGCCTTTGTAATATTTTATAAGCGACAAACAGTTGGACACGGCAGCTGAAATGCATAGTGGATTCAATTTACAGTTAATCACGCTTCATAACTAATACTTACTTTGTTTATAATGGTAAATATTTTAGAGCAGAATATACAGAATATATAATTTGGGCCAAAGGCCAAGTGCTGGGACCAGAGGTCATTCAGTGCTGAAACGGAAACTGACAGTAAAAAGCTGTGAAAGGTGTAACAGGAGGGAAACCTCGAACTCTGTGAATCAGTTTAGGAGAGAGTGGAAAGTAAGAAGGAAAAAAGAGAATATGAACAACAAAAGTAATGAGAAGGGTTGTAGTTAGAAAGTCAGAAGGGACGCCACAACGGACCTTCATAGCATCACTACCGCGAGGGGCAAATAATTCAGGAATGTGGTATGCAGACGGAAAGCTGCCTTGAACTGGTTCTTTCCAACATTTACAAGCAGCCCTACGAAAGCTGGCTAACTATTTTGATTTTACCCGGCAATATCCTTTGGTTCTGTTATGCTGACGACATGTTTAGTAAATGGAAAATTCGGTTGAACTAGGATCATACAGTAACACTCTTGAATGGACTGGTACCATCGATTTAATTTACAGTTGAAAAGGCAGAAAATAAGACTAGCCTTCCCGGATGTCAAGGAGATTAGAAATAACAATAATTATATTTTCATAATAAAATGAAGTTTTATAAATACACTTACCAGGTAATTATTTAGCTAACGATTAGCCTTAATCGTTAGCTAAGTACTTGGTAAGATAATTTTATAAAATTTTAAAATTCAAAGAACATCAAAAAGGCAGCAACAATCACCTCAGTATCAGTGCCAGATCTTCTCATAATAAGCAAGTGAAACAAGTCAAGAATAAGCTCTGTTTTTAAGAGCTCTTCATCTAGTCAGCCGTGAATCTTGTTTTAAAACGAGATAAATTATATATATTGGGTCTTCGGCATAATTCTAGTCTCACAGTAAAGAGGAATGTTTCTCGCTTACTAAAGATTATTTTTTCACTCCACAGTAATACTGCAACTTTACACACAAAATACTATTTTTATCATAGATGCCAACACTCAGTCATGTTATGTATCCACTTAAATGATTTAATTTAACTAATGCATTTTCGTATTCCAATACTATCGCTAGAACTTTAATAAGATGCCCTGTAATAATGTAATAATGTTTATATTGAATAATCGTAAAAAATCGTTGAAAAGCGGATTACACGGCATAAATATACATAGTGCTGCTATGGCTCAGAAAAACAATGCCATTAATATGAAATTTATAGCATATTTTTATCCAATTCAGAGGTCTAAATACAACATTTTATTTGTAAACTGTAATTTCATCTACAGCAATTAAATAATACATCCTGCATTCAATACAGTGAAAGTAATAACTTGAATACTGGCATAGGTTCATTCATATAGCGCAAAATCAATAGTTAACTAGTAAATTAACTTAGGTATTTAGCAATTACCATTTATCCTTGTTAGATTGTTAAACTTTCTGTCTAACTAACTATGTTCTAGACAAAAGTGTATTTTATGTTATCCTGTAATATCAGTAAAAACCATTCACCACATTTACTTGCTTTTAATTTATGCAAATATTTTATCAAAATAGAAAAACACGTTAGGTGACAGAAATTCATTTATCGATATAATGAGGTTCGGATCCCACAATAAGCTGTAGGTCCCGTTGCTAGGTAGGTGACCAATTGGTTCCTAGGCACGTAAAAATATCTAATCCTTCGGGCCAGCCCTACGAGAGCTGTCAATCAACTCAGTGGCTGGTTAAACTAAGATATACTCAGCTCTCTCTCTCAAGAACTGGAGGGGTAAAAATTCTGAAGCCAGGCCTAACATGACATGAAAGCAGGTCTTTAGGCGATTATATGTATATATTATATATATATATATATATATATTATATGTATACATATATATATATATATATATATAATATATATATATATATATATATATTATATATATATATGGAATGCCAAATGGTCTGGTGTGTTTAGATATGTTTTGCTGAATGCTATGGAAGGGGTAGTAATAGTAGCAGTCCGGGAAGAGTCTCAGGACGAGCATTGTGCAAAAGTTAGTCCGAGGATTGTAAAACCAAAAATAGAAGTAGTTGATGAAGGTGGTCCAGGAATGGAACACAGTGAGAGTGAGAAATAACTGCTAAAATAAGTGACAAAGGAAGAACTAGCACTTATGGTCGGTGTGGAAGAGTAAATGGGAATTAAGAGAGTACTGAACGTGTACAGAAATAGCCTTGACAGTCGAAAATACAAGGTTTCCAAGGAAGAATATTTATAAGTATAAATGGGAAAGATAAAATGGTGACGAAAAGTTTGCCAGATTATATGCTAGTGTAGAGTAGATGGACAAGCAAGTTGTTGGCAGTAATGGCAACAGCAGGAGTGGCTAAAAGTATACCTAGTCAGCATTTGGTTAGAACGGTGGTTAAGACAAACAACCTGGAGGAAAATGGGTGAAAATATTGCGTTAAATGAAATTAAGAAAAGTTAGTTGGATAAAGAGGATGAACCCCACCTAGGTGCAAATTCGTGTGGGTGGAAGTCATGTGATGAGCAAGTCAAAATGTTTAGTGAATGAAAAAGGCGGTTATAAATTATGAGCTGCAGTTCTATGTCAGAAAAGATCTTGTATACAGTTGAACATACAGAAGGATAGGAAGTCAAGAAGAGAGTGACAGAAAAAATGGTAAATACACAACAGAGGGAAGACGGTGAAAAAGAACTTTCAAAAGAATAAAAAGATGATGTACATTTATGCAAATGCAGAGATGTCGTGTAACTGACATGTGGATCTCAGAATAAAAGTTGCATTTAACTGAAGAGATGTCTGGAGTGAAAATGGGAAGTTTATGAATGAAAATGCCTGTCAAAGTGATTGCTGAGGACATAAAGTGAGTACTTAAAAGGTTATTGAAAATACAAGCGAGAACCTGTGGTAGGTAATGATAGTGTGATTAACTGGGATATCAAAATTTGTCTTGAACGGTTCAGAAAAAATGGGCAAGAGGTATAAATGTACGACTGTATAATGATATAAGAGACAGAGGGGACTAAAACCTATAGGGGCAAAACGTTATTTAGTATATATCAAGGAAGGTGTATGGTAGGATTTTGACTGAGAAAGTAAAACAGGTGACAGAAGGGCTGAGAGGAGGAATTCTTGTTAAGTTACGGATCTGTTATGTGAAAAGTATAGAAGCAAAGGATAAAAGGGTAATTGGTACACATGGAGCTAGGAATTTTTACATGACTGGAAGGAGACTATGGAAGTCGAGGTGGAAATATATAAGGGGTTTGCCAGCGCTCTTTTATGGAAGTGAACTGTGTAACTGCATGTTGAACGTGATTGAAGGACAAAAGGTTGAGATGAACTATTTCTAAAGTATGTGAAACATACGAAGAACTGAAAGTGTGAGAAATGTGGAGATATGCAGTAGTAGAAAGGCCAGACCAGAGTTTTTTGAGGTAGTTCAGTCACTTGGGAAGAATTGCAATGACAGGCTGATGAAAATTGTATAATTCAGATATGTTTGGGGCAAGGGACTGACACTTAGAAAAAGGTTGGACAGATAGGTTGAAGGAGGTACTATAAAGGAAGGCAGTTAATATGCAGGAAAATCAAAAATTACGGAAAGATATACTAGGTGAATGGTGCTGTGCATAGGGGGTTCGACGTACTGCTGACTGATAAGCCTTCATGTAAATATCAAGAGCCTAATGTCGTGGACGTTTTACTGCAAAAGGTGTACGTCCCCAGTTGAACTGCTAAAGTATGAATGTGGTAGTGTTATGGTGTTGATACTCTGAAGTCCCTCTGTTAAGGGAAATGGTTTTAATGCATGTATGTATGTATGTATGCATACACATAAACATATATATAAATGAGAGAGAGAGAGAGAGAGAGAGAGAGAGAGAGAGAGAGAGAGGGGGGGGGGGGGGCAGGATAACCAGGCGACGTATTCACACTGCAACATTTGTATCTTCTGTTATCATGCCAAAGGCTACAGGTGCTTTCAGGAATTCTTTATTATTTCCGTAACTACAAAAACTGACAAACAACAAAATGAAAGAGCATGTAGGAACGATATTACGTAGGATTCAAAGGAATTAAAGTAGGGTGTAAATAAAAAATGAACGTGCAAAATAATGGGAATTATAAAGACTACAACATGCAAATTAAACGACATTATTATAAATACAACGCTCGAAGAGCAGTGATCCAAGAAAGTACATAGAAATAAACCAAAACTTATGGTAAATGTCTGTTTATATAAGTGTGTGTATACATATATAATAAATTATATATATTTATATATATATAATAATATATAATAATATATATATAGATATACACACACACATGGGGTGCACCCTATGGTAGGGGTGTAAGAATACTACCACCGTAGGTCATGCGTGTTGTAAAAGGCGACTAGAGGAACAGCTGCTGCCTTGCAGTCTTACTTTTTTAGTAAAAGGCTAGGCCCACCGCCAATAACTGTGGAAACTGCTGCCTTGGTCTTACTTTTTAGCAAAAGGCTAGGCCCACCGCTAATAATTGTGGAAACTGCTGCCTTGCATCTTACTTTTTAGTAAAACTCTAGGCCCGCCAATAAATGTGGATATGACGCGGGCCCTGCCTTGCAGTCCTTACTTTTTAGTAAAACAGGCCCTTGCCACTCCAACATTTTTTGTGGACCGCCCTGGGGCCTTGCGTCTTACTTTTTAGTAAAAGGCTAGCCCACTTGCCACAATGTGTGGAAACCGCTGCCTTGCAGTCTTACTTTTTAGTAAAAGGCTAGGCCCACTGCCAATAATTGTGGAAACCACTGCCTTGCAGTCTTACTTTTTAGTAAAAGGCTAGGCCAACCCGCCAACAATTGTGGAAACCGCTGCCTTGCAGTCTTACTTTTTAGTAAAAGGCTGGGCCCACTGCCAATAATTGTGGAAACCACGGCCTTGCAGTCTTACTTTTTCAGTAAAGGCTAGGCCAACCACCAATAATTGGGGAAACCTGCTGTTGCAAAGTCCTTACTTTTTAGTAAAAGGCTAGGCCCACCGCCAATATTGCACCGCTGCCTTGCAGTCTTACTTTTTAGTAAAACTCTAGGCCCACCGCCAATAACAGTGGAAACCGCTGCCTTGCACTCTTACTTTTTAGTAAAAGGCTGGGCCCACCGCCAACAATTGTGGAAACCGCTGCTTTGAAGTCATACTTTTTAGTAAAAGGCTAGGCCCACCGCCAATAATTGTGAAAATCACTGCCTTGCAGTCTTACTTTTTAGTAAAACTCTAGGCCCACCGCCAATAACAGTGGAAACCGCTGCCTTGCACTCTTACTTTTTAGTAAAAGGCTGGGCCCACCGCCAACAATTGTGGGAACCGCTGCCTTGCAGTCTTACTTTTTAGTAAAAGGCTAGGCCCACCACCAATAATTGTGGAAACCGCTGCCTTGCAGTCTTACTTTTTAGTAAAAGGCTAGGCCCACCGCCAATAACAGTGGAAACCGCTGCCTTGCACTCTTACTTTTTAGTAAAAGGCTGGGCCCACCGCCAACAATTGTGGAAACCGCTGCCTTGCAGTCTTACTTTTTAGTAAAAGGCTAGGCCCACCGCCAATAATTTTGGAAAACACTGCCTTGCACTCTTACTTTTTAGTAAAACTCTAGGTCCACCGCCAATAACAGTGGAAACCGCTGCCTTGCACTCTTACTTTTTAGTAAAAGGCTGGGCCCACCGCCAACAATTGTGGAAACCGCTGCCTTGCAGTCTTACTTTTTAGTAAAAGGCTAGGCCCACCGCCATTAATTGTGGAAACCACTGCCTTGCAGTCTTACTTTTCAGTAAAAGGCTAGGCCAACCTGCCAATAATTGGGGAAACCGTTGCCTTGCAGTCTTACTTTTTAGTAAAACTCTAGGCCCACCCGCCAATAATTGGGGAAACCTCTGCCTTGCTGTCTTACTTTTTAGTAAAAGGCTAGGCCCACCGCCAATAATTGAGGAAACCGCTGCCTTGCAGTCTTACTTTTTAGTAAAACTCTAGGCCCACTGCCAATAACAGTGGAAACCGCTGCCTTGCACTCTTACTTTTTAGTAAAAGCCTAGCCTTTTACTGAAAAGTAAGACTGCAAGGCAGCGGTTTCCACTGTTATTGGCGGTGGAAACCACTGCCTTGCACTCTTACTTTTTAGTAAAAGGCTGGGCCCACCGCCAACAATTGTGGAAACCACTGCCTTGCACTCTTACTTTTTAGTAAAAGGCTAGGCCCACCGCCAATAATTGTGAAAACCACTGCCTTGCACTCTTACTTTTTAGTAAAATTCTAGGCCCACCGCCAATAACAGTGGAAACCGCTGCCTTGCACTCTTACTTTTTAGTAAAAGGCTGGGCCCACCGCCAACAATTGTGGAAACCGCTGCCTTGCAGTCTTACTTTTTAGTAAAAGGCTAGGCCCACCGCCAATAATTGTGGAAACCACTGCCTTGCAGTCTTACTTTTCAGTAAAAGGCTAGGCCAACCTGCCAATAATTGGGGAAACCGTTGCCTTGCAGTCTTACTTTTTAGTAAAACTCTAGGCCCACCCGCCAATAATTGGGGAAACCGCTGCCTTGCAGTCTTACTTTTTAGTAAAAGGCTAGGCCCACCACCAATAATTGTGGAAACCGCTGCCTTGCAGTCTTACTTTTTAGTAAAAGGCTAGGCCAACCACCAATAACTGTGGAAACTGCTGCCTTGCTGTCTTACTATTGAGTAAAAGACTAGGCCCACCGCCAATAACTGTGGAAACCGCTGTCTTGAAGTCTTACTTTTTAGTAAAAGGCTAGACCCACCGCCAATAATTGTGGAAAACACTGCCTTGCAGTCTTAATTTTTAGTCAAAGATGAGGCCCACCACCAATAACTGTGGTTGATGACAGCAAGGGCATGTGGTCGTAAAACCCCTTTGCCAAATAATTAACCATACCTGATGTTGTAAGGAAAGGCGCATCAGGCAACCAACCCCTTACTAGTACTATAAGGATAACGGTGGAAAGAAGATAGACATGGAATAGGTAGGCAGAAGACAGCCGTAGTATACATCAAAGATAGATGACAAGTAAACAGCCAGTTATCAATTAAGATAACATTTATTTACCAACGCGTTTGGTAACATCATGTTACATCTTCAGGGCCACAAAAGAACAATAAAAAACAAATGAAAGCACATGGAAAACAACTACTTAAAATAACAGAAACTATAAAGAAAATAAAAATGAATTTCTAGTTTTAAGTAGTTGTTTCCCATCTGCTTTAATTTGTTTTTTATTGTTCTTTTGTTGCCCTGAAGATGTAACATGATGTTACGAAACGCGTTAGCGAACAAATGTTATCTTAATTGATAACTGGGTGTCTACTTGTCACCTATCCTTGATATATATATATATATATAATATATATATATATATATATATATATATATATATATATATATATATATTCATATACTTATGCTTAGATATATTCCTATAGAAATAAAACAGGTTGATGTAAAATATGATATATGCAATAAAGTAAAGTACTTCAGTTATCGAGCGAAGGTGATGGCCGTGTTTCATATGCGGGGAATCTATAAACGAGAGGGAACGTGTTTTTGTCTGAGAGCAAGTGTTTCCAAGTAACTATTTCGTAACAGGTGATGAAAGACACGATTCTTTATGGAGTCAAATGGAGCTATACTCCTCCCTAACTTTAAGATGGCCTTACAGGATGGAATAAGGAGGCGTTCAGAGCATCCTGCCTCCTCAGGTCCCACAATCTTCTAATCTATGAGGCACGAATCAGTTCCGGAGAGCAAAAGTGTCTTCCTATCGGGTTTAGGCTTTTCACGGAAAATTCTAAATCAACATATAGGAACAGCATACTCACCGTTGACTTTAATTCTCGTTACATTATAGTAGAATTGCGAGTGAATGGTTAAGAAAATTCATCAATCGTAGTCACGTACGAACTTGTGCATGGTTCGAAAGGATGTGAATATTTTCCGCTAATTCTATAAAATAAATTCGATGAACAGCAATTATTTACGTAACAAGTCTTTAAAAATATGATTTTCTCAAAACATTTCTTGCAATTGGAGTAAAAGAAAAATACTTCAAACTTTTAAAAGACAAGGAACAATCCAAGACGAATGAACTTTTTTTTTTTTTTAACGCCGGTGACAAACTTACCCATACAACTACATAATTAAACATCAAGGAAGCAAATGCTTCCATTACACGTCGTCTGTAAAAAAAAAATAGATGTCAAGATGAATTTTTACAGAAGAATTTTTGGCTCGATTATTTTCAAGTTTAATTACTTTATTCATCGAAATATTAGTTTTGGCACAAAATTGTCTACAAAGTTTCGGCACAAAGACAAAAACGCATATACATAGGTAATCTACTCAGTTTTGGCACAAAGACAAACGCATATGCCTCAGTACGAGGCAATTAATTCATCATAATGATAAATAGGCAACTCACAGAAAGAGAGAGAGAGAGAGAGAGAGAGAGAGAGAGAGAGAGAGAGAGAGAGCGAAGGAGAGAGGCTATGTGGGAACGACGCGGAAAATTTCTACCCATGAGAGAAAGAAAGCCGAGTAGGTTGACGAACAAAGCTCGAATGGCGACCAGCAATAAAGGGAGATGACGTTGATGGCGATGGTGAAGATTATGGAATGGGTGGACTCATAATAAGCGAGTGTCAAAAGTGAGATTAAAAAAAATAAATAAATAAAAATTTAACTTTTTACAAGGAACTTGGACTTTCTTTTCAGCAGAGAGAGAGAGAGAGAGAGAGAGAGAGGAGAGAGAGAGAGAGAGAGAGTAAATGAATGAATATCTTCCTGATTTCTTTTTAGCGCTAGAAATGGATTCTCATATATATATATAATATATATATATATATATATATATTATATAATCATATATATAAATTATATATATAATATATATATATATATATATATATATATATATACTATATATATATATATGTGTGTGTGTGTGTGTGTGTGTGTGTGTATGATGTGTGTGTGTGTGGAGATTCCGTTTATGTGTATGAATTGCCTCGCATTGTGGATGTATCAATGTTCATGAGTATCAAGATTCAGTAGTTAGAGCACGTATGTGGCAATGACCGTTGTGTTGTTTTGTCCTTGGAGCTATCGTCGGTAGGTGAAAGGACTTAATACAATGTCCAAATACTTAAAATATACGTGACCCACTGTGTGCATATATATACAATTATTATATACATATCATATATATATATATTAATATATTATAATATTATAATAATATTAATTATATTTAAACATATATATCTATATATATATATTATTATTATAATATATATATATAATATTATAATTATCTATATGATATATATATCATATATAATATATATATATATATATATTAATAATATAGATATATGATATTGTAGGGCAAAGAAGAATAGATCATATAACACTACATACGCTATATGTTCCTGCATTCCAATTATAAACATAATGGAAATATACTGTATATAAATAAAATCAATGGAGATAGGAAAACTGTTCTAATGTACAGTAAGAAATAACGAAAACCTAATCACGGTAAAATGTTCACGTTCAAACATCTGATGCTGTGAAAAGGCAATAATACCTGGGGTATTTACTAGAGAGAGAGAGAGAGAGAGAGAGAGAGAGAGACTCACCAGTAGATACAGCTGATAGGTACAAGTGCAATGTACTCATAAATTGTGATATATGTAGAAGTATTACTATCATCATCATCATCATCATCATCATCAAACAACAGCGATACCTCCGATCACGGTCATACCAGAACCATAAAAGAAGAATTCCTCTGGAGTGAGCATCGCCAGGGGAATTGCCACGGACCACGACTCATCCCAGTCCGAGGATTAAAGAACTAGTCTGGCGGAAAACAATCAGAATGTCAGCAGAAGAGAAACGTGTTCCATTTCCACCACTCAAAAATCAGCCGGGGGATGATGACATCAAAAATACGAGAACGAAAACTAACACTCACTCTTAGTAGCAGTCATGAAGGAAGCGACAGCCACAGCAAGAGCAGACGGCGATATCTGAAAAAAAAATTAAATAAAAGGTTATGAGTAAGGATATCAAAAGTAATTACTAATAGCACTAACGATGCCACCACGACCACCCTTTTTCATGTATCATAATGAATAAATAGCGAGAAGTAAATACATGAACTACTATCCCACCCGCGAGGCATCTAAACGCAAGTGTGTCTTGGCCTCCAAACAGGGCTGTCAAGAGCACAAATCAAACGAAACAAAAACATGAAAGAGACCACATGTAGAAAAACATGTAACGTTGTCACCAAGGCCTTTGTTACAGGTGTTATGTTGCACTGGGCCAGCCAGACATTTGCCTAGTCGCCTCACACATGAATATTTGATCATTTAACAACCAGCTCCCACAAACGATAAGGATTAAAAACACGGGAGGAATACGAGTTGTTATTGTGTATACTACAGTGATAGCAATTCCCTCTATCTATGATATATTGACACATTTTGTCCATGCGTCGTTTGAGAGAGTATCTAAATGAAATCAGCAATAAATATACGTATATACATGCACTACCTATGTCTCTCTCTCTCTCTCTCTCTCTCTCTTCTCTCATATAAAGATATATATATATATATATATGACTGGTAAAGGTGTTCTGTAACAACAGAATTCCATCTAATAAAAGGAGCCCATAAAAACACCAAAATGTAGAGAGAAAAGTACTATATTTCAGAGACTGCTGTCTCTCTCTTCAGGTATATGAATGAGAAAAGTTTACAGAAAAGGTGGTATTTATACCAAGAGATTCGTCCACAAGTAAGCCAATTTAGGTCACCCCCGCTGATAATCTTCCTTTAATCTTCTTAAGCGTTGGTTGAATGAACACTGCGTCGACGATGTCTGATGTCCAATTCCCTTTTGAGATGTTCATTACCTGTGACCAATCTTACATCGGATTTACAGGTAAATCACTTCCCCAGAGATTAATAAAACACAAACGGTCAGTTAGGTATGGACAACAGAACTCGGCTATTTTCAATCATATAAATGAACATAACCATAGAATAAACTGGAATATGTCACGTGTAATTTATAGCAGCAACTGCCGGTACAAGAGTCAAATGATGGAATCGGCCTTAATAAAAGAGAAGCAGGTAATGAACATCTCAAAAGGGAATTGGACATCAGACATCGTCGACGCAGTGTTCATTCAACCAACGCTTAAGAAGATTAAAGGAAGATTATCAGCGGGGGTGACCTAAATTGGCTTACTTGTGGACGAATCTCTTGGTATATACCACCTTTTCTGTAAACTTTTCTCATTCATATACCTGAAGAGAGAGACAGCAGTCTCTGAAATATAGTACTTTTCTCTCTACATTTTTGGTGTTTTTATGGGCTCCTTTTATTAGATATATATATATATATATATTTGATATATATATATATATCTATATATATATATATATATATTTATATTATATATATATATATATATGTGTGTGTGTGTGTGTGTGTGTAAGTGTGTACATCTATGCGTGCACGCATGAGTTCAAAACAATATAGGAAAGTAGGGTTATCTTCATTCATTTGCTATTCGAATTCAGTTTTTTTAGAAGAGAGAATCTATCAAAAACCTTAAAAAAAGAGCAAAAAGTTAAATTACAGCTGCACTCACACAAACACATTCGTGCACTTATATACACTTATCTGAGGTTTGTTTATCTGGCGGTCTGTATCCGCGTCTGTGCTCGTGCATGTACATATGTATACATAAATGTATGTATGGCAATATAACTTTCTTGTTTTGTTTAGCAACGCGAGCTAAACAGAAAGCCATCTGGCACTGACACATTCTGATCCTCCATTCCCTCCTGAAACGTTTTTAAGGCATCGAAATGTGAGTTACGATACAAAGGAAAAGCAATCTAGTCATGCAAATTCTTTTTTATAAGAAGCGAAGGGGACTGGTAACCGATTCTGGTGATGTAGTTTGCACCGGGAACAAAAGTGACTAGTCTATGTCCCGAAGAAAGGGTTGGGGGTCCACTTCCCACAATCCCCCTTCCCCCAAGCACTTCCTTGACGTGGAAACAAAAGCAAGCAGAGAATGCCACATCTTGGAAGTAAAAGGAGAGAGGCAGTTATCCGACTCGGCAAACGCTGCGACAGCGTAGACTCGTATACATAGTGCAATGTGGCATGCGACCCTCTTTTACAAGAGGGTTTATTACATGCATATGGATGGCCAATGATATGGGAAAGATGGCCCTCGACAGACAGAAATACAATATATATATATATATATATATATATATATATATATTATATATATATATATATATATATATATAAGCATGCACACACACACACACACTTATATATATATATATATATATATATATATATATATATATATATATATATATATATATATATATATATACGTATATTGTATTTCTTCTGTCTATGGAGGAGCACCTCCTGTCCACATCTCTGTCCCATCTCCCCTGGAGAACGTCACATCTGGCACACATACCTCCATTATCAGCCCCTATTATACGTGCATGAGTGACTACCCTCCTTTCCTCTCCCCCATTATTTCGAGACCATTAAAAGTCATCATACGCACTAATAGTCTCTTGTTTGTCTGTCTGCCTGTTCTCTCTATTTACCCTTTGGCGTCTTACGATGCGGTAAAAGGAAGACAGCTGGTTAAGCGTTTTATATATATATATATATATATATATATATATATATATATATATATATATATATATATATATTTACCCTTTGGCGCCTTATGATGCGGTAAAAGGAAGGAAGCTGGTTAAGCGTTATACACACACACACAAATAAATAAATATGATATATATCTATATATATATATATATATATATATTTTATATATATATATATATATATATATATACATATATATATATATATATATATATGTATATATATATTCTTTTTGTTTTGCTTATGGGGTCAGAGGCATATATCATCGTATCCCAAAACCGAGATGTTGAACATAATAGGTATCGAAAGAAATCGTAAAAATTAGGTGAAAACTGCTTTAACCTTTTTACCGTATTAAACAGCACCACAGGAAGTGGTGAATGTAAAATTTCCGAATAAGTGATTTGTTAAAACAAGGCTACTACAATGGCATCACTTTATGGAAGCGTGCTTATTACTTATGACTTCAAGAGGGGATTAATAATAATAGAAATCGACATAAGTCTAGGACATTTCACTTAAAATCGAAATCAAATAATGTCTCTGCAGAATGATTCATTCTTTGCCCTTGAAAACTGATTACCA
Organism: Macrobrachium nipponense; assembly: GCF_015104395.2. Taxonomy (NCBI): domain Eukaryota; kingdom Metazoa; phylum Arthropoda; class Malacostraca; order Decapoda; family Palaemonidae; genus Macrobrachium; species Macrobrachium nipponense. The sequence continues at coordinate 161,284,440 of NC_087200.1, forward strand.
AAAACTATCGCATGCACAGGAAATTGAATATCTTATGTAGTAGCGCTACCTGTCAAATGCGATTCATGTCGGCAAAGAGTGTGGAAACATCTCAATCTGTCTTTTCCTTCTTCTTAATGGGGTGGGGAAAGTTTTTACACTCTAACCATTTCATTTCCCCATCACAGTAGTATTGTGTTTCCAATTTCAAAGCTCTGTTGTCAAAACGTTTGTGTTTATTCAGATCAAACTCGGAAAAATAAAAGGAGCAACAGAAAAAAAAAAAACTCGAAGAGAATTAACACTCAACACTCCGTGCGGATTTATAATAATGATAATGATAAACTCTTTGTATCCACTGAACTTACGGTTAATAAAATGGAAAAAATAACCACAACAATAGATAGTAAAAGCGAGATCTCTTCATGACAGTGTATGATAAGATTTCTACGAGAGGAGAATCGCGGTGAATTATGGCAGCAAACAAAATCATAAACATTTTTTTCTGATTTTATAGTTAGATAATTAATAACATGCACGATACAATGTAGGCATTTCTAATGAGGGGTTTATAAAAAAAAAAAAACTCAAACGGCAAATAACATTCTGTTGGTAAAGAAAATGGAAAACCAAAATTGGATAAACTAACGAAATGTTACGGTTAATGTTTTGGTGCTAAATACAATCGGCTGTTTTATCATCCAAGTATTGGTATATGCGTACTCATGTCTATTCCGTGCGTCATAAAAAAATTTCAACAAAGAAATATATCAAAAATGATTAATCATAAGAAAACATTGAACGATTGAACGATCACCAACTTTTTATCTCCCAAACATCAAGAGAAGAACCAGGTGTTTACTGTAACATCTGTTCGCTTGGCAAAACAGTAAATGCAATAATATATAGAATGGATGAGGACTGTCCATTGAAGGGCAAAAAATTGAACGCTAAGAGGTCAATGCGCCCACAAATAAAAAAGGTCAATGCGCCCACAAATAAAAAAGGTCAATGCGCCCACAAATAAAAAAGGTCAATGCGCCCACAAATAAAAAAGGTCAATGCGCCCACAAAAAAAAAAAAATCATTAAAAATCGTCAGTATTCTGCTTTTTTTTTTTTATGAAAAGTTTCTTCTCACAGCCAATACATTCTGAGATGTTAATGCAGTGAAATCTGTTAAATTCGATGTTATACCAAATGGAGTTTATAATATAGATATTAATTATATATTAATATATATATATAATATTATATATATATATATAATAATAAATATATATTATACTATTTTAATATATATATATATATATATATATTTATATAATATAATAATCGGCTGGCACCAGATAGAGATAGAGAAGAGAGATTGAGAGAGAGAGCTTAGAGAGAGGAGCAGAGATGAGAGAGACGAGAGAGAGAGAGAGAGAGAGAGAGAGAGAGAGCCATCCAATCATTTCATCTCGCCCCGACTCGATTTTGTGACCAAACTCCCCCATTTTAAATGATGTTGGCGGTCTGAGAGGTTCCCGTCATTAAGAAATGCATGTGTGTGACAGAGGGTCGATATCACCGCACGTACCTTTCAAAACTTCGTCCTAATGAGCTGCTGCCGTGTCATGTCAATAAAGAAATAGGCATAATAATGGAATCATTTTAATTCTGGATTGAAATAATGACGTGAATTATGCAGTTGATAAATAAAAGATGGTAACAAGCAGACTGTAGTGTAGACAGTCTCTGCTACTGAGCTTTAGGTTTGCAATACTACCTTTATCAATAATAATTACACTACTGACAATGAATAAGAGCAAAAATGACAATTCATGTTGTGGTTACTAAGAGGCTAGAGCCTCGTTATCTATCCAATTTATGATTCCGTATGATACATGGCACTAAATGATAATGATATACTGTAGATGCAACCACCCTGTGTGCTTAAATAATAATAATAATAATAATAATAATAATAATAATAATAATAATACGCAAGCATTATAAGAATAAAAAGATATTTCATAATATTTTCACGACGGACACATTGTCTGTGCAGTTCCTTTGATCTTGTAGCTGCAGCTACTGAGGGTAAATAACATAACAACGATAGCGCCGTACACATCGCTGCCTTGCATAAGAACTAATACTGCCATTCTTGAATACCAGGTTCATTACACTGTTCCCTTGATTCTATAAACATGAATCTGTATTCCATGCTTTATATATGTAAGACATAGGATTTTGATTAATAATATATTGTTCGTACGTTCTCTGTAACCTGTGGAATGTGGAGGACAGGGCAGAGTAACGACCTGAGGGTAGCTGATGAATGATATTCTAGGGGATGGCGTGAGATAAAAGTGCTTAGTTCAGGAAGTCAATGTACGACAGTTTATGAACTCTTCTCAAGTGCCTTTGGGAAACTAGATGCAGCTAGAACCGCGAGGCGCTAGCGAACTGTGTGTTCGTACGTACGTGTGCGCCTCTTTCTGTTAAAAGCGTTCATACCCAAGCCTATGGGAGGGATTTTGACAGAGGGCTTCGAGTCATAGGCAAAGATGCCGTGGCATTCGCCGGGGGAGTTTTTTGTGACATAATGTTTAGTGTCCGGTTGGAAATGGGTAAGTGTTACCTTTACTTTAGCCAAAGGGGTGGCTTGTTTGATATCTTGTAAGATGTTCCATTTTATTAACTTTGGCTTTAAACTTGTGTGTGTACTTACCGGGATGTGTTCTGTATCTTTGGCAGACGGTTCTGGATTTCGGGGGGACAAAAGAGTTCCCAGGACTTTTGGGTGACTTGACAATGAGTTGTTTTAAGTTAGTCTGTAAGACTGGATTACTTAGTTAATCGACTTGGTTATTCTTGTAAATAAACGTTATGTTATGATGCAACTCTCTCATTTTCATTACCTGTTAGAATGGAGAGAAAGAGGTGGAGAGAGAGAGAGAGAGAGAGAGAGAGAGAGAGAGAGAGAGAGAGAGAGAGAGCCTGAGTGTGCAATGGAGTTATGGGGTCTGCCTTCCGTTTCGTGTCCACGCTTACCTTATGAATGACTGGAGGGATAATTCCCCCATGTTTATAGTGGTGGCAGACGGTTAAAGAGGGGATATGAAAGTTTTCTTGCTTTTCTATGCCTAGGAACGCCAATGAAGGGATGGTTGGCCAGTTAGAAAAAAAGGGGTAGAGAAAATGTCCGTCCGTGAGATGGGGGGATGAGGAAAGATTTTCTATTAGGGTCATCAAATTTGCTCGTACCGAGATTCTTCAGGGCGGGAGTCGTGAGACAAGCAACTCGGTCTAGTTCATGAGTGAGTGTTGCTAGGGGTCATCTCAGCGGTCGCGTGTGTATTGTGCCGACGAGATTTACATATTCTACGAAGAATTTCGAGTTTTTTTTCCCATTATGGAGTGGTGAGTGTTAAACTATTGTTTTGAAGGAGTGGGTTTTTGTTTAAATATTTCAGGGAAATGGGATTGGTTCAAGAGGTCAATAATTTTTCTTGTCTTTGCCCCATAGTGACGTGTTTTCTTTATTCACGCGTGTTTGTAATAGACGTATGCATTCGTCTTTGTTTAAAACATAGGAGTGTATTTTCTATGCATGGGAACTGTGCTTAGATAAAGCATATTTGTCTTAGAGACACAGAAGCTCCACAATTTTACGGGCTCAGCATATTTCTGCTAACCGTCGCAGGGAGGCATTGCATGGCGGGATATTGCAAGGGGAGTATGGCCTGCCTCGGGGGATAGTGGCATGGAAGGTACCACTAGCCTCACTCGAGAGATAGTGCAGAGATGGGGCATACTACTGGTATGCCTCGGGCTGTTCTGCCGCTCGACTGAGGGTTGTTCTCAGGGGGGAGAAATTTTTTTTTCTCAGTGTGGGTGAACTCCCCTTTTTCCTTTTTTTTTTTCTTTGTGTTGGGAGATGGGTCTGGCCTTGACATTGAATGCTAAGATATCAGCTGATTGATTAGTTGATGAAGTGAAATGCCCGTAGAGTCATTTTTTTTAGAAAAGAGATTTTTTTTTCTCTCTTGGATGAAGAGAAAAGGAAATGAAAAGGAGATTTTTCTTTTACGAAAATGAGGGGAAAAGTAGTTAACATGCACGGGATGTGTTATATGTTTCTTTGTGCCTTGAAAGACACAAATATAAGGGGGATACACAGATTATTTTTTTTTATTGTGTTGGAGAAATTACTTTGAAATGCCGATGATTGGTGTTGTACTGTGTGTGTGGCAATGGTGTTATGTCATGGTGTTGCATGCTGGAGAAATTGTATGTCATAGGATTCAGCAATACTGTTGTATGCTATTTGAATTTCACCCTTACTTGAGATTATTGCTATGGAGAGTTATTATTAATTATTGATTATTAATTAATTATTTAATAATTAATTATACTTGAGATGTTGATCACGGGAGGTTTGCCTAAGTATAATTATCATTACGGGAGAATTGTTTTACGAGAGATTTGAGATATTTCATGGGAGATTATTCAATAATTATTACAGATAATTATTCAGGGATAATTATTACAATGAATTAATGGGAGAAGTCTTGTGTTAATTATTTGTTGAGTTTTTGTAACTTTGGAGAATATTTCAGTGATTCACGGGGATGAGTTTTGCTGAATCTTGATGAATCTGGCTGAATCTTGGTGAATTGTGTGGAATTTTGCTGAATTTTGTGCTGAATTTTTGGAGAATGGACAAGCATTAACATTGGTGATATTTTTTGTACTGATACTGATGATTTTGATGATAGCAATTTTTTTGGTGATTTTGTGATAGTGATATTTCTGATACTGATTTTTTATATACTAATACATGGGCGTTTTAATGCTGTCAAGGGAGGTGAAATCTTTTGTGATTATGGGAAGAACTAACAACACATTATTTTAGTTTTTTTTCTTTTTTTTATGAGTTCAGCAGATAATTGCTTGACATCTAGTGAGTTACGGGAGATAGTTAATGGTGCCGATGATTTTTCTTTTCTCCTTTTTTGGAAGTTAGCCATAGCTGACACAAGTTTTTTACTATGGGTGAATTTGAATTTGTTTTTTCTCTCCAGTTAGTGTGAATATTGTCTCAGTTCATGACTTAGAGTCATTGTTCGGGAACGTGTTCGTGTTTTAGCTATTTGATGCTATAGAGTAATATAGGGGAGAATTTTTTGCATGTTTTGAATGCATACATAATGGCACTACATTTCTTCTCTGGATATTTGTGTTCCAGAAATTGTGAGTTTTCTTGCACAATACCTTTGTTGTATTTGTGACAACTTTGTGAGAGATAGGAAACTTGGTTAAGTTTTCTAGTGGCTTATGTCGTAGTGCATATGGAGAAGTCTTTGCTTAGACACTGTGAGTTTGGAATTCTGTTATAATGACTTGTGGCACATTGGTGGTTTTTTCTAGAATTTTCTAGACAGTTTTATTTGCCGAGTTTTTGCCCTTTTTTAGCAGTTATGCTAAATGGAGAGAGTTTTTATAGTTTTTACTATAACATTGAGTTATTCTCTGGAGAATTGGAGTTATAATTGAGATATAATTGAGTTATAATTGGAGTTATAATTGAGATATATTATATTTGGAGAGATAATTGGAGGTATATATTATTTTGGAGTTATATTTGGGATATAATATATGGGAGATATATTTTTGGCCATTTTTGATATTTGCCAATGTGGTATGAGCTATGTTTAGTTCAATTATTTTGCAGCCATCTTTGTTGCAAAGTGGAGACACATATTTGGAGATTATGGGACAATATTTGTGAGTATGTGAGTTAGTTGCCTTGAGTGCACATTTTTTTGGAGATGGGATTTCATTTTTTGATATTCCTTTTTGGAGATATATATTTTTGGAGCCTTGTTTTGTTCCACATGGAGTTATTGGGGGAAATAGAGGTAAATATTTTGTATTTGCCGAAATAGAGGTGATTATTCTCTATTCTTGGAGTGGTGTTTTTTTATTTTTACTGACATGTGGCTTTGGAGAAATAAGAGAATAATATAAGGGGGTTGGTTATTAACCAAATGGAGGAAATATTTTTTATAACCGGAGTGGTGTTATTATTAATATGGTGTCTCATAATGGAGTTGGAATTAATCTTGGGCGGGTGACCTCTTTTTTTTTGTGGTTATGGAGTTTTTTTGAGCAAAGAGAAGATTTCTGTGGTTCTCTTTTTTGATTTCGTGACTATTTAGAGAGAAGTGGCATTACTGCATTACGAGTCATATGGAGATGTGTGCATTTTTCATGTTCACAAGTGTGTTATTCTTGGAGAAATATAATTTGGGGAAAAGTCATGTTGAGAGAATAAGTCTTCGAGACAAATTTTTGAACACATTAGTCATATCCTGGAGTTAATTCTGTGAAATGTGTCAGTTAGACCTTTTTTCTTGAGAATCATGAGTTTCCAAACTTATGTGTCTGACTAGACAATTTTTGTGCTGTTGTTTGAGCATGCGTCCGCAGGCGATTTTTCTGCTGACAGGCGATGTGATGAGCCGTGTGCTGATTCTTTTCCTCTGATGGTGACAGATCAGAATTTTTGCAATATCTGGAAATGTGGCTATAGCATTTCACGAAAGCGCATGTATGAGAGTTTGCTTTCTGGCAAATTCCATATCTTTACATGGAGCATTTCTGGGGATAAACGCGGGAGTTATGCATATTATACATGTATTATGTATTTTGTGATTGGGGAAATCTACTTGTGATTATCTTTTTTTTTTATTGTTTTTCTTCCTTTTCCTGAGAGATATGATTTGGGGATTGAGCTTAAGTAGCATTTCTTTTTTGGACGGGAGATTTGGTTTTACCGGGAGGTGTAATTTTTCGAGGGTTGCTATTTACGTAAAGGGAGTTTGACATTAAGTCTCATTGTGATTAATTATTGAGCAGTAAAGGGGTTTTTGCTGTTAAAAGTTGGAGATTTTTGCTGATTTTGTGAGTTGCTGTAATATCAGAGCATTGCGAGAACATTTTTGGGTCTGGGTGTTACGTGATTCTTTTTTTTCTTGGGCTTATTGCGATTTTGTCTTCTTTTTTTTCCTCTTGTGAGCACATTCGAGTTCGAAATGTGAGTGCAGAATTCCGTGGAGTTGCTGTGATTTCTGAGTTGTGTGTGTGCTGATGTGCGAGTTTGGGGAATTGAGTTGGAGAACTTGATGTTTCTTTTTCTTAGAGAGTTGTGATAATGACTTATCATTTTAGTAGTCATATTTGAGGGAGTTAATTGGGAGACGTTCATTTAGTATTTCTGACTTTTTGAGATCATTGTTTGATAGAAGTAGTAAGTCTGGGTTAATTTTCTTAGATTGACCAGTGACTTGACTGACATACTAACACACACCCAAAGGGAAAAGTCGTTCCCCGACACCAGCAAGACGTCCACCAGCCGTGAAGAGAGGTTGCTGCCATGTTGCCCAGGGTGATTACAAGTATTTCCATGATGGGTGTTCGAGAGAATTCTACAGCGTGTCTTTTGGGGATCTACAAGAAGCCGTGAGAGTCTTCTACGATGAGGGAGGCATTCCGTCTTCCTACAGTTGCTACAGCCTGCTATAGCCTGTTGCTGTCTGTTCAGCTACTTGCAGACAAGCGAAGAGGGATATTCAAGAATCCTAATGCAGAAAATATGAGAGAAAATGCGTTTTGTGTTATTGGGAGATAAAGCGTGATAAGACTTTATTTTATAATGCCAGAGACGTGCAGTTTTACTTATTATTTTAAAGCCGGCCAGTGTTTTGTATAAGCAATTTTGCTAGGCGGGGGCTAGCATATAGGTGCGAGGCCGAGCAATCTGTAAGACATAGGATTTTGATTAATAATATATTGTTCGTACGTTCTCTGTAACCTGTGGAATGTGGAGGACAGGGCAGAGTAACGACCTGAGGGTAGCTGATGAATGAGATTCTAGGGGATGGCGTGAGATAAAAGTGCTTAGTTCAGGAAGTCAATGTACGACAGTTTATGAACTCTTCTCAAGTGCCTTTGGGAAACTAGATGCAGCTAGAACCGCGAGGCGCTAGCGAACTGTGTGTTCGTACGTACGTGTGCGCCTCTTTCTGTTAAAAGCGTTCATACCCAAGCCTATGGGAGGGATTTTGACAGAGGGCTTCGAGTCATAGGCAAAGATGCCGTGGCATTCGCCGGGGGAGTTTTTTGTGACATAGTGTTTAGTGTCCGGTTGGAAATGGGTAAGTGTTACCTTTACTTTAGCCAAAGGGGTGGCTTGTTTGATATCTTGTAAGATGTTCCATTTTATTAACTTTGTCCCTTGATTCTATAAACATGAATCTGTATTCCATGATTATATATATATATATATATATATTATATATTTATTAAGATATATATATATATATATATATTAATATACGTGTGTGTGTCTGTGTGTGTGTGTGTTGTGTGTGTGTGTGTGTATTATCAATATACGGGTTCCATTCGTCTTTCATCACCTATACTAACATTCACTGCTCAATCCCCATAGCGTTAGTTTGCCCTCTTAATTATCTTAATCTTGCTCACAATTACAATTACTCTAGAATAAAGTGTTTTACCAGTTTCTACAGCTCCTTTTCACTTTTCTTCATTAGCATTGCATAATCTGCAAACATCAACAATTCCATGTTCCATATACAACTCAATCTTTTACTGACGTCAAACATAATTCCATCCATAAAGCTACTGAACATGCGTGGAGACAAAACACATCCGTGTCTTGAGGCCCAATTTTACACAGGACCAGTCATTCTCCCAAATACGTATTCTAACAAACTCTTCACTTCCATTATAAAGAAATTTCAAGGCTCCTTATCTTCTATACCATAAAATCTCAATATCTACATTGACTCTTTTTCGAATCTATTATAATTATCAATATTTTCTATGCCCATCTTTCTTTTTACCTTTAAGCTTCTACCATAACTGTTTGGCAACAAACGCTTGATCCAAACACCACCCCATCCTAGTATAAATTCAACCTGTTCTTCCCTCAAAAGCCCTACTGTCATCAGTTTTACTCTCTTAATCACGCACTGGAACTATTCTTCCCAGCCATTACTACAGAATCTTTCCCTGTTCCAGAGATGCCTTATAAAGCCCCGTCAGCCATTCAATCCCAAGCTTGGCCTTACTTACTATCCCAGGCCGAATAACAAAGAGCCCTCACATACCAATATCTGTTGTACTTTGGTGCTTACCAACCCAACTGTCGGGACAGGACAGGCTTAATGTACAGAAGCAATAAATTAAAAGACCATTACGGAGAGAGTGGTGTTAGGTATTGTTTTTGGCAGTATCTATGAGTAAAATAATGAAGACTATTGTGTACCTTGAAACCGATTTATCAGAGAATAGTTCCACGAGATTAACTTGAATCTACTATTACGCAAATGGCATATAATTATAACATGCTAACGTTAAGATGGAAATAACATTAATGCAATATATATATGGGGAAATGTTATCTTAAATAAAGAATGAGTCTAATAACCTTCATCGTAAAATAAGGTGATATTATATGGTATTATCGAGCAAACACACACACACATACACACAAAAACCTGTAAATTCAGTTACTTTTTAAAGAAAAACTGAAATAATGTACTTTTCTCTCATAAACTGGAGATGAATGCTGCATAAGAAGACAAACCGCAGCCAAACGTTCAACCTCATTTGTTGCAACATGAATATGATTAAAATTTCTAATGCTAACCACCCATTATACTTGTTTTTACATACAAATACTGAAGCAAACTTAAAATGTTGATATTTGATTACTCAAGAATAATCTTAGGAGTGAACTTTTGAAAAAATTAGACAAAACCTAGTAAGTTACTCATGTAAACAATGAAAAAGAAACTCGATATTCAGGAATTATGAGGATCACATAACCACCGACACAACCTGTGTCCGATTCCTGAACGAAGCAGAAGGATTTAGTCAACTTCAGTTAAAATCTACATAACTGACCTTAGCAGCAAAGTATGTACACAATATTTCTTGAGAACCAGAAAGGCCTCCTCTAAAAGGAAAAGCCAACAAAGAGAGAGAGAGAGAGAGAGAGAGAGAGAGAGAGAGAGAGAGAGAGGAGGAGAGTGTTCAGAGAGTAGAGAGAGAGAGAGAGAGAGAGAGAGAGAGAGAGAGAGAGAGAGAGAGAGAGAGAGAGAGAATGTTACGGACGTGTCACACCACTGAAAAAAGATGAAAAATTAGGATGACGAAAAAAAAAGTAGAAATAAACAAAAGCCATGGCTTCATAGAAACCACATCCGCTTAACAACAGGAGTGGCTAGAAATAATAAGCGACGGGTTATGTATACTTCATGTGTGCCATCAAAAATACAATGCAACAATATAAAAGCGGCGTCGAAATAAATTTCTGAAAATCACATTCACTTAACATGACAGAGTATCAGACGTGAAATGAAAGACTTTCTGAGGGAGAGAGAGAGAGAAAAAAAAAAGGTGTGTACCACAAACCGGTAAATTCCAGTCAAAACTAGCTATGTCAAGTGTTGTCGGTGGACAACTGGTTGTATCAGCCAGCACCTGGTTCTAGGTATTTTATCATAATCACTTTCGAACAAATGTTTGTAAAGGAGATTATCTCGTTTTATCAAAATTTCCATTTAATTCAGTACCGATTTCCTTCATCACTTGTTCAGCAATAAATCTTAAATTTGCTTCCTAAGACCATGTTGATGCTTCCTAATACAAGCCACGATACTTTTTTGACGTCAAACGACTGACTCAATAATAAATGCGTCAATCATTTGCGCTTAGACCGGTATATCTCGTGCTCAATATGTAGTTTTCCCTAACCTTCACATTAGTATGTCTGTTCTGAATACTGTTTGCAGTTATGCAGTTTCATTAATTTCGACAATACCTAATTGTTGCACAATTTTATTTATTGTTCAGGGTAATTGTTACCCACAATAAAAAAAAATCTTTGTGTTCTACTGCATTTTCTTACTTCATGCTATCGCATCAATATCACCTCTAATTGCCAACTCTAGCACAATGAACATTGGTCTACCACACTTGTACTGGCTCCAAGAACATTAACTGCCTTTTCTCCTTGTTCACTAAACATTGGCCTGACATTTTTACTACCTCAACAATGGTCTGCCATTTCTCCTTGCTTAAAGATCACTGATCTGGCTTTTCTCCTTGCTCCCAAACACTCATCTGCCTTGAATCCTTGCTCTCAGAACATTGGTCTGACTTTTCTTCGTGCTCCAAAAAACAATGGTCTGCCTCTTCTTGTTCCATGAGCATTGGTCTACTTACTTGCTCTCAGAACATTGGCTTGCCTTCTCTCTTTGCTCCTAAAACACTGTTTTGCCTTTTATTTTGCTCCAAGAATATTGGTCTGTTCTTTATCCTTGCTCTACGATCATCAGTCTATCTTTCTGCCTTACTCCAAGAAATTTGGTCTGCCTTTCTCCTTGCTCCAGGATGTCAGTATACTTTTTTCTTGTTCTAAGAACATGGGTCTGCCATTTCTCCTTACTCCAAGTATATTAGAGTGACTTGTTGCCTTGCTCCCATAACACAGGTCTGCTTTTCTGTGTCTCTTCTCTTGTCAATGAACAATTGTCTGCCTTTTCTCCTTGCTCCTAGAATACTGGAATGGAATGGAATAGAATATAAGATTTAGACCAAAGGACAAGCACTGGGACCTATGAGGTTATTCAGAGCTGGAAAGTAAACTGAGAGTAAGAAGGTTTGAAAGGTGTAACTGGAGGAAAACCTCTCAGTTGGACTATGATATAATTGTTAGGAGAGGGTGGATAGCAAGATGGCAGAAATACAATAAAAGGAATGAAAGCGGCTGCAGCAAGGGGCTGAAAGGACGCTGCAAAGAACCTTTAGTAATGCCTAAAATGCACCCCATGAGGTGCACTGATGGAACTACCCATTATGAGGTGCTCCTAGAATACTAATCTACTTTTTCTTCTTACTCCCAAAACACTGATCTGCATTTTTTCCTTGCTTCCAGAGCATTTGTCTGCCTTTTCCCACTGCTTCGAAAAATTGGCCTGCCTATTCTCTTCACTCCTAGAAGATTGGTCTGCCTTTCTCCTTGCTACAAGACCATTGGTTTGCCTCTTATCCTGGTTCCAAGAACATTGGTCTAACTTTTATTTTCTCAAAGAAATTTGATCTACCTGCTCTCCTTCCTTTTGAAACATTGGTCTCCCTTTTCTCATTGCTACAAGAACAGTGGCCTGCCTTCTCCTTGTTTCCAGGACATTTGCCTGCCATCCCTATTCTCACTGCTCCAAGAATATTTTTGTCTTGCTCCCAGAGCACTGCTCTAGCCTTTTCTTTGCTCCCAAGTCATTGGTTTGTTTTTCTGTTCTTTCCTCCTTGCTGAAGAGACAATGGTAAGCCTTTTCTCCTTGCTCCAAAGACAATGATGTGCCTTTTCTTCTTGCTCCAAAGACAATGATCTGCCTTTTCTCCTTACTCTGCAAAGATTGGTCTACCTTTATCCCTGCCCCAAGAGCAGTGATATATCTTTTCTTCCTTTTCACAGAGCACAGGTCAACATTCTATATTTTCCTCAAAGAATACTGGTTTGTCTTTTTTCAACACTCCCAAAACAATGGATCTTGCCTACTCTAAAACACTTGTCAGCTATTTATCGTTGCTTCTGGAAAATTAGATTTATGCTTTTTAAATATTAGTATAATAAAATCACATCGACATATAAATCTTCGTATAATTAAATCACATCAACACAATCTGGTAAGGTTTCCAATGTACCTTTCTTTAAGCGTACTTATAAATTCGTTATCGTTCAAGACTTGTAACAGCGTTTTTCTCCAATACTATTATATCAACTGACACTAATACACACTTTCAACCATCTGTTTGCAACGTATGACTTGATTTCACAATCTGTCAAGTATCGAAGACTTTTTTCCATTTCCGTCATTTGGACATTTAGCAAGTACATGGCTAACCATTTCACTGTTCTACGTGACTAAAAATGAAAAATAATTCAGTACTAAAACTTAGGAAGAATGAGAAGTCACTTAAAAAAACTGACTGATCAAGATTCGTTGGAATTTCTACAGAAAGGCAAAAAAAAATTATGCTTATTTCTTTCCATAAACATTCCATAAACATACTCAACTGGTAAAGGGAATGCGCTTATTCCGGAGAACAGAACGACCTACAGGCAAGTAAGCGAATTATCAAGAATAATTCTATACATGACGCTCATGGTCAGATAAAAAAAGGATGTAGCCAATATTAGCGTTTGCCAAAAATTAAGATCGATTAAGGTTGAAAAGCGTTTCGTGTTGACACTGTGCTGAATACAGCTAAGTATCACACAAGCTCTACTTTGATATCACATAGACTTTCATGCATGACGAAATCGTAGTTTTGAGTGCGGCTCTCAATTTCCAGTTGTTTTTTCTCAAAGGGCTAAAGGTGGGATCTACTAACAATCAACAAATGGGATGCCGTTTAAAATGCGCCAGGCTATTAAATTTAGTATATCAAGAAAATTTTCACCATGGTAGTAAAGAATTGAACCACTTGGCCTTCTCATCTAAACTTCCAGAGATGCAATATTTACAATTCGCCCCAAAATGTATAATATATCCCACTGATATCGACTGTGTCCTCGCTAAATTCACTCGGAGAATTTATACGTCTTATTAGCCAAATCAATAAGTACATTCATTCATAGATTAGGTCCTGAAGATCACCTTATTTATGGTTAACCTAAAAGGAGAGAGAGAGAGAGAGAGAGAGAGAGAGAGAGAGAGAGAGAGAGAGAGAGATAGCCTCAACACATCGGTCGTTTCGTTGTCGTCTCTCTTTTTACCTACACTTGCTAATGGAAAGTAATTATTTTATCCAGACTAAAAGTGTTTGAACTCCAAATTTGAAAATATGAGAATTTACTGCGTTGTGCGAGACAACCATCTTTTTAATGTTGATGAAAACTCATGCAAATAAACGTCTAGTGTCGCTATGAGCTCCTCATTTCTCCCAATCCTTACCAGTAATTATGGGGAGTACTTTGAAACTTTTTCATCGGGTGATGAGATACGTGGACAACGTGTTTGCACTCTTAAGGGCCCCATACACTGAACGATTGTCTGAACGCCTGGCTGTCTGTATCGTTCGCAAAAACATTGTGTATAGACTTGTCTGAATGCAAAAGTGGGCGGAGTTTCGTTTCTGAACGATCTCAGCGGGAATCTGTCATGACCAGGTGGATGACTTGCGACTCATGTCTGTCATGCACAGGTCGTTCAATGTATGTGTTTGTCTGCCGATATAACGCTATCGCGCACGTCTCTTTCAGAGATGACGCCATGTCTTCCCGAAATAAAATCTTTGCCTAGACTGAAATCGGTGCGGAGATCGTTCGTACTGTCTGAATAGTGTGTGTGTGTTTGTAGATAACGACAATCGTTCATACAATCGTTCAGTGTATGGGGCCCTACAGGCCGGGTATTCAGTCCACCTGTCACTTCATAGAAACTGACGTATGGACGACAGTTTGTGGGCGGAGTCAGTCCACTCATCAGAACTGATGAACTGATAGAATTACCTAAAGCTCTTCCGACCGACTGACAAGCGATCGCATGTGTGGAGGGGTGAACAACGATTTCATGACAGTTCGTCGCCGGATTTCGCCAGGGAAGGATCTCAGCCGCTCGGACCAGAATATGAATAAAAAATGTATAGTCCTAATTAACTTCTCTGTTAGACGCTAGGTCGCTATTTGTAGACCGTTGTGAGTCCAAATCTTATGATAAAAAATGAAGAACACTATTCCCATGTGATAGACAATTTGGCGTAGGCCTAGACCCGTGTCCTGCCAAGATTTCTATGAAAGACGGTAATAGTGAAGTAGGCTTCACGGTCCATTCCATAAATAACTGAACCAATACCCAGTTCTAATTTAACCTCATTCAGTAATATTGTATGAGAATTGACATCTCTCTTTAATATGGAATATTTAGACCATAGGTTCTTGTTACTTCTTTTTGCTTCTTTCCTATTTTGAAATGAATTTCCGCAGCAGCTAGTCTATGTAGCTCCACCTCCTTATCACCCAGCAGAGTTTCCATCGCTGCCAAATAGTGTTGCTACGACGAATGCTACGCGAGAAATGAGGGCAACGATCTCGAGTTGACTCTCATCTGTCGAACGGTCTTGGGCGGACTGACAGGTAAACCTGAGCGTGAATACCCAGCCTTAGATACAAATTTCCGAAGAGATTTATCAAATGCACTCAGAGCCCAATAACCTTTTATAGAATCTGCAACGGATGCATGCAACAAATTCTTCTGTTCCTAGGCGTTTATGCCAAAAAATTGCTTGAAAGCTTCGAAAACAGGGAGTAATAACTGGGATGTTCTTAACAGCATCTGAGATACGTGGCCTGAAGTTAGCTCATCCTCTGTGGTTCATAAATGATACGATAAAGAGAAGAATATAGAGAAAAAAACCAACATAAAATTACTTTTCACAATCAGGATGCACAAGCAACGTAAGCTAGAGAATGGGTCCAATGAATTCCTGTTTCACAAAAACACCCTTAGCAGTAAGGTATCCAAGACTAACACCACAGATAACGATGAAAACAAAACGTACAAAGTGCAACCTTTCTTATGTCAAAGCATAGAAAATAATCCTTTAACCATTCATAGTTGGGACGAAAATCTCAGACTGAGCATTCGATAACTGTGCAATAATGTTCAAATACAAAGGTGTCAATGAAAATGCAGTGATGCTGAAGGGGCATAAATTATTTCTAAAGCTATGGTCAACAGAAATTATGTCTCCCTGGAAACCGGCCTCTTAGGTGTGATGGTAGAAAATGAAGTGGATAACGTTTACAAGAGGAGAAAATTGAACGTAAACGTGAAAAGAGTGAACAGTAACCAGGAAGATAGCGAAATGAATGGCACTGTGGATAGTGAAAGAATGGATGCGCATGATCTCGACAGGTGTTTAGGATCAAATGATTCAAAGACTAAAGACGATGGAAGGTAGTAAGTATGGTGAATGCAAAGATTGGAAGAGATTTAACGTGGCTGCTGAGCCAACATTCCTTTATGGAAGCGAAATTTGGATGCTGAAAATAGGTCGAAGTTGAATTGTCAGTAAAGTAAATATGGTGTTAGAAAATGTGGAGACAAGTAACAGTGGTAGAAAAGGGTTAGTGTAAGTGAAAGGATGAATCACAGCTTTTTGAGATTATTTGTCATGTGGTAAAAACGGTGGACGATAAGCTGTGAAAAATGGGTTCATATGGAAAGTGATAAGATGACAGAGGAGAGGAAGTTCATGAGTTTGTTGGATCAAAGAGTTGCTGATAAGGAGAATCTTCGGTATGCAGGAGTCTCAAAAAGTGCTAGCAAGACGGAGGTAAACAGCATATTTTGTTCATGGTGATTTCACCTGGAGCCTTAGTGAATGATGTGGTTAATTTTGCGGAGTTTTCTGGCCAGAGGCTTTCACTGGTTGGGAGGACTCGACTGGGTGCTAAACCTTCTTTCTAAGTTTTCAGCAAGAACTTGATAATGTGACTACTAACCCTCAGCCTATGACACGGATGCTAAAAGGACTCCAATGCGGCGGGGTCTGCCATTTCCAATTTGTTACTAAGCCAAGCACTGGCTTGATCCTTCACCCGTTCAATCTATGCACGGAGTTGCTGACCCCTGGGAAAGTCCTTTAAGGTCAAGGGGCTTACGTGTCGAGGGCGTTTGGTAATTTTCACTCACAGACCCACATCGTAGCATGTTCGTACACTTCGCAAATCCATAGACCTTATTCTCACTGCGCATATTATATATAAATATATATATATATATATATATATATATATATATATTATATATATACATATACGTATATATTATATCGCACGGCACAATATTGTAATTTTATAGCCAAATGAACAAAATGAACATTCTGTCATATCATAATGTACAAATCTGCAAAAGGTATGAAAACGAACATTCCCAACACCGCTTTTTAGCTTTTCATAATTAGGAAATGCAACTCTTGGATACAGGAACTATTCTCACTTTTTTACTCAGTATAAATTGAATATTTGAAAACATCAATCAATTCTCACATATAGGACTGAAAAAACCACTTTTGGGTACATGAGCAAAACCCTTTTAGCATTTCAGAAAACATTACATTTTGAAAGAAGCTGTTACACAATCATGATATTCCAGAGACACCTGTTTCAAAAATAACTCAAGGTATGTCATTGACTTAACGGTCATTGCTATGTGGAAATATCATTATGAGTCAGCTTCGACAGCAGCTGCATTAAGGATGAACCTCCGTAATCTACTCAATTATGTAGGCGGGTGCCATATATATATATATATATATATATATATATATATATATATATATATATATACACACACACATCTATATATATTATAATATATTTATATATATTAATATAATTATATAATATATTGTATACTATATAACAATACATACATACATACATAAACCTACATCTACATAAATATATACATATATATATATATATATATATATATATATATATATATATAGAATAATTATCACATCACCGTGATTCAAGTAAATTATTCGAGCTACAAATGTTCTTTAATATCTAATTCGCTCTACCTCGGAGTTAATATATTTTCATATATGTAAACCGAAGGGGAATTTTTTAGTTGATAATAATTTCGTCCTCTCGTAGGGTTCGAACGACTGTCCAGCGGACAGAGGAGAAATCAGGACTTCAGTGATGTTATCGATTCGGTTAACAAGTGAGGTTATAAATGTATTATATATATACATATAAATACACACACACACACATATATATATATATATATATATATTATCTATATATATATATATATATATATATATATATATATATATATATGTGTGTGTGTGTGTGTGTGTGTGTGTGTGTGTGTATGTGTGTGTGTGTGTATGCATACATACATATATCCATCCATATATACAAAATATCACTGTGCATATTTTCACATAGAATAGTGAAAATATACATAAACTTTCTATGCAATATCCCATAGAATTAACAGCAACCAAGGGAAGAACAGTGTAGTGATAAGTAAATATAAATATAAAGAACTCTAATTATACTGGCAAATAAAGGTATATAAATTAACTGTAACCGAGAAAAGGATGACTGTGTTTTTAATTTTTAAAAAATGCATCTAAACTCCGAAAGCAAAATATGCAAGCATGAGGGAGTTTGGATGGACGGGGGTGTTCAAGAATCTGAAAAACTCAACTAATAGCAGTTCATTCAAGAATCTTTGATTATGTTGTTGATTTGTCCGTGACTTTAACGATATCATTCCGAATTTAATATATTAATAAATATAAAAAATCGATGGAATGGAAATATTACCTTCTAGTTCGCGATTATCAGTGACTGATTGCCACAGTGGGGCAAGCAGCTACGTAAACTGTCAACAGAAACATAAAAAATATTACAATAAGAGTTTATCCATTTATATACAGTTATTTCCAATACATAAGGGAAACTCCACTTTCTTTTTTTAAATCCCGTTTGCAGAATAGAATTCCTATAAGTGAAAGTGACAATAGACCGGCAGAGAACATGTCAAACAGTTTCTTGTTAAAAAGTAAATAATTAGGAGCTTAAAAATGAACAAACACGAAATACTGACAATCAAAAGAGAAAGCGTATAAGTGTACGTACGATCCGGCATGAAAGCTAAACCAATGACAATGGATGGCCAAGTTATAAATTATATGGCAACGTTCAAGGTGTTTAAATAAATCAATACGGAATTTCTATGCAAAGTGAGATCATCTACAAATCAGCAATTAAACTGAGAAAATGACAGTAAACATAATTCGGTCTTACTCTAAGGCCATCCAATAACATGGGAACCGCTTAATGTTTATATACAAAACATATATGTATATGTGTGTGTATCACAAATACAGTTCAATACCGAACTCACTATATTTTGTAAATAACTTGCATCCAAGGAGAATTATAACATTAGTGCTTATCCGCCAGCCTGAATTCGAACAATGGCCTGATTCAGATACAACACTAAGCAGTGACTCTGACCACTCAGCTATCAAGAGAGACATTACTTATCAGTTATGTTCCCCTCTGAGTTAGCTTTATTCACAACTTATAATAAATTAAATATAAAATGGTATTTTTGGCTTAATTTTTAAGAATAAAAAAAAGTCAGGCATTCATGAGATACAAAAATTTCTCTAAAACACACACGCACATGCATGCTATATAGAACTATTAAAGATAAAAGTTTAAGTCCTCCTGGGCCTCTGTAGGCTCATACGGCAGGTGCTGATCTCCTGTTTCTTTGGCCGACACCCAATGGGAGACAAGACCCAAGGCCTACGGCTTGCCCACAAACGGGACACTTTCAGTAGAGAGTGGTTGGGCGACTAAGTGGCGAACCACTAAAAAAAATATTGAACACATGTTTACGTGTAAGGCCACAGACGAGCCACAAGCAGTGGATGCGACTAAAAGAGTGGGTACTGTATCTATTTTCTGGGCCACACAACAGTCGCTCACCACTAGTGGGCGAGGAATAGTGTCTCGTCTCCAGGTACACATCAGTTGGCCACTTTCCACTGAAAGTGTCCTACGTGCGGGCAGCCTAAGAAACGTGGCCAGTGTTTCGCTAGGTCCATTATTTAACACCCCAGTAAGAGGGCTGGTACCTATTCTCCTACTCAACCTCTAGGATTTTTCGGAATACTAGGGGGCATGACGAAAATCCAGAGAAGTATGCAAGTATTGCACAAACCAGGTTATTTTGCCATGCCCATAAGATAGGTTAGGTTACCTTGGGTTAGGTTAGGTTAGTTCAAAGAATTAGCCTAGTTCACTTAAGGTGAACTAGGTGAGCTCTATGCCTATGAGATGTTTTTTTGGCGGCCTCTGATTGGCTTGTACCAGGAGGTGAGCAGCTATTTCAATGTCTCATATTTTCGTCTGTAGCTTAGAAAACTAGCAATATGTTTACATTTCCTCATGTATCTCACGTTTTGCACACCATAGGATACCGTATCAACTGTACAACTAAAACATGATTTCCTGAAATTAATAAGATTTCATACAATGCATTCACCTTGAATGCGATGATGCTTTCAGATTTTAGATGCGAGTGATATTTGAAGAGAAAATGAGGAATATGTCTTATGTTGCATCCGTAAATGATTCAAGTTTGACAGTAATGCCAAGAGACAGTGGTCTGCAAGACACTTGCATTGGTCGTCTCAGCTCTGAGTTGCCAATTAGCGATATAAGACAGTTGCAGTTTATGATATTTACCATGTTATGTCATTACATTTTCTATAAATAAATACACAGAATTCCCATTATGACTGTCCAACGTTTTCAATCCAATATCATATTATGTGGGTATGTCTGGACATATCTGATAAGAAAAAAAAAGTAATAATCAGGTATCATTAGAGCCTCAGATCCGGCTGGGGGAAATTCAGTCCTGGGAAGAAGTTGAACTCTACGGACAGACTTTGCACTCTTCAACTCATCATAAGCTTTAACTAATCAGGTTGGTTCAGCATACTGTTTCTAATTTTAATATACTTTTCAAATGAAAGAGATATCAGGGACTTAATAGTAATCACAACTAAGTAATAAGCAACAAAGAACTAAGCAAGATTGTTTTCCTTTCAGGCTGAATCAAGTAACGATGCAACGTAATAAGACATATTCCTCATTTTCTCTTTACATATCACATGCATCTAAAATTTGAAAGTACCAGCGTATTCAGGATAAATTTATTGTATAAAAACACAAGCTTTATCTTATCTTGATTGCATGAAGGATGCAAAATCCGATGATCAAGAATTAAATGCTTCTCTCTTCACTTTTACTCTTAATTCCTTTGTGTTTTATCTTATTTATTTCAGGAAATCATGTTATAGTTGTACAATTAATACCAAATCCTAGGGTATGACCAAAACTTTCCTATTTTTAGCAAAACGTGAGATGAATGAAGAAATATAAACATACTGCTGGTTTTCTAAGCTACAGATGAAAATAATGAGACACTGAGCGTGCTGCCTACCTCCCGATACCAGCCAATCAGAGACTGCCAAACAAACATCTCTTAAGCATAGGGCTCACCCAAGAAGCTACTTTAAGTGAAGCAACCACAAAAATTTGGATGTGGGAAACATAATGAGATTATTTTCAAGAAGATTCTATGGTTAGTTTTTGAGATATGACATACCGCTTTTTTCAGGGAAGGTCCCGGTACTTTGTTACAGCTCGGTAATAGACTGGCAGGACACCGGATTTAAGCAATGGCACTATCCAAGCCATCAGTGAGCGGCGGGATTTGAACCCCAGTCCTCTCGACTGGAAGGCCAGAATCTACCACTGCGCCCTCAACTCCTTAGCGACACAAACACTTACGACAAACTGACGAAAAATCCCCTCCAAAACGTCCCCACAGAATTTTTTCGGAAAGTAAGATTAATTGGCCAAGACAAAAAGAGCATTGAACTATTAAGGAAATTTAAAGTAATTAATCCTAACTACCCTACTTTTATGGCCTTCCCAACACTCAATAAGACAATCTTCCATTCAGACCCATCATTTCATGTGCCGGAGCTTTCAATTACAAAATTTCTAAATGGTTAGCTGGCCTCCTTTCCCTTTTTTAGACACTTTTTCTCCCAGTCACATTAAACATTCGGAAGATTTTTTACAAATTCAGCGAAGTACACATACCACTTCACAACATAAAACTTTTAAGCCTTGACGTAGATTCCCTATTCACAAAAGTACCTGTACAGGACGTTGTTTAGTTTTTAAGAGAAACATTATCCCCCTATTCAGATCATTTCCCATTGGCACTTGACAAGATAATAAAGTTAGTTGAATTATGTGTATCTAATAACGTATTTTCATTCGGGGAATAATTCTATAAGCA
>NC_087200.1:161313933-161323933 GCF_015104395.2 Macrobrachium nipponense
CCGTTACAGATGTGCTATCGTGTATCGCTGTGGATACTGGATTCTCGCCCTGTGTCACTCTGGAACCCCCCATTTCCTCGTGCTCAATAATTTCCAAGTATCCAATCAACCCCGGCCACGGATTCACCTGAACTACAGTCAAATCGGCCTTTTATCTGTTGTTTATCGGGACACTAACGTCCCTGTCACCCTTCAGCCGTTACATATTGTATAAATATACTTCATTAAATTAACTGTTAGAGTTTACCTCAACATTCCTCACTATGAAGTAGGCCCTCAGCCGTAGAGTTTTCTTTAAGGTCTAGTTCCTGCCCGAGGCATTTGCACAAGGTCCATTAAGTATTTACCTCCGTTGTAAAGTACTAGAGAACTAGAAACCTAAATATATATATATGTGTGTGTGTGTGTGTGCGCGCGCAAGTGCGAGGGCGTGTTTGATTGTATGTATGAACACATTCAAGTCTGTATGCCCACGGATGAATTGAAAGTAAGGTTGAGGCCACTAGGAAACTCAACGTACTTATTAACGGGAGCTTGGTTATCCAGCGCAGCAATTCATTAGATCGGCTAAAAACAGCTACCGATAAACGCAACGAAGTCGAGTAAGCCGATTCGACACGGAATCGCTGACCGTAACGAGTCTATTATATTAATGCATGACTACGACAAAATATGAAAGAGCATATTACAATCAGTCCCTCCCTCCTTTCCCTTCCCAAAGCGACGGCAGCTGGTAATGAAAGAAAGAGAGAGAGAGAGAGAGAGAGAGAGAGAGAGAGAGAGAGAGAGAGAGAGAGAGAGAGAGAACGTGGCAAAGGATGTTCTGTCAACTGGAATATAGGCCTATACACTGCTCAATTTCAGGTATCGTTGGTCCTAAATATTACTTCAAGTGGAATGAGCAGAAGGTCAAGGCCCTCGATGTAATTGCTAACTACTGGAAAATTACTGGCTCTGCGAAAAACTATGACAATGGTTACGCTGAATAACTAGTTCCACATTGGCAGCTCCAGCTGGGAGCGTAACGTTATTAAATATATATACTTTAAAAATATTATTACGGATCGCAGGATAATTGAGGGGAATGAGTGAATGCATAGTTCTTAAAAAGTTAAAAAAATAATATATATATATATATATATATATCTATATATATATATTATATTAAGAGATATTATATATATATATAGAGATGGAGAGAGAGAGAATTAGATAGAGCGAGACGAGAGAGAGAGAGAGCTCAGCACCCCGATTATTATTGTTCACTGCTGAAACCAGCCACAATCGCGAACGGCCGCTGCAAGAACAAGAAGCTCTACGCTCTGTTCTCATATTAGGTGACGATATAACTTCCTGCCTTGTACACGGGAAACGGAGAAAGAGCGAACATGTGTTGGGAAGTAAGTGAACATCGGGCTATCGATTTATGATGAAAAGGAAAAAGCTTTTTTATTATTTGATAAACGATAAAGTGTAAAGAAGAAGACATTGATAAATGGCTTCTGTAGTCCAGCGTCACTGTAACATTGCTTATCAGGAAGAGGGGTATCTTACACTTGACAGCGGTTTGGTCAGAACTAGGAAAGTGATCACACTACTTCTATGGAACGGACGAAATACCCAACAATAAAGACCCCTTGGTAAGACTGCGAGGATACAAAGGAATACGTGGAATTCCACAGAACAGAGTCAGTGCAGACCGACCGATCTCATTAATGAAAGTTAAGCTGTCAAGCTAACCACTGGTCTTTGAGTGCACAAGACTCGGAAAAGATAGAGTTGGAGTGGTTGAACAGCAAGGTAATGAGTTCAAGCCAACACAGGAGATGACGTTCAAATACTGAAAGGTGGAACTGGGAGACAATGCTGCAAATGCACTGAGAGGCGATAGTTACAGAAAGTGTGGACGGCAAGTCTGAAGAAAGGAAGAGGGAAGGAGATGAAGTAACAGGCTAAAATCTACGCAGCTAGAAGCCGAATGCACACCCTTTAAAGATGCCTACAGTGCACTACATGCGTGCATGACAGCACTAGCCCCCTTACAGGAGACGCGGTGTAAAGCATCTCCACTTCCTAATTCCGCAAATGTAGTAAAAATATCAAAAACAATCAAGTAATGTAGAAAATTAATATCTCGATAAATGAATGGTAATATAACAAAGAAATTTTTTTAAATCTTAGAAATCCAGCTTTGCCTATGAATACGAAGATACAAAGGAATTATTAAAAGCCGTAAAAAAAATTGCCCATATCTGAAACAAGATCGGAACATCACCAGTGAAATTAAAAATCCTAATTCAGACATGGAAAAACATTACACACCGTGTCCTTAATTACTACACAAGGTCCCCATTCTTCCCTTTTATCATCGTAATCAATATCATCCCGTGAATGCCATCGCCACAGTGCATAACAGCAGCTGCGTCAAGCTACGTGGCAACCGCGTGTTCATGCCATCTCATTATTCGTCCCGGCTACCTCACCATACTTCGACACACTTTTTCCTGCTACATTATACTTCACACACTGTTTCATGCTACACTATACTTTCTATCTTTTTGTGATACCTCCCTCTACTCTCTTGACTTTTCTAATACTTATTCCTGCTAACTAGTTACTCATTAAATACTTTTCCCTGAGACTCATTACGCTTAATACACTTTTCATCCTATCCCTTTAAACTGTTTAGGATTTTATACCAACATCACAACCACTAGTCGCTCGCCATACCTCTTCATTCTCTTGATCTTACCCTTGGAACCCCCAATGATAGTGTAATGCTTATTACATACCTAGACGAAATCGTACCTCAAAATCTTCCTAGATGATAAGCTCCAGGTTTGATTAAGGTGGAAACTTGTTATTACAAGAAAATGCGATAATCCTACGTCCCATATGAGCTTTCTTTACCCTCTCTTCTTTCATCGATCTCGCACTCGGTACACGCAGATGCATATATTTGTATATGTATAATTGCATAACTGAACGAATATACCTACACACCATACACATACCTATAGTATACACATATAGGTACCATATAGTCTCTCTCTCTCTCTCTTTATATATATATATATATATATATATATATATATATATATATATATATGTGTGTGTGTGTGTGTGTGTGTGTGTGTGCGCGTGTGTGTGTGTGTGTATGCATGCATGTATGTGTTTATATATATAAATATATATATATATATATATATATATATATATATATATATATATCTATATATATAAATATATATATATATATATATATATATATATATATATATATATATATATATATATATATGCAAACGTTATTACTTTACAAGCATCTGGAGTGTACTGGCCACCATCTTTGCTACCTTAGGCACCAATAACTCTCCTCTTTCACCTCCACGTGTCCCTCGTTCATTTCCATATATGGTTTTATTTTTCCAATTGGCGGCGTATTTGGTATTCTTCTTCGCCCTTCGAGCCCTGTCCTTTCCTCCTCCCCCGTATCGCCTGACTCCTCTTGTGCGAGTGTCCTCTCTGGTTTCACGTCTGTAGGTACCGTATATGCTGTGTATATACTGTCCCTCCATTGGGCTCCTGGGTCTTGCGTCCTCGTCTATAGCTATGGCATTCCCTCCCCCATTCCGCATAACATTATCGGTTTCTCTCTTTTATTCTTCTGTGGTCGGTGTCTGTTTCTGGACGTTGCTATGTGCGGTTTCTCTTCCTTCATATTCATTCGTATTCTATGTATGTAATCGTTGATTCGTCCTCTGCCTTCCACTTACTGCTTTGTTGTTATAAAATGATTCAGCCTCTTAATTTATCTTGTTAAATAATCAATCTGAAATTATGAACATCAGTTATTAAATTTTAATATTTGTCTTTTAATTTTCACCAAAGAGGAACTAAAATATTTTCTCTCTTATTTCTTGATCAATTTCCCCTTTCAAATGAACAGTTAATCCTCAATGCCAGCCATTGTTTCCTTTTCATTTTCGTGTGACCTCTTCAGACTTTTAGAAGCATCCCGATTCTCTTCTTTACACAACACCACATTTTCTTCATTTACGGATTAACAGACCCTTTTATTCATTATGAAGTTCATTCTCCGAACCTCCATAGTATCCTTAAGTCAATTATAGTGTCCATTCCGTCCGACAATCCATTTCCTTCTCTCTCTCTCTCTCTCTCACACACGTCCTGAGACTGACTTCCTTTTCCTCTTAGACTTTACTTCCTCCCTTCCGTACTCTGACATATCCAATAATATCCTTCCCAAGTCAACATTTTATAAATATTCAATATTCATATATATATATATATATATATATATATATATATTATATATATATATATATATATATATATATGCAACTGTAATAGTTACAATACCCTCTTAACTTACTCAATTCTTTGCTCTTTTTTTGGATACGCTGGTCACTGCAAGTCCTGAAGATCCACAAAAGAGCACCAAAAACGAGTAAAGATTTCAAGAAATTAAGAGGGCATTGTGGCTATTACAGTTGCATATGTGTCTGGTAAAAAAAAAAAAAAAGGAGACCAGTAAAATCTACATATATTTATATATACATATATATATAATATTGTTTCCAACGCCACGCGACGCAAAGGGCCTCTATGACTCAGAAATTCCGCCGTTCAAGACCTCACCAAATTTCCATGCATCTCAAGTTCCCCCATCATAGTTCTCATCCAAGCAGGTCTCGGTCTTCCTACTTTTCTGGTGTCAACCGAACCCCAGCTGACATATCAAGTACTCAAGGTCTCTTAGAGAATATACTCTCTAGACCTTGCAAGTACTGTTCTCCCATAAGTTAGGTAGGTGACATGACCAAGCCGTCTCTATCTCCCTTTCGTCATCACCTCATCAAATATAAGTAACCTTCATAATTTTCCTCACGGTATCATTCCTAACTCTTATTCCGCCACCTGACTCCTCATACTCTTGAATAAGTTTTAATTCTAACAACAACAAACACTTCTCGATATGATTCATGCCCGTATGCCAATACAGAGCCTACTAGACCATAATAATCTTGCTTTTTTTCTGCAATTTCAGTCTTTCTGACTCCCAAATCTTATTCAGCCTTTTCATCGTTTGATTGATCTTTTGGTTTTCCACGAAATTCTAACTAGAGAACCTTTAATTGGAGATTGCTCTTTATATTTAAAAGATTAACGAAACAAAAACTTCTTTCAGTTTTCTTCTGAAGATTGAAAAAGAAACCCACAAATTCAATTTGTAACTTGTTTACTTCTAAGTATTTACATTTAGTTTTACTCCACACTCGAGTACTTTCAGGCCCTTCTGTGGCCCATTCTCAAGAGATGTTGGGATGTTAGCCTGGGTCAAGGCCCAGCAGTCTTCTGGAACTTCTTCTCGTTGTGCTGTCATTTATGCGATGGCTGTTCTGGTTTTCTTGAGAGTTGCCAATCCCCTCTTGTCGCTCTGATATCCTGAGCTGATGGTCAATGGGATTCACCCTTGTGGTAAGGGTGTGGTCACCGTAAGTCTGTTGGGCAGGAAACCTAATCTCCAGGTCAGCAGGGTCAATCTTAGCTTCTTTTAATATCAAAGCTCGGCTTATGGGATCTTCTGAGGTAAAACCTTTGTTTCCTTCAATTACTTTGATCTCTCTGATAAGCGCACCTTCTACTACCCTCCTGTGACTAATTTTGTATATACAAAAGCAACAAAATTAGTCACAGGAGGGTAGTAGAAGGTGCGCTTATCAGAGAGATCAAAGTAATTGAAGGAAACAAAGGTTTTACCTCAGAAGATCCCATAAGCCGAGCTTTGATATTAAAAGAAGCTAAGATTGACCCTGCTGACCTGGAGATTAGGTTTCCTGCCCAACAGACTTACGGTGACCACACCCTTACCACAAGGGTGAATCCCATTGACCATCAGCTCAGGATATCAGAGCGACAAGAGGGGATTGGCAACTCTCAAGAAAACCAGAACAGCCATCGCATAAATGACAGCACAACGAGAAGTTCCAGAAGACTGCTGGGCCTTGACCCAGGCTAACATCCCAACATCTCTTGAGAATGGGCCACAGAAGGGCCTGAAAGTACTCGAGTGTGGAGTAAAACTAAATGTAAATACTTAGAAGTAAACAAGTTACAAATTGAATTTGTGGGTTTCTTTTTCAATTTAAAAGATTCAACCACACTACTCCTTTCTCATCTTATGTTGTTATTTCGTTCCTTTGGCATACTCTGCCCTCATTACAAGAGATTTAATTATTATATAGTACATCTTGCATTACAGGCAGTATTAAATTATGGTTCTTTAAATGGGTAAGGAGTATTAAAGTAATATAATGTATGGAGCTTACATACATACACATATATAAATAACGCACATATGAATAATTATACATACATACATGCATATTTATTTGCTTACATATATGAATCTGTGTATACAAGTCACACATACACTTAAAACACTTCTTTTACCCATCGAAGGAAGCATAGCTTAATACTGTGTGTGTGTGTGTTTTAAGTAGATTATCTCATATATGTACACAAATGCATATGTACATAAGGACGATTTATCAAGAGACAAACTTCTAAGCAGCAAGATAAACTTAAAACGACCCGGACGTAAAGTAAGCACTATATGATGTGTGTTTTCAGTCGGATCTCTTCCCTGGGGCCTTTCATTCCGCTTAATGTATTTCTCTTTTTGCCCTTTCTTTGGCGCCCTCTGCCACACCTGCCACAACCGGTTAACTCCTATCTTTCTCCTCCCAGCTGCTCACGGGACCCAAGGGTTGAGCCCTCGCATTAAGTCAAATCTTTCCCACTTATGCTTACCTGGGATCATACAGCCAAGCCAAGGAGGTTGCAGCCAAGCTTGACTTTGAATGCGATTCTTCCATTCGGGGAATCAAATTCTTCCAGACTTGTGTGCATTTATTTCCATCTAAAACTATCTCTGCATTTCTAAAGGGAAAATAACGCTGCTGTTGTAGGCAGCTATGACGAAGCCACGTCACTCGTGACGTCATAAGTAAGGTAATCACAGCTTTTTGGGCTGCGAGAGCACGTGCGCGCGTGTCCGCACCTGCCTGCCACGTGCCGACGTCGCTCGCGAAAATGCTCCTTTTGCCTCCCTGCCCGTCGGGTGGGAACTGCCTCCCTCACCTGTAAACTGACCACACCCTAACCGCTAAAGGAGGATAGCCTGTCCGGAAACGTGACATTAAGGCCATAATGGCTTGACTTACTCGGAAGAGATGCAGAGGGAAGGAGGAAGGGAGACCAAAGAGAGGGGGGGAAAGTGAGTGACAGATGGGCTATAGTGTTGCCACCTCACGTTCTGGTTAATGAAATTTGGAATTTTGTCCATAAAACAAAAAACGTCTACATATGGAAACTAGCCTGATGCTAAAAGTTTGTCCATTTACATTAAATAATGGCAAAAAAAAACTGGAAAACCCAGGGATATTCAACGGAGAAACATTCCGGCATGCCCACCGGAGTCGCACCCTCCACGTAAGGGCATCCCGCATGGGAGTCATCTAGAACCCGCAGGCGTTCGGCGCACCTGGTAAGGCTCTCATGGTGGCAGCCAGCCACCCGAGATAAACATCCCCAAGCTGACCCAGACCCCACCCTGCCCCTCACCCTCCAAAACAACCCTAACCTTTTGCCATCATAAGCACTTATATACCAGAGAGAGAGAGAGAGAGAGAGAGAGAGAGAGAGAGAGAGAGAGATGCTTATCAACGAATCGATTTAATATTCAAGTCCACCGTTCACAAGTTATAGTCCAACTTTCAGTGCTCGGGATAAACCGAAGGCTACCGCGTCGTATACGTCACTGGCGGTAACATTATTAATATCTTCTCTCTCTCTCTCTCTCTCTCTCTCTGACACACACTCACATAACAATAAGGGGCCAATTCACTCATTCACAATTCACAGTTTTTCCATCACACCCCGTCCTCAGCAACGTAGCTCCTCCTCCACCTGCCCCTATGCGCGCTTAAAAACGTGGGAAAATGAGTCCTTGTGAAGAATGACATGGGGCTGGCTTGGGGCCATGGCAGCTGGAGTGCTCATACACTGAGGGACTTCGTGTACAGATGCGCATATGCTTATGCATTACTTACGCATCACTTATGATAATACGCCGTCATTCTACGCCCGGTCCCGTTCCAGACTCTGTGACCACCCTTCACTCGTCAAAATGATCATTATAGTGGAGGGAAAGAGAGAGAGAAAAATAATGATAGAAAAATGGCTTACACCTTTTCATAATATTTTAAGCCTTTATAGGCCGGGACATTAAAAGAAAATACTTCAAGCTTCAAGCTTCAAAGAAAATCACAAGAATATGACTCCCACTTCACCTCACGTTATACATATGATAAGATTTATTGAGTCAATACCACTATTAGAAATGGAATGTAATATATTTCAAGGTTAAGTCCCCATAAGATGAAATCTAGAAAATCTGATTTCGATACTGCGAAACATGATGGATTAAACATAGGAACTGTAGTAATATTTATTTTCAAATTCCTCTCTCAAAAGTACAAGAAACTTCATGAACCTCAGCTAAACAAAAGCCTTGACAGCAGAGACATTAAGTAATTTAGTGGAATCAGTAACACCATAAAGTAAAAAAAGTTACTGTAAACACTCAAAATATCAGCAAATAAGGACCACAACCGAAACCCCGATCATAAAGATTTATGGCCTGGAATATGCCAGTTATATATATATATATATATATATATATATATATATATATATATATATATATATACATATATATATATATATATATATATATATACATATATATATATATATATATATATATATATATATATATATATATATATATATATATATATATAAACAGTTAGTGACATTCAACATTCAGCGGTTGCACCAAGGAATAATTTCCAGCGGCGGATAAAAGTCGCACAACATCAGCTGTTTCATCTAACTACACAAAAGAATCATTAGCAGCCCGTCAAAACACCTCAAACACGGATACACTCCTTTCTAAAACGCTCTACAGCGCTAAACTTCTTGAACAAGAAGGCGTTCCCGTCAGAAACAGCTTTTCAATATGAACCAACCAGCAATTATTTGAGTTTCTCATCCACCTCTTTGCCCCAAAACATACGAACTATAATAAATCTTGTTACAACACTTATCTGACTCCAATTTCTCACCATAACACCAACTACCTTAACCATCAAGGTAACATATATCACACACAGACACTCACACACACACACACATATATATATATATATATATATATATATATATATATATATATATATATATATTACACACACAATATATGTGTGTGTGTGTATGTATGTATTTATGTATGAATGTATGTAAATGTGTATACATATATAAATATATATATCTATATATATATACATATTTACACATACATTCATATATACATACATGCATACATACATACATACATATATATGTGTGTGTGTGTGTGAGTGAAGAACCTACTCGATTTCTTCACAATTTGAATACGTTTCTCACTATGAAGCCTTTGTGGAAGGTGCAGTCAGCCAAAGTGGGCATCTCGAGGCTGATTGGTGCAGTATTCAGATCACAATTGCTGGGTGTGCAGATCGGTCCCAGCCTATCACCCACCAAATCACCTTTCTGTAAACAAGCACACGAGGCGCTAAGGTCTACAGAAAATGGTGTGCGATGGAATCGAACTGAACATAAAATTTAGTCCAAAGGCCAAGCACTGGGACCTATGGGGTCATTCAGTGGTGGAACGGAAATTGACAATATAAGGTCTGAAAGGTGTAACAGGAAGATAACGTCGCAGTTGCACTATAAATCAATTGTTAGGAAAGGGTGGAAAGTAAGATGGAAGAAAGAGAATATGAAGGTGATACAGGAGAAGGACGGGGTCCGCTTATGCGTGTATGTATATATATATATATATATATATATATATATATATATATAT
>NC_087200.1:161328933-161341433 GCF_015104395.2 Macrobrachium nipponense
ACTGGCGGGGTTGCAACCTCATTGACATGGCACATTTTTTGGGGCTCCACATTTATTTTGGTTTGACACCTGCTATCGACGTCAGGCAATATTGGAAGAGAAGTTATTTTTTATGTATGCCAAATGTGCCTGGCGTTATGTCCCGTGATAATTTCCTGGCGATGGACAGGTACTTCAACGCCTTCAACCGAAGGGCCATACCCCGGAATAACAGTGATCGCCTCATTTTAGTGCGTACAGTGTTGGATTATATCCGTGAGCGGTGTAGTAATCTCGTGATTCCTGGAAAGAACCTGTCTTTGGATGAGGGGATGATGCCTTACAAAGGACGTCTTAGTATAAAAGTGTATAACCCCAAGAAGCCCCAAAGAAATATGGTGTGAAATTCTTTCTCATTACCGAGGCCAACACTGGATACGTTGTGGACTTTTCAGTGTATACCGGGGTATTCTCCACGCTGCGTGACACTGTATTCAACCTTGTGGGACGTTTCCGTAACCAGGGATATCACCTGTTTATGGATAATTATTATAACTCGGTATCCCTGGCCCAGGAACTGTATGAAGCAGGTGTTCACGTCAGTGGTACCCTTCGGTTGGTGCGTGGGGCCCCGAATGTCCTCAAGAGGTTCGCTAGTCATCCGCAACACTGGCAAGAGGAGAGAACAGAGTGGCGGCGGAAGGGCGCTGTCTTCGTCATCTGTTGGAAGGGTGTCCGACTCGTCCCCATGATTACGACGAGTCATGAACCCATCCAAGAAGAGATCGTACAGCGGAAGAAGACACGTCGACAGGGCCGAGTTGTGTTTGAGGAGTTTCGTACCGAGCGGCCTACTGTCATTGGGCACTACAACAGGCACATGGGAGGAGTTGATCTCTTTGATCAGCTCATCCAGTACTATCCCTTCGCCAGGAGAACCAGAAGGTGGACACAGAAGCTCCTCAAATACATCCTTCAGTTGGCCCTCCAAAATGCCTACATACTGTACTGTGGGTACCGCGGTGACAATCTTCCGAGGTTGACCCACGTACAGTTCCTAGAGGTAGCCGGGAATGCCCTCATCAACTTCGATCCCGATGAGTGGCCTTCCATAACTGACCCCTGCCCCGAGCTGCAGATCTGCCCCTAGAGGAAAGGGCAGATAGGAGGGCCAACTTCGCTCGACTGCCGCCGCCCCTCTGACGACGCCCCTGCTGACGACGCCCCTGCTGACGACGCCCCTGCTGACGTCGCCCCTGCTGCCGCCGCCCCTGCGAGACGCCCCTGCTGCCGCCGCCCCGCTGCCGCCGCCCCTGTGACGACGCCCCTGCGACGAGCCCCTCTTGCTGCCGGCCCCGCCATCACCGCTTCTCGTCGGGTAGTGGACCCTGCGTGTCGGCTGCAGCCAGGGGAACACATACTGGAGGCCTTAGAAGGGCGAAGGCAGAAACGGTGCCGGGTGTGCCATATGAATGGCAGAAGGAGAGACACCCGGTTCTTCTGTCGTCTCTGCAAAGTTGCTCTTTGCAGGATAGGGGAGTGTGACCGAAAGTATCACACTAAGGTCATGTATGGAGCGCGCCCCCTAAACCGACAGCGGAGGGCGCACGGGGCCGCCGGGTCCATCAGCAGTAAGGGCGCGCGTTCTCCCTCCTCCACCTGTACCTCGTCATGTCGAGTGGAAAAAAATGCAAGACTCTTCAATGGAGGAGGGAGAGAAAACAAGAATAGAACGAAGAGTCAGGATTACGAGTGAGTATTCTGCATTTATTTTATATTTAGTTTTATATTTATTACAATTTTTATATATCTGAATGTGTGCATGATAAAATAATAATAAGACATTTCATTGTATGCGAAAGAGAAGTGTCACCTGCATTCCTTTTATTTATGTATTGGTACCAGAATCGAAGAATGTAATATATATATTTTACGTATAAAAAAATTTATATATATATATATATATATATATATATACATATTATAAATATTTTTTTTGTGGGGGGTAAGCAATTACTTACAGTCTAGTAATATTCAATCATTTACCTTCACTTTAAAACAAATTGCAAGTCTCTAGAACAATATCTCGATTTATGGTGAATATTTGAAAAAAATATTTTTATTCCGTCCGCGAGCCGATTCTCGGCCGAAAATCTCGGAAACGCGTAGGTCACCTTCTCCTAATATTTGTGCCTTTTCATATTACGCTTATTTTATAGTTTTATATATGGAAATGTGCGCATAAAACATGCACAATATAAAAAAAAATATGGGAAGGTTTATAGCATTATCATTTTTGAAATATTTGCATATAAAGTACGAATAAGTACGAAAAAAAAACTACGATCGGTCAACTTTTTGACTCAACCGAAAAGGTCAAAAAACGCAATTTTATAACATAAACACTTACAGTCTAGTAATATCCAATCATTTTATCTTAATTTTTAAAACATATTGCAAGTCTCTAGAACAATATCTCGATTTATGGTGAATTTTTGAAAAAAATATTTTTTTTCCCTCCGCGCGACGATTTTCGGCCGAAAATCTCGGAAACGCGTAGGTCACATTCTCCTAATATTTGAGCCTTTTCGTATTACGCTTTTTTATAGTTTTATATATGGAAATGTGCGCAAAAAACATGCACAATATAACAAAAAATATTGGAAGGTTGTAGCATTTATCATTTTTGAAATATTTGCATATAAAGTACGATAAGTACGAAAAAAACTACGATCGGTCAACTTTGACTCAACCGAAAAGGTCAAAAAACGCATTTATAACATAAAAATCTTACAGTCTAGTAATATTCAATCATTTATCTTCAATTTAAAACATATTGCAAGTCTCTAGAACAATATCTCGATTTATGGTGAATATTTGAAAAAAATATTTTTATTCCGTCCGCGCGCCGATTCTCGGCCGAAAATTTCGGAAACGCGTAGGTCACATTCTCCTAATATTTGTGCCTTTTCATATTACGCTTTTTTTAAAGTTTTATATATTAAAATGTGCGCAAAAAACATGCACAATATAAACAAAAAATTATTGAAGGTTTTGTAGCATTTATCATTTTGAATATTTGCATATAAAGTTACGATAAGTACGAAAAAAAAAAAACTACGATCGGTCAACTTGACTCAACCGAAAACGGTCAAAAAACGCATATATAACATAAAAATCTTACAGTCTCGTATATTCATCATTTATCTTCAATTTAAAACATATTGCAAGTCTCTAGAACAATATCTCGATTTATGAATATTTGAAAAAAATATTTTTATTCGTCCGCGCGCCGATTCTCGCCGAAAAATCCTCGAAACGCGTAGGTCACATTCTCTCCTAAATTTGTGCCTTTTCATATTACGCTTTTTTTTAAAGGTTTATATATAAAAATGTGCGCAAAAACATGCACAAATATAACAAAAATTATTGGAAGGTTTTGTAGCATTTATCATTTTTGAAATATTTGCATATAAAGTACGATAAGTACGAAAAAAACTACGATCGGTCCAACTTTGACTCAACCGAAAAGGTCAAAAAAACGAATATATATAACATAAAAATCTTACAGTCGTAATATTCAATCATTTATCTTCAATTTAAACACCCATATTGCAAGTCTCCTAGAACAATATCTCGATTTATGTGAATATTTGAAAAAAATATTTTTATCCGTCCGCGCGCCGATTCTCGGCCGAAAATCTCGGAAACGCGTAGGTCACATTCTCCTAATATTTGTGCCTTTTCATATTACGCTTTTTTTAAAGTTTTTATATATGCAAATGTGCGCAAAAACATGCACAATATAACAAAAATTATTGGAAGGTTGTAGCATTTATCATTTTTGAAATATTTGCATATAAAGTACGATAAGTACGAAAAAAACTACGATCGGTCAACTTTGACTCAACCGAAAAGGTCAAAAAACGCATTTATAACATAAAAATCTTACAGTATAGTAATATTCAATCATTTATCTTCATTTTAAAACATATTGCAAGTCTCTAGAACAATATCTCGATTTATGGTAAATTTTTGAAAAAAATATTTTTATTCCGTCCGCGCGCCGATTCTCGGCCGAAAATCTCGGAAACGCGTAGGTCACATTCTCCTAATATTTGAGCCTTTTCATATTACGCTTTTTTTAAAGTTTTATATATGAAAATGTGCGCAAAAACATGCACAATATAACAAAAATTATTGGAAGGTTGTAGCATTTCTCATTTTTTTTATATTTGCATATAAAAAAAAATTTTTAACAAAAATTCGACATTCGGTCAACTTTAACTTGTTCGAAATGGTAAAAAACTGCATTTGTAAGCTAAAACTCTTACAGTATCGTAATATTTAATCATTTTCCTTCATTTTGAAACAAATTGCAAGTCTCTATAACAATATTTCGATTTATGGTGAATTTTTTAAAAAATTATTTTTTTACATCCGCGCGCTACGAATTCATGCATCATTTTGTGATAATATTTTCTCTGTGTTGCTTTTATCGTTTTACAATGTGTTATATATCAAAATGATCGCAATTTAGTGCACATTACAACGAAAAAAAAAAGTAAATTGTTACCTCTAACCGTTTGGCGCACAGCGCGATTTGAATACAATTATATATGAAATTTCGTTTTTGCGCTATCATATATCGCATTATTTATATATGATAATGATAATTTTTTTCATTTCTGATGGTTGCATACTAAACTTCAAGCAATGAGAAAAAAAGGAGCCAAAAATGAACTCTTAATCTTGAAAACTAAGCGCGCTGTGATTTTTTGAAAAAAATATTTTTTCCGCTTACGCGCTCACTCTCAAACCCCTCCGGCACACGGGAGTCATTTTTTTATTTACCGCTCCGGCGTTTAAGGGTTAACATGCACATAATTTTTTATCTTTTACAATTTAATTCACCTTTTTCAGACCTTTTCAGGCTCTTTCATAAACCTTTCCTAACCCCAACGACAACAACAGCAACAACAAAGTATTTTGTAGGCTTACTCCCCGAGTAAGCGAAAACTCAAGGTAACAGAGAAAAAAAGAGCGCGCGCAAAACCATTTGAGGTGACCACCTCATTAAAGCCGTTATTACAAGAGCGTTATTACAGCGACTCTCTCAACACATTTCCATGGGCTGTTCGCGGAATCTATTACAGGACACCAAATATGGCCGGCCGTTTCATTGAGCAAGTTGTGACATAACCCTAACCAGGCTATCAGCTGATCATCAAAGCAAAACACACTTCAGACGTTCTCCGAAGAAATTCTGTTCAAGTTTACTGACTAAACCTTGTTCTGTATTCATTTATGTAGGCTACTAATGATCTGTTATTAAGTTATAAGCGTTGGAATGCTACCAACCGACGAATATTTCAAAAAAATTATCATCTTCGAGGCATTCAAGATCAAATATGAAAACCCTAATTTTTCTGTCAAAAATACACTGTATCAGTATTTACTAATTTACTAGTGTAAAATAAACAAAATTTCTAAATAGATACACATACCTAATTACTCACTCCAAGATACGCTAGTATCTATTATTAATGTAAAATAAGTTACATTTGTGGTCAGATACACAACTATAAAGACTTGATACTGACTTGTACTAATATTGAGAGTTATTCCCTTAAAAAACTTCAAATCAAGCAAGTTCCTATCTTAAATTTTTTTACCCATCGCCAGTATAAACCTAAAATGAAACTTTGTGGCATTGTTGAAAAATAAATGATAAAAAGTAAGGATAATCAATGTTTGATTTGCTAAGAAAAAAAAGGGGGAATAAATATGATCGTACAGAAGAATATAAAAAAACTTTAAAGGTCTCACCGAAAACAAAAATCGTTATTTTGTTATTTAGGTACAACAAATTTATTTGAGGCAACCTTACCATTGTCCATCCTTATTTTCTGTCAAATTAATGATACTGTTAAATAATCAAGCATCTAAAAATCACTTCTTTGATATTACCTTGTAGATAAAAGGAAAAATTAATTGCCGAATGGAAAATACCATGCAGGGAAAAATAATATTCAAGCAAAGAAAGTGGTTCAACTACAAATGAAACCAAATGTGTGAAAGACGCCCACATACCCCAGGAGTCGAATGGAACACTGAATGAAGCCATTTCCAAGAACAATGACTTTGGTTTGTCCAAAGTCTAAAGAATATTTGGGTCTCTCTCTCTGCTGAGAAGATAGGCAGAAAGACGAGAACCGAGACACCCTTAGGTGTCCACGAAGATGAGTATTGCGGAAAAAGCATAAAATTTTCAAGAGAGATACAGGGACCAAACAAACGCAGTGACGTTTTGTTTTTAACACACACACACACACAGAGTGTTCCTACACTGTTCTGATCTTTCAACTGCGTGCTTTAATTTTTCGGATTGAAGCCTGTATGAGTGTGTAATTTTGATCGCCAGCAGAGGAAGGCAAGGAGTGGTGTGTTGGAAGCATTAATCTGGGAATGTTTTCTGTCAAATTTCTTCTTTATTATTATTTTCAAATAGTACTTATTTGCTTCTCATGGTCTCCCTAATCCCCAGGGACCTTAACCCAGGCTCTCTCTCTCTCTCTCTCTCTCTCTCTCTCTCTCTCTCTCTCTCTCTCTCTCTCTCTCTCTTGTACAGTACAGCAAGTAAGATGAAATGACCAATTATGAACGGATAAGTTCGCTTGTAACTCAGGTGACAAATTATGAACGGATAAGTTAGCTCGTAATGCAGGTGACCAATTATGACCAAATAAGTTAGCTCATAACACAGATGACCAATTATGACCAAATAAGTTAGCTCGTAACACAGATGACCAATTATGACCAAATAAGTTAGCTCATAACACAGGTGACCAGTTATGACCAAATAAGTTAGCTCATAACACAGATGACCAATTATGACCAAATAAGTTAGCTCATAACACAGGTGACCAGTTATGACCAAATAAGTTAGCTCGTAACACAGGTGACCAGTTATGACCAAATAAGTTAGCTCGTAACACAGGTGACCAGTTATGACCAAATAAGTTAGCTCGTAATGCAGGTGACCAGTTATGACCAAATAAGTTAGCTCGTAACGCAGGTGACCAATTATAACCTCGTAATGCAGATGACCAGTTATGACTAGATAAGTAAGCTCGTAACACTGATGACCAATTATGAACAGATAAGTTAGCTTGTAATGCAGGTAAGAGGGAATGACCAATTACGAACGGATAAGCTAGCTTGTAACGCTACCAGACATCATGATTTCTTCCAATTTCTTCCAATTTCTTTAAAGTTTGGAGGTCAAGGCTTTGTAAAATCAAGCATAAATAAAAAAGAGCAAAGAATTTGAGAAGTTAAGAGGGGATTATGGCTATTACAATTTCATATATATATATATATGTGTGTGTGGGGGGGGATACAGGCAGGGCAGTTAATCAGTCAGATATACGTTGATATGAGGGCAGTGGAAACAGACTGGTATATTCAGGAAATTCAGGTTGAGATACTACATTGGTGAATTTACGAAATAAAATTGATGCAATATGCATTTAAGCAGGCTACTGTCGAAATGACAGTAAGATATGAGTTGAAATGATATCACACCAAGAAATATTTTAGGGCTGGATTCCCCAGTATTTTTCCAACACAAGATCCTTCCGCTTCAGTAGTCGAGTTCGTTCTTGACCGAACATAAACAAACCCATACAATAGTTATCCCTTATTAAACGTTTTCATCCAGAAAAGTCCATTTCGTCAAGCAGTGATTAGTGAAACTGAATCGGTGTTTGCTAGACGAAATTAAGTGTTTCTTGAGTAAGTGTGGAGGGAATAGCTGCTTGCTGCGTGAATTTTCCCTCGAGAACTGGCGGTTTAATCAACACACTTGTCAACAGAGCTGATTGATTGATTTATTAATTCTTACTGGCGTCGCAACGATGAGGTTATTGACGCCGTGTCAATAGAGCTGGTGACACGACCAACATAAAGATATCTCCGGTTACCCACACAAAAGATCCTTTACTGGTAAAACCTAACCAAACAAAGAAAACTCAGAAACAGAAAAATCAAAGCAATGAAAGCAAGGGAAACCATAGAGGCTTCAGTATTATAGTGAGCGCTGTCTCGCTTCAATATTCGGGAAAATTGTACGATAAATAGCTAAAATATATATATATATACATATATATATATATATATATATATATATATATATATTATATATATGATTCATAATTGCATTTATATATGCAAAGTCACTCAATACGTAATTTACAGTAGTGTATTTAAATTAGCATAATGTAGCTATATCAAAGCCATCAAATATTAAACTTCAAAATAACGCGATATATTTACATGTCAAAACGAACACGCAGAGAACCACTGTTTCCCTTCCTGCTCCATTAGATGAAACCATTCGGCTACACGTCCCGTCGACCTCGCGTAAAGGAGATGGTGATATTGACTCAGCAACTCATTCTTGTAAGGAATGTTTTCAGTATATCGCTATAGTTTCTACAGAAGAACATGAATGTAAAAAGAAAATACGCATTCTCGTTGGTTATCAGTGAAATATCAGCCATTAAAGGTACTTCGCACCGAACTATTATCATTTACAGTTTTCCAGTAAAATATTAATATTCTGTTATATTCTTGATATTCCTGTTAGTTTTGCAAAATACGTTACTTGAAAAGAAAAATTTACTCATAAATCCCTGAGAATACGTATTTAAATAGTTAATTGATGGCATGTATCTAGTAAAGCCATTTAGTCAGTCTTAGTGCCTTTGCAAGCCAGTCAAACCAGGAAAGACCAAAGCATAACATTTATTATTTCAATTCCACGAAACTTAGAGATGGATTTGCTATTCCAATTTAGAAGCATCAGGTGAAATTTCTCTCTCTGTTAATTCCTCTTCGAACACAGGAGAGGAGGAAAAATGCCGAAATCCTCTCATTAATATTCTAGGCCTACTTACAGAGAGAGGTTCAGTCAAATATCATGGTAGCGTTCCAGAGCGAAAGATCATTATTCTGTCGCTGTCTACCGACAGAATGCTGCCCACGCAATATCCCACATTTCCTGCTCCAAGAACAGGTCAGGTGTAAAAGGTTGCAGGTGTTTGCATCATCAATACCTCTTACATCATAACGGCGTCCCTGGTTTTTCATTTCATGTGATTTGACTAACGCAACGAACATTATAAAATAAGCATTGACTTCATTTGGACAGCAGTACATCAACCGCAATCATTTGGACAGCAGTACATCAACCGCAAGTATTTT
Source organism: Macrobrachium nipponense (assembly GCF_015104395.2). NCBI lineage: Eukaryota > Metazoa > Arthropoda > Malacostraca > Decapoda > Palaemonidae > Macrobrachium > Macrobrachium nipponense. Next base: position 161,338,180 of record NC_087200.1, read on the forward strand.
CATTTCCTTTGGCTTCTTTAAGCAGTTTTCCTCCAGTGCGGATATAGTATAGTACCAATAATTCACGAATTTTAGTATACGTTTTAGTATAAAACTGTAATATGTCAATTTTTATTAAATTTATATTAAAGTTGAGCAATATTTTACAAATAATAATAAGACAGTACCGTGTCCCACTTTCCTTTCTTACTTCTTTCAATAACATGAAACCATGGGCACTTTACTGCGGCAAGAATCTGGATGCTTTATCAAACCACCTTATAATTCGTAAAAGCTACAGAATTACATCAGGAAATTCTATTGTCACCGAGGTGACAGTAGCTGCCCAAATCAATTTCGGTTACTGTTTCAAAATTTCTTGGTTCATCTCTTGTTCACGAGCAAGAGTTTTAGTCCTTTACACCGAATAAAGTTAAATGATCAAAATAAATGAATTAAGAGAACTCCGTATTCTCGAATTGTATCAAGGCCTAATCAATGTACTTTTCCAAAAACCATTTTAAGAAAAAAGTGTGTGATGAACTGCAATGCTATTTTTTTTAATCATCATCATCATAATATCTTGTCGCGCCAGTACTGGATCCATTGTTTGGCCGCTTCAGTGGTGTTCAAGAGGTCTTGATCTGTGCAGGTGGGTCCCAGTTCATATTCACGAAGGATGTGTTTGTACTGACAGCCACACTGGCACTCACTATTGGGCGAGAGTCCCCATTTATAGGTGTTGCTTCCAGTTTCACCCACTCCGGTCTTTGCTCTATATAATGTTACCCAGTCTTTTCTTTCAGACTGTAATTAATCACGGAAAAACGTTAAGTTAGCAAATACGATATAATTATCAAAAATATTATATAATTTACAGCTTCCTTTCTCAAATTGAATACAGTTCGCTTCACTGAAGGGCCGGGTGGTGTAATGCCCTGCCGTAAGAGGTTCGGTTGGCACGCCTGCAACGTCGAATGTTCCTTAGACCAGTTTGGATGCACGATAACTTCTAAATCATACATGTGCCAATTTTCTTTTTAATACAGCAACACGTCACACTGCAATAAAAAAGTTGTACAAATATGAAGGAGATTTCAGATATAACGGAGAAGGAAATTGAAAACATTTGTTATTTACAAATGAATTGTTTAATGGGAGTCACGCAGGCATAGAATGAATGGGAACTGGTAAATGTGACACAGAATTATTGGTGCTTTTGGAAATTACACTAAAAATCAGGATAAGAATAGCTTTCAAAAACTGAACCTGACAAGAAAACCCACTTTCACTGAATACTATATGGGGGAAAAACATTTTAATGTTGTTTTTCTTTATTTGTGTTCAAAACAATATATTGTCCTATCTTTAGATAAGTTGTTCTTTAATTTTATTCCAAAGTGTTCACTGAACTTTTATTAGTTAATTTTTTTTTTACTATATGACATTTTTTTTATTTTATGTTTCAAACCCCATGCTCACTACCATGATTATCTACCACCCATTAGTAATATATGGAAATATACATTATTTTTGTTTTTCTGATTTACCTCATTATAGAGAATGAACATTTTTCTTTCAAATAGGAACTCATTCAGCTGTAAATCCTACGGTTTCAGAATGAGGTCAAATGGACAAATCGAGGCCATTCAAAGTTGAAATGATCAATTATATATTTGCCTAACGGCTGTAAAAGAACACACTATTGATTATGAAAATCTAATACCACACAAATACTTATAAACAAACTCATACTATATATTACAGGCTTCCCCGCCTTTCACAGATCAGGCAATGATCATTAGACCTAGCCAAACATTTATAAGTTACTATTAAACTTTTTTTTTAAATATTTTGTTTATAAAAAATAAGCAGAAATAATTGTTTTTTTAACGCTGCATACGCAAAACATATACATAAGTTTACAATTTTGAATGCTAAAATAAAACCCTCTTCAGCCGAAGAAAAAAATGGTTAGGTCGGGTCACAAGAAAAAATTAATGCCACAATTTTTAAAGAAGAAACATGCGAAAGAACGATAACAATTTTAATTTCCTTTAAACAATGTTATTTAGCTCGGCTGCCATGTTATACATTAGCGAGTGACTCGGTTCTTTGTTTCAGACTATGAACATGCCAAGGTCTATTCTCTAGACCTTGACTATGTCAGCCTTGTGCAAGCAAAGCCTCTTGCTCTAAGCCAGGGAAACCACAGTGTAGCCAAGTAAAGACCCCCATATACTGAATCATTGTCTGTATCGTTCGCAAAAACACTGTGTATAGGCTTGTCTGAATGCAAAAGTGGGCGGAGCTTCGTGTCTGAACGATCTCACCGGGAATCTGTTACGACCTGGCTGGCTTGCGACATTTGGCGTGACCACCCACGACTTGTTTTGAACATTTCAAAACTGGAGCGGGCTACGGCGCCTTACTGGGCCGAGCTTAGAGCCAGGACGACCCGTCACCGTAAGTCTACGATTTTACGTATGTTTTACGTTACATTTACGGTTTACTGACGCAAGCTGTTGCCAACTACCAATTTCCGCTCATGCGTGGGCGTGCGTGCGTTGATACGTGAATGTGTGACCTTAGCATTAATTAAGTCTGTCATACACAGATCGTTCAATGTATGGGTTGTCTGCCGATATAACGCTATCGCGCGCGTCTCTTCTATGAAGAGATAATACCATGTCTTCTCGAGACAAAATCTTTGTTAAGACTGAAATCGGTGCGGAGATCGTTCATACTGTATGAAGAGTGTGTGTGTGGGTCGATAACGACAATCGTTCCGACAGTCGTTCAGACAATCGTTAAGTTGTATGGGGGCCTTAAGCGTCTCAAACATTAATGGAGCTGATGCACTATGTTGTATCCCAATGGTACCATATGTGAGTGCATTAAGACCTACATTTCCAACATGATTTCATAACTTGGCCATAATTAGAATACGTGGACAACCCTTAAAAAAAATAGAAAGTCAATTTAATATCACCAAAGATACCTCTATAGAGTAACTACTCGTTACCAGAATACAAAAACAACCACGATATCGCATCTACAGTAAAAGCGGACCTCATAAAATGCCTTGTCATAAAGAATATACTTCCAATATATACTTTGGGCGTGGTGAAAGCGGCAACAGATCAAACTGGCCCGTAGGCCCGATGAAATATATGTTAGAATCACCAACAACTCATAAGAAGGAGGAAGAGTCGTCACACTTAAAAATGGCGAGAACTCTTCCCATGCGTCAGACTGCAAACACTACATCACGC